>NC_143588.1:85540325-85870033 GCF_048544385.1 Mastigoproctus giganteus | reverse complement strand
TAGTTGGTTGGTGGAACAGACTTCCATCCTTTGTTGTGGAAGTTGATAGCCTAAATAAATTTAAGGCTGAGCTGGACAGGTATTTGGAACGAATGGAGGGGTGAAATGGGAACTGTTTTTTTTTTTTTTTTGGCTGATGCTGCATAAGCTTGCTTTCTTGCATAATATGCCTCTACTAATGCTAATACTAAAAGGTAGATTACGTTATGTATGTTTTTAGTTTCAATGCAACTAAAGTTATGAGGCGCCGGTATACTTTGTCTGTAATTACTGTAAGGAACGTGACTATAACCACTGTACTACCCACGAGGGCACCATTAGTGAAGCTTGAACTTCTCCAACGTTGTGTACCGAGTTACTTTCACTTTTCCAACGCGTTTATACAAATCTCGTTTCGCTCTACATGTCTGGTTAATTGTTTTTTTTCTTTTTTTTTTCTTTTCTTTTCGGCATGTGTTTGACAATGGTTTCGAGATGAGGTAGCCGAGTAGTCAGGATCGTGGGTGCAGTAACATGCGCTCTTTGAGTGGACCGGGGTTCAAGCTCGTGACCTGCTAAATACGATTAATGTTTGTATTGATGAGTTATTGTAAACTCTACTGACCTGGTGGTCATGCCGGAGTATAAACAAGACTATTTTGGGACTCAAGAGCCGGTAAAATTTCAGGAATGTTTTTGGTACGAGCTTTCCACTAGTCAACGTTGGATTTACCAGAGTACAGGAGTGCAGTTGCTTTGGGCGCGATGGTCGCAGAAGCTCCAGTGCATTAATATAGTAAGGAGTATAGTTTTTTAGCCTTTAATATTTATGTGCAGTGCGTTAGAGCCCCATATTGCCAAATCCGATATTGCCGCCATTGGTTACAAGCAGGTGCTGTCTGTTAAGTCAAAATAACACGACGGATCGGAGATTATGAAACTGGCACCAGCCTAAATTCCCGGAATACTGAATAAGAATCTGTAGTGCGTACGAGTTGAGAATTTATTTCCATTAGTCTATACTAGGCTGACAACAGAAAAGAACATAAAGTTTGGCCCACTTGCCTTGTCTTTAAACTAGTAAAAACTCAAAAGTTTCATTTTCAGGAACGAATGAAAAACTTTTCAATCAATAAACGTTGACAGAGTTACTCTGGTCATTTTAAATATAGCTATAGTCCTGTCCAGTCTTGCCTTGAATTTGAAGGTTGTTATTTAAAATTCTCATATGCATATTTCAGACTTTTATTTGTTTCTTATTTGTAACATTTTATACTTTATCCTCCCGTGTACTCAACTTTAGCCACGCCTATATACTTACTCTAAGCACAGCAGTTTGATGATGCTTGCGTCTGGACCTCCCTGCGTTCTCGGCTAGTAACCGAAGGTGCGGTCAGTTCGTAGGTGCTGTTAGCAAGTTTACGTTTTGCGTTGCTGACTGAACTCGCGGGGATAAATTTGGTAAAAGAAAGAGAACGGATCGGAGAGGATTAGACCCACGTCATCCATAACTGCCGATGCTTCTACTCGTATAAACTGACAATATGGGTTATTTATTTTTATTCATATCAGAAATCTTTCTTTGGCGATTTTCCCAGTTTCAGGTGAGCTCATTCCCAGATCAATCCCAGTTTCAAGTAAGTAAACTATTTTTTTCTGTACATATATATATATATTTCTGTACATCATATGTTCTGTCTATTCAGATGCAATTGAATAGATAGATGCACATCTAAATTCAGTTATCTATTGGTGTATTATTCATTGCTTTTCCTGTGCAGTTAAATATTTGATTAATAATTTGCACATTATTTCTAGACATGTTTGTTAATATTTACTTTTGTAGTAGGTGGCTGGTTTTAGTTTTAGAAAAGTTACTGCTTTCATTTATTCCAGTGGGTAGCACAATTTGCAATTTTACAAATATAACTGTCAAAGTGACAACAACAACCAGCGTTGCTGTTGTCACTAGTAATGTACTTCATTTTTAACCCCTGTATCGTCAGAAAAACATTTGCCACCATGCTGTTGCTTAGGGGAACCAAACAAATGTAAATCGCTAGATGGGAGATCAGGGCTCTAGAGAGGATGATTAAGAAGTTCCCACGCAAAATCATTAATGGTCTCTTTGGTTGCACGCACTGTATGCGGACTTACATTGTCATGCACAATAGTAGTCCATCTATCAACAGTGCAGGTCATTTTATGCGAACTGAGTCCCTAAGTTCTTTTAGAAATGTGGAATAAGATGCAGCATTTACGGTATCTCCAAGCTTTTGAAAATGCACAAGAAGACCACCAAGTTCCAGAAAAGTCATTATTACTTCGCTTCTGATAGCACAGCGCTAATCATCTTTGGGGTGAACCAAATGTTTCCATTGCATTTTTGCAATGGAAACATTTGGATTCCATTTGGAAGTACTGGGCCACGATCCATTTCTAATGATGCAGGTTGAAAATGATGTACGCCATTAGTTTCTAGAACAAATGTTTGATGTCATCTTTTTATGTACCGAGTTTCCCCAGTTTAATAAAGCGATGGCATAAATATAAGAGTATAAATGCCATGTTCAATCAGTTGCCTGGTTATTTCTCCCTTCCCCCTAATCTTGAAAGATAATCTTGAAATTACTCATTCCTCGATTGATGAACTCGTGAAATCGTGATAAGTTGTATGAAGTATGGAATACTCATATATATAGTGTGTTTTAACATCGTATTATTTAAACCAACCAGTAGAAGGATGCGAAGACAGCAACGGACCTTGACTTTAGTAGCGTTCTGTTTGTTGTTGAAGTCTTGTCCAATATTGTTATGTTAGTCGTCACGAGTTACATGATTTTTTCTATAAAATTTTAAACTGGTTTTCATCCCTGAAAACAGGGAATCCTCTGAACTAATGGAATGAATCCCAGAATAAAAATTTCTAGAATAACTAACCCCCGTGGAAATAATAAATTAAACTGAATAGGCAATCACTTATTTTATTCTATTTAAATTACCATTGAATAAAAATCTTAAAATTCACATTTCTAACTAATTGTAACTAATGACTTCAGAAACTCTAAGTATCTTTCACTCTATTTAACATTTTTAAATGGACTTGAAATGTTTCATAAATTGGTCGTTTTGTTTTTACAGACATTCCTAGTAGGCTTCGTATCTTTCGGAAGCAAGCTCTTGTTTCATTTTATTGGCTACATCGGGGATCGTAATAATTAAGGTCGCGTGTGCAAAAAAAAAAAAAAAAAAAACAAAACAAAAAAAAAACTACTGCAAAATTTAAATGTTTTTCTTAAATAATAACACTAAATGAACAAGTTTGCGCATTGCATCACGTTAGTACGTAGTAAACCACCGAACTAAATGGATTGGCATCGTTTTTGTTGTACAGTATCTCATATTGTGATTGCCTTCACAACGAGTTGCCTTGATATTGTACTACCTCGAATGAGCAACGATTTACCAGTGAAGAAGACTAATGTTACTTATTCTCGGCGGATACTACCACCCAGGTGGCACCGTTTGTAAATGTGTATGGGATAATAAGATATAGAAAATCGAAAACTGAGTAAAGTGATAGTAAGAGAGGAAGAAGAAATGCCGTCGAAAAAGGAAAGCGGCAATTACTCCTCAAACTCACATTTTAACTCACGTAGTTCACTCATAAATTCCTCTAATAGGCAACGCTTCCCCAGTAGAGAAGAATGAGCCTGTTGTTAACAAAGGATACCATCAGGCGACCCCATACGGCACCGTTTCGAAGCGTGTTGGCCTCTCATCGGTGGGTGGATAGGTATCCTGGTGATACAATAAGTAATAAATAATTTTTTTGTTTATACTCCGGCAATACAACCAAGTCAGTATAGTTTACAATAAATCGTCAATACAAATATTTATCGTATTTAGTAGGCACGGGCTTGAACTCCAGTCCACTCAAGGAACGCGTGCTATTCACTCTCGCTCCTGACCACTGGGCTACGTCAGGCCTACCTACCTGCTCGCTGATGAGTGGCCAACTTGGAAACGGTGCCGTCTGGGGTAGTAGTATCCACCGAGAATAAGTAACATAAGTAACCAGGGCCAGATTTAGGTATTGCGGGATCCCTAAGCACAAAATTTTGGGGGCCCCATTAAAAGTTTAATTTTAAAAAATACACTTATTATTATCTCTTTATTTTTTTTCGGGACCCCCGATGGGTGGGGGTCCCTAAGCTACTGCTTATTTTGCCTATACATAAATCCGGCCCTGTAAGTAACATCTTCTTCATTGGTGAAACGTTGCTCATTCGAGGTAGTGCAATATCAGGGAAACTCGTTGTGAAGGCAATCACAATATGATATACTGTACAACAAAAACGATGCCAATCCACCTATCGGCGGTTCACTGCGTAACTAACTTGATGCAACATAAAAAATACCAATGAAATCACCTTAATTAATCGTAATAAAACTACGAAAGTAGTGGCATCGATTTAATTGTATCTCATATTTTGACTATTCACAACGAGTTGTCATGTATTGCAGTACTTCGAATAAGTAACACTTCACCAATGGAGAAGACTATTGTTACTCATTCTCAGGGGATACCACCACCGTTTGAAAAATGGCATAAGATACTCTGCTATCCACTTAGGAAAGCAAAAAAAGTGTAGAAAGGTGATAGTAGGAGAGGAAGAAGAAATGCCGTCGAAAGGGACAGTTACTCCTGACGCTCATTGAACTCAAACACTCATGAATCCCCCGAATAGGCAATGCATCTCCATTAGGGAAGACTGTTGTTACCTATTCGCGGTAACGAGGGCCTCATCAAGATATTCCCCCAGACGGCACCATTTCAAGGCTAGTTGAAGGAGTTACTAGTTTGTATATGTGTGGGATAATAATTCTACCATCCACTTGTCCCTATTAGACTTAGAAAAGCAAAAAGTAGAGGGAAAGTTATAGTAGGAGTGGAAGAAGAAAAGAAACGGTGTAGAAGAATGAAAGGAACGGTGACTCCTTCAACTCACACCACTCAAAAACTCCTCGAATAGGCAACGCTTCCCAAGTAGAGAAGACTGTTGTTACCTATTCTCAGAAACTCCGTGAATATCAGGCTCCCCTGGTGACTGTTTCAAGGCTAGTTGGCCTATCATCGGTGGGCGAGTAGGTACCCTAGTTTTACAATCGTGCCAACCGAGTTGTGAAGTGTAATTCCACAATTTGAGAGATGCCAATTGGTATACATAGTAATAATACTAATAAACTAAACGCTACAAGGCGTAATACGTTACGGATTGGTAATACACTATAAAAATAGCAGTGAAATCACCATAATTTATCTGTAATAAAAGTACGAAAGTAGTAAGTATAAATGGCATCGATTTAATTGTATCTCATATTGTGACTATTCTTTAACAACGAGTTGCCATGTATTGCACTACTTCTAATAAGTACTACTATATACACCACTTTACATCTCTCATATTAGCATTAGCATTAGCATTAGTAGAGGCATTTGATGCAAGAAAGCAAGCTTATGCAGCATCAGCCAAAAAAAAAAAAAAAAAACCCACTTCCACTTCACCCCTCTGTTCGTTCAAAATACCTGTCCAGCTGAGCCTTAAACTTATTTAGGCTATCAACCTCCACCACAAGGGATGGAAGTCTGTTCCACCAACCAACCATCCGCTGGCTAAAGGCAAATTTCCGCACGTCTATCCTACATCTGTCTTTCCTCAATATGAATTTATGCCCTCTCAGGTGATTTTTCTGAGCTAGAGGAAGAATCCCATCAGCATTGAGCATGCTTAAACCATTCAAGGCTTTATACACCTCTATCAGATCACCTCGCTGGTGCCTAGTCTCCAGACACTGTAATTTGCAAAACTTAAGCCTTTCTTCGTAAGAGCACCCCTTTGTTCCATTCACTAATCTTGTTGCCCTTCTCTGTACTCGTTCCAGCAGCTCTACATCCTTCTTGAAATGAGGCCTCCAGACCTGTATACAGTACTCTAGGTGTGGCCTGACCATCGCCTTATACAATGGAATAATCACCTCCTTATCCCTGCTGGAAAAATTCCTGTATATCACTGACAATACTCCATGAGCTACTCTTGCAGCCCGTCTGCACTGCTCAGAGAACTTCATATCTGCCTGCACAACCACCCCCAAGTCCCTTTCATTCTCTACCACTGTCAGTGTAGTACCACAGAGTTGATACGTTGCTCTGGGGTTGCTGTTTCCCATGTGTAGTACTTTACATTTGTCAATGTTAAACTTCATTTGCCACCTCTCAGCCCATCTGTTCAACCTTTCCAGATCCTGTTGCAGCAGCATAGTGTCAGTAGTGTCCTTGACAACCCTGCCAACCTTTGTATCGTCTGCAAACTTGGACATTAAGCCCGATATACCATCATCAATATCATTTATAAATACAGAAAACAATAATGGACCCAACACTGAGCCCTGAGGGACTCCACTAATAACATCAGTCCACGATGAGCAGTGTCCATTGATTACCACTCTCTGTCTTCTCCCCCTCAACCACCCCTTTATCTATAGCAGCAATTTGCCTCCAATGTCACACTGCTCCAATTTGTATAGCAGTCTTCCATGTGCAACAGTATCAAAAGCCTTTCTAAGATCCAAGTATATAATATCAAAGTTATTCCCTGCATCCAGTTCTTTTGTGACTGCATCATAGTATCCAATCAAGTTGGTCAGGCAAGACCTCCCCTTAACAAAACCATGCTGTGTCTGAGCTATAACTGAAGTCTTGTCTAAATGATCCTGCAGTGCTTCTTTAACCAGTGCCTCCATTAATTTTCCTGGAACAGAAGTTAAGCTCACAGGTCTATAATTACTTGTGTCAGCCTTTGATCCTCCTTTGTGAATTGGGGTCACATTTGCACATTTCCAGTCTATGGGTACCTCCCCTGAGTCCAAGGAAGCTCTCATAATTATGGCTAAGGGTTTGCTTACTTCCTTTGCTGCCTCCTTTAATATAACTGGATAGATCCCATCCACCCCGGGTGCCTTTCTTGTGTTTATCTTCAACAGTTTCTCCTCCACTTTACTCCCAGTTATTTCAAGATTCTGTAGCTTACTGCTAGAGTTGAATACACCTCTGGCATTCCCCTCGCTGAATAACTCCTCATGTGTGAATGTCGATGCAAAATATTCATTTAGTTTGTTAGCTACCTGAGCAGGATCATCAACACTTGACCCATCAATATCAAGTGGACCAATCTGATTCATCCCGTTCCTTCTAGAGTTTACATAAGTAAAGAACTCTTTGCTGTTTTTCTTTGCATCCCTTGCCAAGGATTTCTCGTAATCTGCCTTCGCCTGCCTAACCTCCTTTGTAACTTGGTTGCATATCAACTTGTATCTATCATAGGCTTCTGTGTCATGTGTTAATTTGTATGTATCCCATGCATTTTTCTTCTCTGCCATATGCCTCATTAGTTCATCTGACATCCATTTTGGCCTAAACCTTGAACAATATTTCTTAGTTGGTATGTAAAGCCTAGTAGCTTCCAAGATAAGTTCTTTGAATGCTTCCCATTTTGAATTTGCTGTTGGTAACTTAAATACTGTCTCAGTCCATCGTAGTCGCCTTTACGGAAGCAATAACCCTTCCCTTTACCCCTAATGGTAGTTACCTCTTTGAGTAAATCCCACTTCAGCACACTGTGATCACTGCCACCTAGTGGTTCATTTATCTGCAGATTCTTAATGCATGAAGAATCACTGCTGATAATCAAATCAAGAGTATTACTCCCTCTAGTTGCCTCCCGAACATGCTGATGTAGAAAACAATCATCCAATAAATCCACAAAAGTCCTGCTAGTGTGTGAGTAACCAGCCCCCAAATTCCAGTCAGTGCATCTTGTTTTTCAGGCTTCTGCTCATTCCAATAGAAGCAGCGCAAGAATCTCTTTCACCTCTGCCAGTGGCTACTGTTAATCTATTCGTCTTTGTCTCCCCCCAAGCTCGCATAATAATCATAATATTGTGGAATTATACTTCACAACTGGGTTAGCAGGATTGCCGCACTGTGGTACCTACCCGCCCACCGATGATAGGGCAACCTGCTCACCCACCCACTGATGAAAGGCCAACAAGCCTTGAAACGGTCACCAGGGGAGCCTGATATTCACGGAGTTTCCGAGAATAGGTAACAACAGTCTTCTCTACTTGGGAAGCGTTGCCTATTCGAGAAGTTTTTGAGTGGTGTGAGTTGAAGGAGTTACTGTCCCTTTCATTCTTCCACTCCTACTATAACTTTCCCTCTACTTTTTGCTTTTCTAAGTCTAATAGGGACAAGTGGATGGTAGAGTTATTATCCCACACATATACAAAGTAGCCTTGAAACGGTGCCGTCTGGGTGGTGATATCCCCTGAGAATAAGTAACAATAGTCTTCTCTATTGGTGAAGCGCTACTTATTTTAAGTAGTGCAATACATGGCAACTCGTTGGGGAGGAATAGTCACAATATGAGATACAATTAAATCGATGCCATTCATGCTACTAAAAAATAATAATTTACAAAAAAGATATGATATTCAGTTAAATGACCACGCTGTATGCATTTAATTTTGAGGCCGTTTTATACCCCACGTGGATTTGTATTTGTAGTTAGCATTTTTAAATAACTATTATGTTCTTTAAATAACTATTAATTTTGCAATCCATATAGTATTATTTCCAGAATATGATATTTAAATCAAATCTTGATTGGAAGGCGCAACATAAGTGCATAAAATGTTTGTGTCATCGGCAATTGCATTGGCCTAATTATGAATTTTAATAATAATAATAATAATAATAATAATAATAATCCGGTTTAGGAAAGCGAAATTTTATATTTATGGCGAACATAGTGGAAATAACTAATAAAAAAATCATAAACGGCCACCTTATAAAGCGTTTGAATTTTGGGGTGGTCGTTTTGACCCTATGCTACGTTAAGTGATGTCAACCCTAACGCGACCAATAAAATGAAAGAAGAGCGTGAAGCTTAAGTATAGAATACGTTTGTTTACGCCTTATGCCTACCAGAAAATCCTAAGTCAACAAAGTTCAGCAATAGAATACTGTACATTAAGGAATAATACATGTTACATAAGACGATTGTTAAGGAATATTATATGTTCATAAGACTATTGTTAAGGATGAATATATTAACTCATTAGAGCGCGGAGTTTATATGGAGTTTCTATGAGTGTTATACTTGTATAACACTCGTACTAGATATTTTAATAACTGTGAAGATCCCTCCTGCAAAGTGGAGTTGTTGAAATATCCATGTTATTCAGGAAGACTGTATTTTAAAATGTATATGTTACCTTATATTTTCTTAATAGGACTGTGTCTTATTAAGAAAATGTATGATCAAGACGTAGTAATATTATTACCTGTATATTAAATTGTTCTTTGATAGTAACATGTGTCTGGAGTAAAATTTGTCTTCACTCTACTCTGTATCCTAAAAGTACATGGAGTTTTCCCAGCAGTCAGGGGGCCCTAAGATATTAAAATGAAGTAGGACAGCAAATATTACACAGCAGTCCTTGTTGTAAGTTAGTAAGTTGTAATAGGTAAAAGTTGGCTTTAACCAGCCAGAACAAACAACATACGTCCTACAACAGTAATGTCAGAAGTGTCGTCAATAAAATGAGTGAATTCGAACTGCTGGTTAGGACAAATAACGCTGACATAGTGGGGCTTACAAAAAAGTGGTGCCACCCGGAGATAAGGGATGATGAGTTTCAGTACGGTATGTATAATGTATTTAAGAAGGACAGGGAAAATAGAAGGGGCGATGGGGTCATGCTTCTTATCAAAAGTAGCCTGAGCGCGACGAAAGTTTTCCTGGATTCAGATGCTAGTATAAAATCTGTATGGTGTGAGATAGGTGGAAGCAAAGATATAATGAGAGTGGGAGTAATCTACAGGCCAGGTGGTTGTGAAGATTATGATGCGAGCCTCTACATGCAAATAGAATGGACAAGTAAGCGTGAATCTCTTATGTGTGATTTCAATTTGCCTCTAATTGATTGGAGCAAATGGGAAGGAAAGTCCACATGGGGGACAATTTTAAAATCAACTAGATGATTGTTATTTGTATCAACATGTCAGGGAAAGTATTAGGGAAAAGAATACTCTAGACCTCATCATCACCACCCATGAACCAGATGGCATTATAGGGCTGACAGTGCAGGAAATGATCGCGGAGTTCTAGAGGTAACAGTAGTTAAAGGCAACGAAATGAGTTATAATGGCTTAAGGTGCTACATGGCCTCTATTAACTGGATTGATATCTCACACAGAGAGAATAAAATTGAATTATGGTATAACTTTAAAACATTAATCACATAAGCTTTGAATGCTTATATACCATTAAAAAAAAAATACTCCACGAGGAGGTTTCTAAGTTGGATTAATAGCGAAGTTGCCAGATTACTTGAGACGGCATGGAAAAGTTACAGAGAAATAAAAAGTACTGAAGCCTATAACAGCTACAAATTGATCTGTAATAATGGCACTGAAAAGGCTAGGCTGGCAAAGGCAGATTATAAGAAATCGCTGGCTAAGAGAGCAAAAGGGGGCAGGATAAAGAATTCTTCACATATATAAATGCAAAGAAGATAAGGACAAATCAGATCGGATCCTTATGTAATGGACGTGGGGTAGTATTAGATACTCCAGTTGAAGTTACACATGAACTCAGCAGTTACGTTTCATCGATATTTACAGAAGAAAAACCCTTCACGTCATTGAGAAATTTTGAGAGTGAAGTTGAAAAAAAAAATTAATTAATGATGTTGAAATTTCACACGTTTATTTAATGAAAAAACTTTCGAGCCTACAGGCCAGGATCAAACCCCCTCCGGGGTTTGATAGCATTTACCCTGTAATCTTAAGAGAGGCGGAAAGTTGAGTGCATCGAACCATTTAGGCTAATTGTGAGAGCATCACTTGACTCGGGAGTGATTCCATTGGATTGGAAAAGTGCCAATGTATCTCCAATACATAAGGGCGGTTCTAAAAGTGAAGTGGTAAATTGCCGGCCGGTTAGTCTAACTTCAGTAATAGGGAAAATCGTGGAGACTATGATCAAGGGTAGAATTCAGGATCACTTAGATAGAAATGGAATTCTGAAGGATACTCAGCATGGTTTTGTAAAGGGAAAATCGTGTTTATTAGGGAATAATTTTGACGTTGTTTATTTGCATTTCAGCAAAGCATTTGACTCAGTCCCACATCAGCGGTTACTTTATAAGCTGGAACAGGTTGGAATCACAGGGAAAATCCTTAGGTCGATAGCAGGGTGGCTTCAGGGCAGGAGGCAGAGGGTTGTGATGAATGGTTATTCGTCAGATTGGATTGATGTAAGAAGTGGGGTTCCCCAAGGATCAGTATTAGGACCATTGTTATTTTTGATTTTCATAAATGACATCGATGAAGGGATAGATGGCGCGATGTCTAAATTTGTAGATGATGTAAAGATTGGTAGAGTAGTTAATGATTGCCACCAAGCAGAGCTTCTTCAGAATGACCTAGATAGACTTCAGAGATGGTCAGAAAAATAGCAGCTATGCTTTAATCCAGTAAAGCGTAAGTATTGCACCTGGTGAACAGTAACCCCAAAATAACTTATCCACTTAGCGGAGTTGAACTAAAGCCGGTATTGGAGGAAAGGGACTTAGGTATTACGATACGGTCAGATATGAAGTTCTCCGAGCATTGTAGACCGACGAACTGTCTGGCTGTATCCTCACCAGTTTATAGAACAATAGATTTTGCTGTGCGTTTGCTGTAGATTAGTAAATCTCAACTTTTTTTTTAATACGTGGCGTATTAAAAAATATATATATTTATGTATGTAAAGTTTTGAATACGCCACGAGAACCTCTCTTTTTTTTTTTAATACGCCACGTATTAAAAAAAAACTGGTCCTCACCAGTTTATAGAACAATAGATTTTGCTGTATGTTTGCTGTAGATTAGTAAATCTCAACTTTTTTTTTTTTTTTTTTTTTAATACGTGGCGTATTAATACTGTTCTTCACAGAGATACGAGGCGGAGATGAACTGACGTTCAAGGAGCCGCCCTTTACAAAAACACATGGGCCCTCCTTGCAACCACACATGGTTGCAAGGAGGGCCCGTGGTGTCCCATCGATGATTTATCGAACAATCGCTAGTAGAGATACGGACGTCATAATCCCCTTATGTAAGGCTATTGTTAGACCACACTTGGAACACTGTGTTCAAGTATGGAGACCGCACCTAAAGAAAGACATTATTCTTCTTGAAAGGGTTCAAAGACGAGTAACTCGCCTGTTGAGATCGGCAAAAAGGGCATCCATATGAGGAAAGACTTCGAATATGTGGGTTGCAGAGCTTGGAAACTAGGCACTTTAGATGAGACTTGATTGAGGTTTTAAGGCTCTGAGAGGCATAAGCAAAATGAATAAGGACGAAATTTTCACGGTTATAAACGATTCTAGAACTAGGGGCCATAATTTCAAGTTACAAGGAGAGTTGTATAGACTGGATTGCAGGACGTTTTATTTTATCCAGCAAGTTATAAATTACTGGAATAAGTTACCTACATGGGTGGTAGAGGCTGACAGTCTGGGGAAATTCAAAGGACAGCTGGATAATTACCTAAGGGAGGAGGGAAATGTATAGGTTGTCCATTTCCTTTCCTCTTATTAATTTTTATTATTATTATTTTTTTAAATTTTCTTAAATTTCCTGACGTCTTCGACGGAACTGGACCTCAGGTCTTTTCCACCCAGTGTGGAGAGGATGGCGATTCTACCGACTGTGCTACCCACGAGGGCCCGGACTGTGTTAAGAAGGCTCAATTCAAATGGACTCCATGCAGGTTAGCCAGTGGTTTGTTTCCCTTTAACTCCAAACTACCGCAGAGCTAGTCGAAACTGGTTCCATGAACATGTGACTTGGAGCCCTGACAAATGGGGTACAGTTGTGTTCTCTAATGAGTCCCGTTTTAGCCTACAAACAGATTCAAGATGTTATTTCATCTGGAGAAAACATGGAATGCGGTACCATTCCTCCAACATCAAAGAAAGGGAAACTTAGTGTTCTCGCGTGGGGAGGAATAATGATCAACTGCCGTACCCCTATTCTATAGGGGTTTTAATAGGTGTACAGTAACTGCGCATTGGTGCTGAGAACAGATCCTCGAATCCTATGTGCGACTTTTAGGGGTGCGGCTGGCCCAGATTTTTGTTTCATACACCACAAGGCCACTGCACATGGATCTCAAGTGGTAGAGAATATCTTGAAACTGAAGATATCCAACGACTGCCATGGCCAGCACAATTGCCAGGCTTAAATTCGATCGAACATGTGTGGGACGCCTTTGGACGTCGCATTGCACGCCGACATCTAATTCTCAGTCACTTGGTGAGCTTAATTTGCTCTGGTGGAAGAATGTGATTTGTTGGCACAGAATCTTATAGAGATCCTTATATCGAGCATGGTTCACCGCTGTCAGGCCTGTTTAACCGTTGGAGGGTTAAACACCATATGGTTGTCATGTAACCATATTTTCGAGCATTTTGTATCGACTTTTGTAATGTTACCTTTTTTTTTTTTTTTGTGAATTCTTATACAACCCCTATAAATCATCTTATACCTGTCCGAAGTTTCTCGCCGTCTCTTTGTTTCATCGTTATTCTACGGTTATTCTATACCACCATACCAAATTTTGTCGCGCTTCATCGCATGCTGCACGAGTTACACGTTACAACACGTTTTTTACGTGTTGTGTTAATTTTGTCGAATAGTGTAGTCGTAAACAGTATCTAATACTACGTGTATGGGTATCAAAGACAATGTTTATTCATGTAGTACACAGGGCTTCAAAAAAGAGACGAATTTGTAAAACTGAATCTTCTCATCTGGGCGAACAGAAGATTTCTGTATGAAAATTTTGAAACTCTGCAGCTGGTGCGTTTTGCCATTTAATTAAATAACCCCATTTACAATTCAGTGGAACCACTCGTATATTAATATGAAGTGGACTACGCCAGTGGTCTTTGCATGTTTTTCTTTTGGGGAGAGGGAGCATCCTGGAGCATCAACAAACCATAACGGTCCACTTCATGTGGTACTAGCTACGATCCATTTTATTGTTTATGTCAGCTCGAGCCGATATGCATTTTTGTGGGAGATTTAAAAAAAAAAAAAAAAAAAGAATAACTCACGAAAGAAAACTCTGCTCCTTCCACTTTAGACCGGCTAACTACAGCCCCTACTTGACAGAGGCCTTTAAGAATTCGAACCGAGATCTTTGAGATCTTTTTAAACTGGTGACAAATGGTAAAAAAAAAGGTAAAGTGCAGCCATTATCAACCCACTGCAGGATGGAAGCCTCCTCAACAATTCATGTTGAGGGAAATGGACCATAATCTGCCACGCTAGTCCAGTGCGGGTTGGCACATCTACCGTATTTAGCAGTCAAGAGCTTGAACCCCGGTCTACTCAAGGAGCGTGTGCTACTTCACTCCCGCTCCTGACCACTCGGCCACGGAGACAAATGGTACTGTACCATTTCAAAAACGGACGTTTCAAAAACTAAAGAGCGTTCCAAGCAGCGGCCGAGTTAATCGGTTTTGCACAGTGATTTAAAGATATGTGAATTAAAGATATTTTTCTTTAATCTCGGAAACTACACAATACAAGCAATTTATAGACACAAAATACTTACACCACATGGCCTTAGTTACCTTTGCGGTTACAAACAAAGCCACCAGAAGAGAGTGCAACTCATACACCTATCGATCAATAACACAGGCCTACTGTCTTTTTGGAGACAGGCTAAATACATGCGCCCTTTAATAATTCATGTACGACACTGATTTCAAAAATGACATCTATATTTCTTCATAATATACTCCTACAAAAAAAAAAAAAAAACTCTCATATTAGGGCCACCTGGGAACCAACTCATCTGCCCATAAATTGCGTGTGTTCGCTGATCGATCTGCCTTTTGCTGGACGAAAAACCCGAGTATGTGGGCTAAAAAACTTGGCTGTCCAAATCTGAAACTGACTCATTCAACCATGGAGTGAAAAAAGCCGGTGAAACTTCTTTGCATCACTGACCGGATTCGAACCCTGGCCTTTTCTATCGGGTGTGGAGAGGAGGGTGCTTATAGCCACTGTGCTACCGTGCAGACTACATATTCGTAGTCTGCACGGTAGTACAGAATTTTTTGCAAGCCTTCATACTCTTTTTTACGTTTTTTAATGAAATATTCGAAACTGATATTGAATTTTTTTATTTAAAAAGCACAACTCAAGATGGCGGTTAGTACATACCGTATTTAATGGATGGCACACAGCCGAAATTTGATTTCGAAATTCTAAATCAAATTTCGAAGATATTAGGAGTTAATAACTTGGAATGGGGTACGATACGTAGAAACAAAACAGTTATAACAAGTGATTTTTGAAAAAATGAATTTTGTCGATTGCATCAGTGACTTTTTTTTTTTTCAAGAATGCGCTGCTGACCTTTTGTTTATATTATGGATGTAACAGCAAGCTAAAACTGAGCATGTCTAGAATTCTTAGTAAATATAGAATTGTGAATTATATAGTAAGTTACAGGGAATGTAAGGCAAAAGTATTGCGATATTAACAATTCTCTGGAAGGGTAGAAAACTATGACGATAATGAAGTATGTGCACCACTGAAGATGAGATTGAAAAAATCACGCAATGTGGACAACAAGCTAAGTTAATGTGTCGAGTAATACGCAAAACATGAATCCATAATAGATTCTCACTGTAGTTGACTGATGTCGGTAATGTCAGTATTATCGAAATTTAAGTACTGTTATACATTGCCTGAACTTTATTGTACCATGATCTAATAGCGTGTCAAATCCCGAATAACTGCTCCGACACCACATAGTGCAGAGTTAGCAGTGTTGAAAAATGACTGCACTATTAGCCTAATTTCTAAATTTCAGTCCTATTGAGATCGACGTATTGGGCTGAGCAGGGTAGTTGCTTCGTATTCCTAAAACTAGTCTTGACAGTTCTACCATCTGTTTGGTGCAGTTGATGATCTCACTGTTATCTACAAAGTGCCGCGTCTATAGGAAGTAAACAAGAAACTTTCCGGGTGTATCTGATCCACAGCAATGATCAGATATATTCTAGCATTCCCAATGCCCTGCAGTGGAATCAGAGAGAAGGATATGACACGTAAAGATGTGTTTGTCATGATCCGTAGGGTTTCCTCCATATGTGCACTGTTTCTTTCCTGCTGAATAGTGTAAAGCGGAATTCATCAGATCGCATGACTTGCCTCCAGTCCTCTTGTTTTCATCCTTTGCGTTCCTAGCACAAATTCAACCATATATAATCTCGGTTGCTGTCCAAGATTATATTTTCGGTCGCAGTTCTTGAATGTTTTCTTCACTTTCAAGTGACATTAGTCTTTAAACGCTCAACAAGTTATTGTTGTTTTATGTGCATCAGCGACTTAGACCATATGACGCCGTTTATATGTCTGTAAATTGCATGTCTGATCTGTGGTCGATATGTCTATTTCCTGGATAAAAAAAAACGAATTTCTGGAAGGAAAACGACCCAATCATCAGACCGACTAATTCAGCCATTTTGTGAAAAGAGCCAATAAAAATTCCTCTCGTCATTAACGGGATTCGAACTCGTATCCCGTCAATGACGTTTTCTCTCTTTCTGGCTGTATCCAAGGTCCATCTTTGTTGAGATTTGGGGCTCTTTTCAGTCTCGGAGTGCATTGCACTCCATCACCCCCCTTTCCCCCCTGAATACTGGCCGTGCCCTCTATGACTTGTATGCGAAGTGCAAATGCCATTAACGAGGTAGAAGATAAGCTGCAGTGTATATGGGAAAATTAAACTATCGTCGGGATATCTCCAAGATAACTAAGGAAGCTTATGTTGAACACCTGTAGACGAAACTTGAAGTGCTTGCTCATATACTCTAAGTATATTCGGAAACGCTTACACAGTATAACCTCCTGTATTTTCAAATTACTCTATTTAGTTAAAGTTGTCAATCAGGTGTTTGTACAACACTGTATTACAAGCAGGATATACTTGGGGGTGGACAAAATAACGGAAACACCTGTGATAAGAGTTACAGGCACGCACTAACGTTGTGTTGGGACACCCTTTGCTCTTAAAACAGCTTGTATTCTACGTGGAATAGATCCAAATAAATCTTGAGCTGTCTTAAGAGGAATATTGGACAATTCTTCATGAGGGAACGTTTCAAGTTCCTTGAGTGATAAAGGTGGAGAAAATCTGTTTCTCATTCTCCTCTCCAAATATGGCCACAGTGGCTCGATAACGTTTGTCTGGTGATTGTGCACATCATGAGAGCATGCTCAGCCTCAGTTAGTTTCATGCTCCTCAAATCAAGATTGGAGTCCGAGACTCTATTGTCAGGGAAGCGAGAAATATGTTGTGCAAGAAGGATAGGTCGACTAAGACCAGGGTATGTCTGCCAGGGGGAAAAGTAGATGTTGTAGAGCAGATATCATCTCTTAAGGGCACAAAAGGTGATATTCTACACGTTGACACTAATCATATTAAGAGTAGGAGATTGAGGATTTACTTAATAAGTGCAGGGCAAAGCTGGGGAAAAATCGCGAGTTAGGATTCAATTGGAAAGTGTCTGCAATTCTGCCCAGTCATGATAGAAGGGCCTTGTCAATCAATTCGTTCCTTGAAAGAATTTGCAAGGCTCATAGGGTAGAATTTTTCTCAGCGTGGTCTGTGCTTGTTAACAGGAGAGACTGCTTCTACAGGGATGAGATACACTTGAATAGAAGGGGTGCAAGAATATTTGTGATGCTATCGAGGCAGTGATAGGTGGGTCGGAAAACTGCTAGCTTGGGGGAATACACAGACTAATAGCTTAACTAGAGCTGCAGGCAGAGAGGTGAAAGTGATTCTTGCACTGTTACTGTTGGTGCATGCAGCAGCCGAGAAAGCAAGTTGTCTGGGACTTCAGGCCGTGCTGTGGATCATCATAGACCAAATAAATACATGTACTGTGTTAGTTTAACTAAGAGTAAGAACATGCATGTACACTAATGCTAGGAGCATTGTGAACAAAGTTGAATTTGAAGTACTGATTAAGTCATCAAATGCAGACATTGTAGGTATAGCGGAGATGTGGTGTCACTTAGACATAAGTGATGCTGAATTTGAAAATGGGAAGTACAATGTATACAGGAAAGACAGACAGCGCATTAAAGGTAGAGGAGTTAGTTAAGAAGCTTATTAAATCCAAGGCAGTGCATCCGGTTTACATGGGTGACGAGTACAATGTTGAGTCAGTTTGGTGTGATATAAGCACTGGAAAAACAAAATTGAAAATAGTGTGTTATAGACCTAATGGCTGTAATGAGTTTACCAAACAGTTATACAGAGAAATAGAGTGGGCCAGCAAATCAGAATGGGAGATTTTGACTTTCCAGATGTTGACTGGAATCTGTGGATAGATCACTCACACGCTAGCAAGACTTCTGTGGATTTCTTGGATGACTGTTTTCTACAGCAGCATGTTAGAGGGGCAACAAGAGGAAGCAATACTCTTGGTCTGGCTATCAGCAGCGATTTTTCATGCATTAAGAATCTGCAGGTAAAAGATCCATTGGGCGGCAGTTATCATAGTGTACAAATGTGAAATTTGTATTAATGTGGAATTAATTAGAGACAACTACTGTCAAGCAGGGCTGTAGTGGAGGGTATACGCCGGATGTATTTTAGGTGAATGGCGTATTCCTTCTGGTTTTTGAAAGACTTGTGTATATATACGGGTATACCCCGATACCCTTTGGAATTCGCTTAATAAGCACAGTATACTCGCTGCATACGTAACATTCGCAGAGTATACCTTCTGCTAATTTTACAACTACAGAACTGCTGTCAAGGGAAAAGGTTGCTTTCGTAAGGGGTAACTACACTGGTCTCAAATAGTTTTTAACTTCTGTGCAGTGGGACCAACTGATAATGTTTTCGACAGCAAATTCTAAATGGGAAATATTCAGGGAAGTAATCAACGAAGCTACTAGGCTTTTCATACCAACAAAGAAATGCTGTTCAAGGCTTAGACCTAAATGGATATCAGATGAACTATTGAGACACGTGGCAGAGAAGAAAAGTGCTTGGGATGCATATATTTTATCAGGTAATAGAGAAGCCTATGGTAGATATAAATTAATCTATAATCAAGTCACAAAGGAGTTTAGGCAAGCTAAGTCAGATTACACTACCAACACGATTTTTACCTCCAAGAACATCAATGTTGTTTTTAACCAATTTTTATGCTTAGATTTCGAAAATCACCATGATAGTTTTCACATCAGTTATTAAATATAGAGGAAGTTACGTTTTACCAAAATATGCCAATTTCGCATAAACTAGCCAGTAATGTATGACATACTAATTTATTTTAACAGATATAAGCTAATTCTCTTAATTTTAGCATTCGGTTCTGGCATCGGTTTTCTTGTGATAAACACAATCATACCTATGGTTCTTAGGTTCAAATTCCGATGCAACAATTTACAATTTGAAAAGAGCACACTTCGCGTTTTTGGTGAGGATTTTTGTAGGCTGTGTCAAGGTTTTCCAATTATTAACTGATCGTGACACGTTCTCGGGGTTGTAAATCTGTCCTCCAAACATGGAGGACAAATTTACAACCCCGTTTATAGGGGTGGTTAACATTGAGCATTGGTACATTCTTTGTTGTAGACGTGATAGAGACTTTGTATGGTGTTTTTCGGAATCAGCGCGTTTATTTCCTCCAGAATCACATATTTTACATAGCAAAGAATTTTTTTTTTTTGTTGGCTAGTGTTATTTGAAGTGTCTGGCAAGAATTCAAAGAAAAACAGCAAACAATTCTATGCTTACAGTAGAAGGAAGGGGTTGAATCACTTTGGACCACTTGATGTCTATGGTTTAACCGTTGATGACTCTGCTCAGGTTGCGGACAAATTCAATAGGTATTTTTCATCTATGTTAATACATGAGGAACTCTTTAGGGTAGGGGAGACCAGAAGTTTATCAAATTCTAACGAGGAGCTAAATGACTGTGTTAACTGAAAGGAAAATGGAGGAGATATTGTTGAAGATGGACATAAAAAATTCACCTGGGGTGGATGGAATCTATCCAGTTATATTAACAGAGACAGCAAAGAAGGTAAGAAAACCTTTAGACATAATTATGAGAGAATCCGTGGATTCAGAAGAGGTCCCTATGGACTGGAGATGTGCGAATGCATCCCCAAATTCGTAAAGGGTGTTCAAAACGCAATTTGAATAATTGCAAACCTGTTAGCTTAACGTCTGTTCCAGGGAAAAAATGGAATCAATGGTTAAAAAAGTAATGCAGGACCATCTGAACACGCATGCAATTATACTGTATTCACAGCATGGATTTGTTAATGGGCGGATTTCTCTTGTCTAATCAATCTGATAGGTTACTCTCATGCAATGACTCCGGAACTGGATGCAAAAAATAATTTTGATATCATATACCCGGATGTCAGAGAGTCTTTTGATACTCTTGCACATAAAATACTGCTGTACACACTGGAGAAATGTGGCATTAAGGGGGAAGTTACTGCTAGGGATAAAGGGATGGTTCAGTGGAATTCAAAGAAAAACAGCAAAGAATTCTATGCGTATATTAACAGTGGAAGGAAGGGGTTGAATCACTTTGGACCACTTGATGTCTAGGAGTTAACTGTTGATGACTCTGCTCAGGTTGCGGACAAATTCAATAGGTATTTTGCATCTTTGTTAATACATGAGGAACTCTTTAGGGTAGGGGAGACCAGAAGTGTATCAAATTCTAACGAGGAGCTAAATGACTTTTTGATAACTGAAAGGAAAGTGGAGGGAAATTATTGAAGATGGACATTAAAAAACACCAGGGGTGGGTGGATGGAATCTATCCAATTATATTAAGGGAGACAGCAAACGAGGTAAGCAAACCCATTGTCATAATTATGAGAGCATTCTTGGATTCAGGGGAGTTCCCTATGGACTGGAGATGTGCCAATGTATCCCCAGTTCATAAGAGGGGATCAAAAGGCAAAGTAAGTAATTACAGACCTGTTAGCTTAATGTCTGTTCCGGGGAAAATAATGGAATCGTCACTGGTTAAAGAAGTAATGCAGGACCATCTGGACAGGCATGCAATTATACTGCGATCACACCATGGATTTGTTAAAGGGCTGACTTGTCTAACCAATCTAATAGGTTACTATAATGCAATGCCCAAGGAATTGGATGCAAAAAAAAAATTTGTCATTATATACTTGGATTTCAGGAAGACTTTTGATGCTATTGCACATTAAAAAAGACTGCTGTACAGACTGGAGTAATGTGGCATTAAGGGCAAGTTACTGCTATGGACAAAGGAATGGTTAAGTGGAAGAAGACAGAGAGTGGTTATCAATGGGTATCGGGTGGAAGCATGCTATATTTTCAGCTATATCGTGGACTAATGTTATTAGTAGGTTTTCCCGTGGTTCAGTGCAAGGCCCCATTGTTGTTTTCAATATTTATCACTGATATTGATGAAGGTATATAAGGTTTTATGCAGATGATACAAAGGTTGCCACTACAGTTAACGATAGTCATCATGATGAGCTACTGCAACAAGATCTAGAAAAATTATGTCGACGGGTTGAGAAACTCTCCCTGATGTTGGAAAAGTGTGAATGAAAATGTTGGAAAGTCTGATGTTGGAGAGTCTGAAAATATAGCATGCTTCCAATCATTAAGTGTCTGTTTTTTTTTTTTTTTTTTTTTTTTTTTGCTCTTTACACCAATGCATCCTCTTTCCAGCATTACATCAGTAACGAGTGGCTTAGCAATAGCGAGTCTTTCATAAATTTCAGCTTTATGAAGTTCTCCCTGAACTGTTTTGCTGGAAACTGGATTGCTGATACTCATTTTAAGTTCTGCAGTTATTTTTGAGGCAGTAGTTTTTGTTTTCGGGCTACAATCGTTTTCAGCGTCTGGCCGTTTTTTTTTTTTTTTTTTTTTTACAGTCAGCTTCGATTTTCTGCCAAAATTCTTCCTATAACAGTTTGTTTTTCCATGCGTGGTGAATGTATACATCACTTTAGATACAGTTGCTCTGGATATATAGAACAAATTAATGCTCCTGCTAACGTGCACCAACAATTTGACCTCTTTCGAATTCATACAAATCGGTCGTTTTCTTAATGTACCTTTTTATATTACCTCTAAATAAACATCGGCTTTTATCGTCTTTCCTTCACAGCTTATCTGCAAAAAACAAAAACATCACTGCATACATTATGCAACTATTACAAAAACTACTACTTTCATATCAGGTGTTTCCATTATTTTGTCCACCTTGTGTAAGTGCGCTTCGAAACAAAGAAAGTAATACTGTACTTTAAACACTAAGTATTTTGACTCCTGTTATGTACGTGTAACAGTATTTGTCAGATATAGGTTTTCACTAACTGAAATAACCGAAGTTCCCCGTGAAATTCAATATATAATATTTTTTATTGTTTTGGGATATTTTAAGTAGCAGTACTTGAAACCAAAAGTAGCAGTGCTGGAATAAAATAACACAGAATTTGCAATTAAGTAATGCGCACGCGGTCCGAAATAATACAGGTGTTTCTAGTTCAGTTTATCTGGAGTGGACAGATAAATGGAAATGTTTTGAGGAAATGGGGGATGAACTCACTAAAATGGTGGAGTGGAAAGTATAAGTAACCCTGGATATCCTAAATAAATCGAACTCGATCTTTATATAATATCAGACTCATTTTGAAATAAATTAAATTAGTAAATAAAGTTCTCCATTATTAGTAAATAAAATAATGTCGAATATGATCCTCTGGCCGCCTTTCAACTTCTGAAAACAATGATTCAATCGCTCGTGTTTTCATCTGATCACCGTTTAACTATCAGAAAAATTGTTAGTGAAATTGGTATTTCTTATGTGATATATCAATCAATTTTAAAGACAAGATTTATAAATGCTACACGTTTCAGCCAAGTTTGTGAGACATATATATATACAGATGATCAGGGAGCGGCGAGTTCTCACATGTCTGAGTCTTCATTAACATGGAATAAACAAAATGTGTCAGCTGCTGACTCACATTTTGTTTCGAAGTTCATGCTTATCGTATTTTTTGACTTGCAGGACATTGGCATTGTTCATTATAAATAAATGAAACAAATAAATTTTCTTTTTATATCGGGTGGTTATAAAATAAGTTTCTCTATTCAGGAGACCCTAGTGTCAAAACGGTTAGCGATAGCGCTGTGAAAATCGGTGGGTATGTCATTTAGGGTATGAGAAAGCGATTTGTAGAAGGAAAAAAAAAGAAAAAAAGTTCAAATTTCCGCCACCAGGGAGGAAATTGGCACTGTAAACATGAGATGGAATACTTAACTTAGGATTAGATTTTAATATCAGAACTTAGAAATCTACAGATATTGTTATATGTGCTTTCCTTCACTTGAGATGACATTCTGAAAACAGAGGACTGCGTGCGACACAGTTTCGCGTAGTATTTCATTGAGGACGTTGGCTACATGCTGTTTAATGCTTGCTTTCAAACGGGGGCCTCCGTAGCCAGGTGGGTATGAGCAGCAGTGAGTAGCACACGCTTCTTGATTAGACCGGGGTTCGAGCCCGTGACCACCAAATACGGAGGATGCGGAAAGGTCAGGGAATGACCACCGCATATCCCCGGAGCAATATGGCCTTATTGTTAGTTGCTAATGCTCCAAAAAACCAAATAACAAACAAACAAGCTTTCAAACGACTGCGGAAAGTTTCTAGAAATGATACGATCATTTCCGAATGTTGAAGTTCCTTCACTTCAGTTCCTTCACTTGTCGACCAACGTGGCCAGGGGCACCATCTTGCATGAACACTACGGTCTCTAAGCATTGCCTTTCTTGCAGAGCGGGAATAATGTGATCTCTTAGAAGAGCGCAGGACCGTGCACTAGTTACTTATCATACACCTTACCGGGCCATGAGTATAGACTCTTCAAAGAAAAATGGTCCGATTATAAACTCTGCTGTGAATCCACACCATACTGTAACGTATGCACTTTATAGTGGTCTTTCATGGACGAGAAATTCCCCATATTCCGCAGTTTTGTGCATTTACAGCCCCATGAAGAGTGAAATGTGCCTCATCAGACCACAAGATCATACGAGCCAGAAATCGTAGAGCAAAGTCTATTCGTTGTTGCTGATCACAAGACTTTAGTTCTTGTACGGAAACCAGCGAAAAATTATTCGCAGCACTTTACGCACAGTAGACCAAGGAAAGTTCAGGTCTCTTCACACCTCTGGCACTACTGACTGGCAGTGTTTCGCATTCTGACCATTGCAACTGCCACTTCATCCACTACCTCCGTTCCGATGCGTAGCTGTCCCCTGCTGGAATTACACTTAACTCCCCGGTCGCTTCAAATTTCGTTATTAGTTTTCGAAGCTCCGCTAACGTCAAATGTCCTTTACGCAAACCTTTAAGTTTCCGATATTCACGTAGTGCTTGCTGCATTAGTGCTACTATTATTCTGGTAGAACAGTTTTACTAAAAGAGTACGTTCCTTTTTTGTAAGAGCCATAATAGTTATTGACGGTGGCATTGGCCTTTCTGCTTTTATCTAACATGATGTCATTTTTGTAAGCAGCGTGTCTTGAAGTAAATGGCAAGTTTTACATGTGTGCAGCGCCGTTTTCCCTGGTGGCGGAAATTTGAACAAATTTTTTTTTCTTCTACAAATCGCTTCCTCATACCCTAAATGACATACCCACCGATTTTCACAGAGCTAACTCTAACCGTTTTGACACCAGGGTCTCCTGAATATGGAAACTTATTTTATAACCCGGTACTTCTGGACGATCGCACGATCAGAGGAGTTCACAAGATAGAGAGAATACAAACAATAACAATGTATTTAGTAATCACGTGAGCTCGAACTACGGTCATAAAAACATGTATGGCCCTGTGATTTTTTTTTTTTTTCTTTTTCCAAGCTGAAAGTTCTCGTGAAAGTTCACAGATTCACAACGAATGAGGAAATTATTAGCAGTTCCAAAATAGCCCATTAGGAGTGGTTCTCGAAGTTGCAAAAGTGTTGGAATCGTTATATCAAGGAGACTACTTCGAAGGAGGTCCATCCGAATTGCCGGTAAGCTTCATCATTTCCCAACTATTACTTTAGTCCCATAACTTTTTGATCACACCTCGTATATGAACACGTTACCTATAAGTACACGACATAAATATACATAGAATATGCGTTAAAATTATTATTGAACATTATGCAGTTCGAATATATTATTAACGTTAATATTATGCGTGTAAACATATTTTCATTTAATGTTCCACAATTACAGCATTCAAAAGTAGGTGAATTAAGTTGTGTGTGTGTGTGTGTGTGTGTGTGTACATATATATATATATTATTTCCATTTAAAAATAATTGCAATTAGCGAGAGGAAATGTAATTTTATCAGCAATTTTAATCTAGGAAAAAATAAAACTTTTTACATAATCAAAAAAAAAAAAAGAAAAGAAAAACAAGCTTCAAGAATAAATCCAACATATTTTGAAGAAGAAAATTTATAAATTAATAATGTTCTTTACGCAAATGGCACTATTCTATAATCTGAAAAGTATATTTATTTATTCATATTCACAATCACACTGTTCAATGCACGTAAAATCCATTTCAACTTGCCAATGACATATAAGAAATTTATAGCGGTTCGTTGCCAAATTAGCAATTGAAATCTGAAACCGTAATTTTGTGACGAAAGCATTCAGACGCCCTTTAATAATATTTTAAAGATACTGTAGTTCGCATGTGCAGCGCCATCTTAAGAACACCTCAAGAAACTGTTCTTAAGGTGGCGCTGGTGTGTGACAGTGTCTTAATTTTTGAATGATGTATATAAAAGCATTTAAAAAAATTATCAGTAATTCTTCCAATGATTGATTCCAGCCCCCAAGTTTGGCTGCTAAAACATTTGGTTCCTACGTGGTGTCTACCTTTAGTTTTGGCTAATAACGTTTTAATGCCATAATGTTTAGGCTCATGAGGATATATATATATATATATTATTTTTTTAATACTGGCATGCACAGATATTCAGACACCTTATTTAAAACCAAAAATAACAGGTAGGTTAGCATTATTTTGTCAGCAGGTACATTGTGAATGTACCTGCTGGCAAAAAAATTCTAGCTACGCCACTGGGTATAATGTAAAAAAAATGAGAAAACGTTGATGTTAGATTCTTGCCTATTTCTGTCATCTTGAATAATTATGAACGTGTCATGACGGCTTCGGTTGGGAGTAGAGGAAGATATTGTCAATCGGATAAAACATGAAGTAGGATTAATATTCTCTGCTTTCGATTACAGTGCTGTCGGGTCGTACCCAAGGATGCTCATGGTGTACATTGATGAACGCCATGAACAACATTTTTGTTTTAACAAAGGTGACATTTTTTTCTAATTGACCACCTGCGAGACGACATTCCAGCCCCTAAGCGTGGCTGTTAAAACAATTGGTTCCTACGTGTTGTCTACCTTTAGTTTTGGCTAATAATGTTTTAATGCCATAATTTTTTGGCTCATGAGTGTAAATACAACAGTAACTGTATTTAGAACGGCTAATGTAAAGAATGAATCCATTGATCAAAATATCTTTTAAAAGGGTCTGGCGTGTGGATCTGTTCGATCCTCAAAATCTCATTACTCGAAAGTACAGGGAAAGTCTAGAATCCAGAACTGGACGTTTCTAAATTTCTGTTTTCATTTCTCGAATTGGCCTTGCCTCTTTATAGTAGATCTGATGGCTGGAAGACTAACAATAAGCTTTTCAACTAGGGATATATCTTCAGGCGCATGCATCCTCTGAATATGACTTTTACATTGCGATCTGGTGTAGGATTTATAGGAGCAGTATTTGCACTTATATCTGGTCCATCCCACGTGGTTGGCAGCGTGACGTCGAAGGTTAGAGAAAGTAGAGAAACTGCGCCTGCACTTCAAACAAAGTAATCGTCTTCTGTCAATAATGGCCATTACTTTTCTAGCTACGAATGCTGATTTCACCATAGCTGAAAGATTCATGTTAGAACGATTTATTCCTACTGGGAATTTTTGACCGTTTTCTTCTTTCGAATCATACTTATCACCATTCCCTTTACCCATCATGGTACAAAATCTAACATGCGTCACCCATGAGGATTTTCTTCCAAAAAGCCGAGAACATTTCGGACATTGATGTAATAAATCTGAAGAAATTTGTCGGTTTTTGGATATTTGTCCATTAAGAAAAGTGTCGGATATTTTCTGACTGGTTGATAAAACAACTTCCTCGTTTAAGTTTTCTTCGATTTTTGGTTCTTCCGATCCTTTTACAAATGCTCGTTTGCGAATTGCATCTCTCATCTTAGATGCCTGTTCTCTAGACTTTTTGTGGACCGCAATGAGATGACGGGTGACACTCCATACTTGGACGAACGAAGCTCCACACAAAGGACACGGAAAATAAAGTCTTTTGGGAGCATGGATAGTAATCATGTGAAAGTAAAGAGTTTTCAATGATGTGTACTGGGTACTGCAATTGAGGCACTTTAGAGTTTCGAGGTCGCAATCAGTCCTACTCTTTAAAACTTGTTTCCTTCTTATACCATTAGGAGAGCCTTCTAAAAAAGTGTCTGATGGAAGCTGCTTGTCATAAGGAGTGGTACTATCTGAAGTAGATGTATTATCATCAGCTTTTACTTTAATTTCAAACTGGTTAATATTTTCTACCAGATGTCGTTCCTTTTGGATATGTTCCTGATAACCCTTCCAGGGTAAAATATTTTGACGTTCTTTTGGTTTCGGTTGTCTCATTGCCTTGGATTGGAAAGGATTTGTAAACATTTTTTGAAGTAAAAGGTCCACTTTTATCCCATTACCTTGTTTGAATGCTTTCTGCTGAGTTCCTTTGTCTGATTCCTTTTCTTTGTCCCTCTCGTGAATCAGTTGAGTGGATGAAGTGGCACCCAGTTTATGATTGGGATTATTGTCTTCTAACGAGTTATCGGGATCTGCAGGTTTCTCATGAGTAGAATGGAGTTTGCAGTAGAATCGTTTATGAGTCAGAAGATTTGCTAAACTGCGAAACAAATTACTGCACACTCTACATTCGTAAATAATATTGCATTCATAGAATATAACTTCCCTGACTTCTGGGGTTCCACCTTGTACACACCGTAGAATCTGGTGTACATTTCTCACTCCTAGAGACAAAGATGGATGTAGAACTGCATGGTCCAGATTATCCGATGTATCATCTTGTCCATGACGGATTTTTTTATTTGTTGAGTCATTGTCATGCTTATCCATTCTTTCTTCGAGTGCCACCTGCAAAAAAGAAAGAAAGTATATCATAAATGAAAACAAATCCAAATTGGTTCATATTTGAAAACGTTTTTTTTTTTTTTTAATTCAGAATATTGAAGTATGTTTTGAATGGAATTGACGTTTTAAAACACTAAACTTTTAACCTGGCGAACAAAAGTTTAATTGTGATCGAGCTTGCATACTTACCATCTGTAAATCAAATTTGAATTACAACCGTAGATCAAATACCTAAGTATGTTGGGGAGCACAGTTGGGAGAATCGTTGTTCTCCCTGCACCAGCTGGAAAAGACCTGAGTTCGAATCCGCTAATGACGCGAGGAATTTTTATGGACTTTTTTCACGACGTGGCTAAATTAGTCAATCTCAGGCGAGAATAGTATGGTTTTTCCTCCCAGAAACTCGGGTCTGGTTTTTTGTCCAGCAAAAAGCAAATCGATACAGAACGCACGCAAATTTCATATACATTATATACGGCTGATGCGCCTAAACCTCTACAACAATCAATCAAGTAACAAATGCAAAAGAGTACTATATTCCATTTTTCCCCATTTATTTATATACACAATTTTATCTACATTCATTTATATACACAACTTACAGAGAAGATTTATATACAATTATATATACATTTACTTCAGGTGGTAGATGACTTTCATCAACCGGTGAAATACCACCACTTTGCTTATTGGAGGCTTGAAGTGGTGAAACCCATGTTTAGTCTCTAGAGCAAAGTTTCGGGCATCCCCCTCCCCCCATACTTCTTCTTCAACCCATGCACGGTACTATAGGTTTTGATACCTTTCGTGTTTGGGGTTTTCATTAAAAAAAAAAAAAAAACATTCTCATTATACATATACATGATTTCATGTTACATGTGACTTCCTGGTGCATTGCGCGTGTGTCCTAGTATCAAGGGTGGCTCCTAGGCCCATCTCCACCTAGTTCATCTGTTATAGCGTAGAACCTCTACGAAACTGACCTGAAAAGTGTTATTGTGTAGTTAGTGTCAGGCCATTTCGCCACCAGGGAACAGTCAATACAAGGGTGGCTGCTGCCTGGTGCCCGTCCCTAGGCGCAAGGAGCCGTAATCTGCACAGTGTTTATAAGAATAGACGCTTTCTTTTGTCTTATTCAAGACAAAAGAAAGCGTCAAAACAAAGAAATTAGATAAGATCCACCTCAAAATCCTATTTCAAACTCCCGCTAGTCTAAATTTGTGTTTCTATTCTTTTAGGACAATATTACAAAAAAAAAAAAAAAAAAAAAAGACTGTCAAGAATCTGACCAACTATTAACAAAACTAGTAAAAACCCCTTAAATTGTTCCTTTATTGAGTTCCAAATCAGATAAAATCGTGATCACATAGTTTTGCAAGGCTCTGTGAATTGCATTCCATCTCTTAAGAAATATTTTAGGTTTGTGAATTATTTGCTTACTGCAGCAATGTATTGTTGTCCCACCCATAATGCTCAAACAAACAGAAAATCTTGCACGTATAATTATTTACAGCTTGTTGTGAAGTCAATTTCCAGGAGAAACTGAAGTCCTTAGCTCAGTTCTCATTGCAAAAACAGTTCTTGAGTAGGTTTGCAATGCAGTAAAATTATCACTGTCTTCAATTAGAATATTTACATTGTTCTCAAATAAGTTGGAACCACAGTCATTAAATTTACTCTAGGTTGAGAGTACCATTGACAGTTCAGAAGGACGTGAATCTAAATTTCATTTTACTTGTTTTACTGTGGTAAAACAAACTTCTGTTTAACCGTGGTCACGCGCTATGTTTATCTAACATGACCCCACAGTATCATTCTTGATTTCCGTATGTAACGTATTTATTTAAATAAACTAAATGCAACAAGGCATAATATTTTAAGAGTTTAAGATTCTATATCTATATAATATCGGTGTACATACACCATAGACAACTCTTAAAGAAAAACTACGATCGTAGTGTGAAAGCCACCCACCGATGAAAAGCCAACTAGCTTTGAAATGGTGTGGTCTTGGTGGTGATACCCACCGAGAATAAGTAACAATAGTCTTCTCTATTAGTGAGGCGTTATTTATTCGAGGTAGTGCAATACTTGGCAACTCTTTGTAAAGGATGAGCACAATATGAGATACAGATGAAACGATGCCTTTCATATTACGATCCTAGTTTTTATTTAAAAGTTGTCTATGGTTGTCTTCACCGATATTATATAGATATAGTAACGTATTTATGTATTCATAGCTACGCAAGACACACACACACACTCTCGTAAGCTGCTGTAAGTATTTTATTTTATCAACAGAAGCGAGCAGGGGGCGAAGCCCCCTAGTTATTATTAATAAAATAAAAACATTGTTATATTATTATCCATGAATTTTATTAATATCTGAAAATTAAAACGTTTTTAACGCCTGCTGATGACTCTTAAATCTAATTAAATATGCTAACGGCAGAACACATTATGTACCTGGTACAGAATTATTTTATTTATTTATTTGACCAAGATACTATTAGGCCGCATGCTGAGAATTGAATATATACCAAAAAAAAAAAAAAAAAAATTATATTTTTATGGGCATATTTACAATTTTAATTACAACCTGTTATTGTATGAAATTTAAACAAAAAAAATAGCGAAGACATTTATTTGTTTAGCAAAGATGATAACAAAACTAAAAATGGACGAACTTAGACAACAAACCATTTAATGACTTTTTTTTGCGACTGCTTAATGTTAGATAGTAGTCTGATATTTGGTTCCAACACCGTTGAGCGTAGTGTTAATTGGTCCTCCAAGTGAATATCCGTCATCTGAGATCTCAAGCTTGTTTTAATTTGTAACATATATGAAAATGTTGATACACAACAGTAGATTGTGATAAAACAAGATAACATTCGATGAGCATGTTGACGTAGATGTGGGTATTTAACAGCATTTTTCCATATTTCATGTGGATCCTTCGCGTCAAATAGGGACTTCAGAATATTATCTTCTGAGAGCTCAATTAATTCCATTTGTTAGTCATCGGGTACTTTGGAGATATCAGTCAGGTGTGGTTGAAAAGCTAGTTTCAGTGTTAGATCATGTTTCTCAAAATCAGCAAACTTTTCATTATATTCTTCAATGAGGGAGTCTAGAACAGCTGTGTATTCTTTCATGTCACATTTCCAGTTCAGGAAAGTATTCAGCTGAAAGTTCCGATTGGGTAAGCAAGATTTTGAAAAAGGTCAGCTTTTTCCGAGATGCCTGTATTTTAAGCCACAAAACTAAAATCTATATCATATATAGATTTGATTTTACCTTGGAAAAAAATATTCAGATCATTTTGCTTTGACATTATATCACAAAAAATGCAATATCTCTGCAGAATTCCACTTTTGACAATTCACACTGTTGATCCAGTCCCTCAAAAAAGCTTGTGATTTGTTTTTGCAAAGATAAAAGTTTGACAAGTATTTCTCCATCTGGACCAGGTTAAACAAGCTCCACATAAATCCAGCTAAATCCAAAATGATGATCTTCAAGAACAAGCTTGACCTGCGGAGAACCCCGCAAATCAAGATCTCTGGTGTGCAACTGCCTTTAGTTACACAAGCAAGGGTCCTAGGAGTCACCATAGACCACAAACTCTGCTTCTTCCCACACCTCCAACACCTCAGCACCAAAGTTAAAGGTTTTTCTGCCTCCATCCTCAGAGTCTCTCGAAGTGATTGGGGTTTGTCTAAGAGAATATTATCGCTATACTACAAAGCAGTATTCCTACCCATCGTAACTTATGCTGCCGGAGTGTGGTTCCACCGTGCAGTTATTATAAAAATGAGAAACAAACTGAACTCCATCCAAAGAGGAATGATTCTGGCCACTCACCGTATATGCAGGACTGTCTCCACGGCAGCTATTCAGGTAATTGCGGGAACTCTCCCGCTTGATTTGTTTACAATCTTCCGTGGGCTCTGCTTCAGAATCAGAAAAAAAATACCAACTTGTATTCTGGATATTGAGCTTAATCTCACTGCAGATGATAAACGTGAAAAATCAAGATTTACAATGAACTGATCAACATCTGGCAAACCAGGTGGAATACGTCGCCACAAGGCGCAGTAACCAAAAGATTCCTCCCCGAGGTAAAGTTTGCGACGACCAAAACTGCAAGATCCTGGTTCTCTCTCAGCCTTGAAACGTCCTTCTTGGTGACCGGCCACGGCTCCCTGAATGAAAAGCTGCACCAACTGGGGCTTCTCGCTACCGACCTATGCTTTTGTGGAGGCAAGGAAAACTGGTACCACCTTCTTTTTGACTGTGACCTGTACGAGGATCTCAGAGATCAACTTCGGAGAAAAATTCTGAACTTCTCCCCAATCAACGTGGATCAACTAATCCAGACTCCAGACAATCTTTCCTCCCTGCAGGCCTTTGCATCTGGCATCTTTACCCGGCGAAAGACCTTGTATGCCAATGCCAATCAAAACCAGATAAGCAGTTGGTGCAGCTTTTCATTCAGGGAGCCGTGGCCGGTCACCAAGAAGGACGTTTCAAGGCTGAGAGAGAAACAGGATCTTGCAGTTTTGGTCGTCGCAAAAAAGTTACAGCTGTCAGTTACAAGCTCCGCAAAAACGATAAGTGTTTGCCTTTTATTTACATGATTGTTGTTTTATATTGTACTTAATACGTAGTCATATAGTTATAGTTACGCTGGTTATTTTTTATTTTAATTTAGATAAAGAGTTTTTGTGGATTTTACTTACGATAGGTAAAACCGTTATTTTTGTTCGATTTTTGTAGCCATTGTTTTTGTATATAGGGAATTCAAAGTTTTTGTAGGGAATTCAAATTTTTTAATTGAGGTAGCTAGGTAGCTCTAACGCATAATTATATAGTAATACGCTTCACTGTTTCTATTTCATAGTTTCTATTCAAATACTACTGATATTTAATTTATTGATTTTATTAATTTAAACTACCATGCCCCGAACGAGAGCAGCAAAGCAACGGGCACAAAGTGGCAGGAGTGTTGTGACTCGGGGGAGAACTGAGGGGGGCGATTCTCCAACGCGTCACAGCCTAAAAAAATGTGCAACTTGTGAAATGTTTGCCGAACTCTCTGGAACGGAACATGATATTGCCATGGGGGATGTCTTTGTGTGTGCGCGATGTAAGGAGTGTAAGGAAATCAGGCGACAACTCAGCGTTGTTATGGGCCTATATGAGAGTTTGAAGGACAGGGTGGATGCCCTCGAAGGAAATAAATTGAGGGGCCCATCAAGCTCTCAGCTGCCCACATCAACGCCAGAGCTTGCACTTGGTCATCGCGCAACACAGCGGCAAACCCCAAGGCAGAATGCGCTGGTCCCACAGGAACTATTAGTTGTTGGTGACTCTATTGTCAGGGAAACGGGGAACATGCTATGTAAAAAGGATAGGTGGAACAGGACCAGGGTATGTCTGCCAGGGGCAAAGGTTGATGACGTTGTAGAGCGGATATCATCTTTCAAGGGCACAAAAGGTGATATAGTTGTACACGTTGGCACTAATGATATTAAGAGTAGGAGACCGGCAGAATTACTCAACAAGTACAGGTCACTGTTGAAAAAAAGCCGAGAATTAGGGTTGCATTTGAAAGTGTCTGCACTTCTGCCCAGACACGATAGGAGGGAGTATATGATGAGAGCCTTGTCGATCAATTCGGCCCTGGAAAGATTGTGCAAGGCTCAAGGGGTAGAATTTTTTTCAGCCTGGACTGTACTTGTTAACAGGAGAGACTGCTTCTACAGGGATGGGATACACTTAAATAGAAAGGGTGCAAGAATATTTGCTGATGCTATCGAGGCAGTGTTAGGTGGGTCGGAAAACTGCTAGCTTGGGGGGATACAAAGACTAATAGTTTAACAGTAACCGCAGGCAGAGGTGAAGATGATTCTTGAACAACTTTTATTAGAATAAGAAGCGACCTGGAGCGAGGGGTGTTGGGGGTTTCAGGGACGGATGGCAGTCATCCTGGAATAGTTGGGTATATGGGATGTGTTAGGGTAACAAGGAATAGGCATAGGAGCATGTATGCTTGCATGTATACCAATGCTAGAAGTATAGTAAATAAATTTGATGAATTTGAAGTGTTGGTCAAGACATCAAAGGCGGATATTGTTGGGATAGCAGAGACGTGGTGTCACAAAGATATAAGGAATGCAGAACTGGAATTTGGGGAGTACAATGTGTACAGAAAGGATAGAAAGGGAGGAGGTGTTATGCTGTTAATTAAGAAAAACATAAAATCAAAAGAAGTGCATCCAGTTGATATAGATGGACAGTGCACTGTTGAGTCAGTTTGGTGTGACATAAGCACTGCGAAAGCAAAAATAAGAGTAGGAGTGTGTTATAGGCCTAATGACTCGAATGAGTACAATGAACAATTGTACAGAGAAATAGAGTGGGCCAGTAAATCAGAATGTCTTATAATGGGGGATTTTAACTTCCCAGATATTGACTGGAACTTGTGGGTTGGTCACTCACACACTAGTCAGACTTTTGTGGATTTATTGGATGATTGTTTTCTGCAGCAGCATGTTCGAGAGGCAACCAGAGAAAGTAATACTCTTGATCTGGTTATCAGCAGTGATCATTCGTGTATTAAGAATTTGCAGATAAAGGAACCACTAGGTGGCAGTGATCACAGTGTGCTGAAGTGGGATTTACTCAAAGAGCTAACTACCGTCAGGGGTAAAGGAAAGGGTTTTTGCTTCCGTAAAGGGGAGTACAGTGGTCTCAGACAGTTTTTAAATTCTGTACAGTGGGATCAACTGACGATGTTACAAACAGTAAATTCTAAGTGGGAAGCATTCAAGGAATTAATCGTGCAAGCTACTAGACTTTTCATACCGATGAAGAAATATTGTTCAAGGTTTAGGCCTAAATTGTTATCAAATGAACTAATGAGACTCGTGACAGAGAAGAAAAATGCATGGGATGCATATAAATTATCAGGCGACGCAGAAGCCTGTAGCAGATATAAGCTAGTCTGTAATCAGGTCACAAAGGAGGTTCGGCAGGCAAAGGCGGATTACGAGAAATCTTTGGCAAAAGATGCTAAGAAAAACAGCAAGGATTTCTTTACTTATATAAACTCTAAAAGGAAGGGGATGAATATGATTGGTCCACTTGACATCGATGGTTCGACTGTTGATGATCCTGCTCAGATAGCAAGCAAACTGAATGAGTATTTTGCATCTACATTCACACGTGAGGAATTATTACAGTTTGAAAATGGAAGAAGGTTATCAAATTGTAGCAGTGTGCTTAATGATTTTGTAATAACTGAGAGCAAAGTGGAGGAGAAATTGTTGAAGTTAAACATAAGAAAGGCACCTGGGGTGGATGGGATCTATCCAGTTATATTAAAGGAGGCGGCAAAGCAACTAAGCAAACCCTTAGCCATAATTATGAGAGCATCCTTAGATTCAGGGGAGGTTCCCACGGACTGGAGATGTGCAAATGTATCCCCAATTCACAAAGGAGGTTCGAAGGGTGACACGAGTAATTACAGACCAGTTAGTTTAACTTCTGTTCCGGGTAAAATAATGGAGTCACTGGTTAAAGATGCATTGCAGGATCATCTAGACAAGACTGCAGCAATAATTCAGACACAGCATGGGTTTGTTAAGGGAAAATCTTGTCTGACAAATTTGATTGGTTATTATGATGTGGTCACAAAGGAACTGGATGCAAAAAATAATTTTGATATCATATACTTGGATTTCAGGAAAGCTTTTGACACTGTTGCGCATGGAAGACTACTGTACAAATTGGAGCAGAATGGTATTAAGGGTAAGTTGCTACAATGGATAAAAGGATGGTTAAATGGGAGAAGACAGAGGGTGGTAATCAATGGGTGCTGCTCTTCGTGGACTAATGTTATTAGTGGAGTCCCACAGGGTTCGGTGTTGGGTCCACTGTTGTTTTGTATATTTATCAATGATATTGATGAAGGTATATCAGGCTTAATGTCGAAGTTTGCAGATGACAGGAAGGTTGGCAGGGTTGTTAATGACAGTAATGGCAGTGTGCTACTGCAACAGGATCTAGATAATTTGGGCAGATGGGCTAAGAAGTGGCAACTGAAGTTTAACCTTGACAAATGCAAAGTACTGCATATGGGTAGAAGTAACCCCAGAGAAACGTACCAACTGTGTGGTACTACACTTAAGGTGGTAGAAAATGAAAAAGACCTGGGAGTAATTGTGCAGTCAGATATGAAGTTTTCTGAGCAATGTAGACAGGCTGCTAGGGCAGGTCATGGGGTTTTGTCAATGATATATAGGAATTTTGCTAGCAGGGAAAAGGAGGTGATTGTCCCTCTGTATAAGGCAATGGTCAGGCCACGCCTTGAGTACTGCGTACAGGTCTGGAGGCCTCATTTTAGGAAGGATGTAGATTTGCTTGAGCGTGTACAGAGAAGAGCAACACGATTGGTGAGGGGAATGAAGGGATCCTCTTACCAAGAGAGGCTTAAGTTCTGCAAATTGCAGTGGCTGGAGACTAGGCACCTGCGCGGTGATCTGATTGAGGTCTATAAGGCCTTGAATGGGTTGAGCACGCTGAATTCTGATGGGATCCTCCCACTTGTTCAGAATACGAACCTACGGGGACATAAGTTCAAATTAAGAAAGGATAGATGTAGAATAGATGTGCGGAAATTTGCCTTTAGCCAGCGGGTGGTTAATTGCTGGAACAAACTTCCATCTGTCGTTGTGGAAGTTGATAGGTTAAATAAATTTAAGGAGGGACTGGACAGGCATTTGGAGGGTATGGTGTGATTTTTTTATTTTTTTTAATTTTTTTTTTTTTTTGGCTGATGCTGCATAAGCTCCTACACTTGCTTTCTTGCATCAAGTGCCACTACTACTACTACTACTACTAATTCTACAGCCTAGGTTTCACTCTTGTGAAGGGAAAGGCTAAATTCTAATTTTTTATTCTTTTTTTTTTATTATTTTTATTTTACTTTATTTTTATTTTTATTTACTTCTTTTTTGCTAAATTTGCCATACTATCAATTTTTTTTTTATTTTATTTTTTATTTTATTATTATTATTTTTTTTTCTTTTTTTTTTTTCTTTTTTTTCTTTTCTCATACATAAATACATTACTGTATTATTATAATGTACTTTTATTATTATTATTATTTTTATTTTATTTTATTTTATTTTTTACAACTTGCACCACGGGTAGTTTTTTTTTTTTTTTTCCTCTCCTCTCTTCCCTCTGGAATGGGCCCCCAGAGGTTCCTGGCCCACCTGCTGACAACACCAGGTGGGTCAGAGTCTCTTTCGAGACGGTACGTGTTTACTGGGACTGGCCCATCTTCCCGTGGTGTGGACGAGTACCCAGAATCATCTGTTCAGGTGACTGATGCTTCTGGGTAGCCAAGCGGCCAGAACAGAACAACAGAACACACACATAATACACACAAACTGACGTCACACACATCTGGCCCATCTGTAGTGATACTGTTCTTCACAGAGATACGAGGCGGAGTTGAACAAACGTTCTAGGTGCCGCCCTTACATATACACATGTCCACATGTCCAAGTATTTGTCCTTAGGACAACTAGTGCACTTTAGAAAGATACGACAGATCCAGCTGAATGCTCATCATGAAGCTGAAGCATGTTGCGAAATTGGCGATGTCGTGATGTAGTTTACAATACCTATAACTTTATTTAATGTGTCACTTAAAACAGTCGATTTGGCACACAGATTATGCTGATGAAGAATAGTGAAAAGAAATCAAAGTAGTTGGATCTGGCAATTCTTTCTGCAGTAACACAACAAATCCTTCATGTTTTCCTCTCATGGAAGGTGAGCCATTTGTGCATATACTTATTAGGCCTGACGTAGCCGATTGGTCAGGGGCGCGAGTGCAATACTACACGTTCTTTGAGTGGACCGAGGTTCAAGCCCATGACTACTAAATACGATTAACATTTGTATTGATTGATTTATTGTAAATTCCACTGACCTGGTGGTCGTGCCGGAGTATAAACAAGAACATTTTTTTTTTTTTCTTAATTACATAAATTCAGTTTCGCTTCACGGCATTTTTCTTTGAAGATGGTGAAGATGTCAATTCCACGTGTCCTGGAAGTAAGGGTACCCAAAGCCAGTAACTCCTCGTGACAATGAAAATCCACAGTTATTACACGAATAAAAAATAACACTTGCGCTGAGTCAGTAATGTCAGTGGATTCATCCAAGGATATCGAATAATAAATATTTTCGCTTTGGCATATTGCATGAAGCTGTTCTGTTATATTACGGGCCAATCAGTTATAGTCCTCCTTGAAAGAGATAGAGATAGTTTGTAATTATTAACCTCAGCTGAATCTAAACATCCCACAACTTCAACAATGCAATCTTTTATGATTTCCACATCGCTAAAGGGATTACCTCTTCTTCCAAGTATATGTGCTACTTTATATGTCGCTTCAGTGATATCAGTCCTTTGTCCTGACGCAGATTTGAATATTTGTTGCTGCTGATTTCCATCTTTCATTTTCTTAAGTGCACACTTGCGAGGTTCTCCTTCTAGTGTGAATATTTGTGTCCTTATGAGTCGCATAATGCGGATATGCATTGTACGGTATTTCTTCACTGTTGCCAATGTGGCATAGCAGAGCAAACACCATTTTATCTTTCACTGCACCAACGTAATACTACAATTCCCATTTTTCACTGAATACTCTCTTTTCTATCTTTAATGCTCTTTTAGGCATCCATCTCGATGACACCTTAAGTTTTCTGGCCCATGTAAAGTACATAAAAGAAAAGTGTAATCAATTCTAGCAAGATTGCGATTAGTAACCAGAATGGAGTGGGATCTGATAGGTCACTCTCTCAGATTATATTACAATTGTGTCTTTTTGTCTATTATTACCTATGGTACATTTCTTTGGCGATCCCGGTGCTTGTGGCTATAGGGCTACTAAGTCTGCTCTGATTAAACAGTTATTACAGGCCCAGCGTGCTGCCCTCCTGATGATGTCTAAAGCATATAGGACTACATCTGCTGTGGCCTTACAGGTTTTGTTGGGAACACTACCAGTACATACATTATGAGATCCAATACAGATACTTGAATTATCATCTGAAAAAAGCACACCCTGTTTCCTTGGAAGATGTGCAGCTTGATTTGAGTGTTTCTTTGACTTCTGAAAGGAAAAGACTGCGTTCCATCTACATTGAAAAGTGGCAAAGAGATTGGAATACCTCAGATCTTCATAGTGTAACAAGTGAATTTTTATCTTTAGTTAGAGAGTTCAAGAAGAAAGAATTTGTATGGTTTTCTCCAGGATTGCACTGCACATCCTTGCTGTCTGGTCATGGCAGCATTAATAGTAAACTGTTTAAACTAGGACTGCCTCCTACTTCATTTCCTCTGTGTGGTGCTGAAGAGAATGTGGATCATATCTTAATTGATTGCTTCTACTATTTGGACTATAGACAAGTACTTCAGCTTATTGCAGGACTCTTTACTAGTGAAAATAAATCCTTACTTGTTCAATCTCAGGTTGCATTTAATGTTCTTAATACATTTGCTGCACGTGTCTTTAGAAGAAGAGATGAACTTCGCTCAGTTAACCCAAGATAGACTGTTGTTCTTGTGACTCTTTGTACTTCGGGGTTGCTGTACTGAAAAGTTACTTCTAACTACCACTTCTCACAGTGACTACTTTTATTAGATGGTAACAATGATTTGATACATATTAGAACTACTTTCGAATTTCTACTACCTCTGAATATTCTTCTATTTGATCCTTGGGAATGCTACTCCGGTGGTCTCTCCTTTTGGACTTGTATTTTCTGGTGAATTGTTTAAGCCAACTTGGACTTGCTATTGATTGTACATAGTGTATATATTTGTTAATACTGAATCTTGCCGTATTAATGGAGTGAGACGAGGTGAAATTTTGTCCATCCATGATCTTTGGACTCTTTCTTCAAAGGAGACAATAATGTCCTTGACGATCTTCCTTTCTTTGACGATCCTGATACCAGGATGGGATTTTTGGTAAGTTGCCAGTTCACACAACATAATACCAGAACAGAGCACAAAGTTTACACAGAAAACACTACACACAAATTACCGGATTTGGCGCAAACCTCACCACAAAAAGTCTAAAAGCGGCTAATGGGGGAAACCCTGGGGTCCGCAACAACTGCACTTAAATACTTTAATGCTGTTTTCTTATTTCTTGACATAATCGGGTTATCAGTAAAAATTAAAAATTAAATACACAGATTGATTGAAGATTCGGTTTTAAAGGAAACTAGCACTGGAAACTGATGGCACTGGGGTGAACGACCGGAATGTCAACTGATACTGATAGCAGTCAGCGAGATTAGTTATCTCTGATAAGTAAGGCAACGTTGCCAAATGAAGTTCACTTTCAAATGGAAGTTGTCATATCGTCTATATGGGAAACAATAATATTCTGTAAAAAAACAATAATATTCTGTAAAGTTATCGATATAAATAATTTTACCTCTTCACTTTGTTTTGTTCTCTATCGATCTATCCAATATTTTTATGCCTTTTATATTTCTTTTGGTAACATACGGCGTAACTGTAAACTAAATTATACACCGATGAGCCAAAACATTATGACCACCTACCTAATATGATGTTTTCCTCCACGTGCAGCCAAAACAGCTCGTACCCGGCGAGGCATGGACGCTACAAGATTTCTAAATGTGTCTTGTGGTATCTGGTACCAACACGTACCAGCAGATCCTTAAACTCGACGGGATTGATGTCTGGGGAATTTAGAGGCCAGGGCAATACCTGGAAGTCTTCCTCATGTTCCGCGAACCAGTCTCGAACAATCCGGCCGGTGTGGCATGGCGCATTATCCTGCTGAAAGACAGCACCGCCAGAGGGGAAGACCATTGCCATGAAAGGGTGTATCTGATCAGCAATGATGTTTAAGTATAAATAAATATGATATTAGGGTCCCCTGTAAATGATTACATCTACCCATATATAAATTTTGTCTGTAAATTGCGTGTGTTCTCTGGTCGATTTGACTGTTTTGCTGGACGAAAAAAACCCCAGTTTCTAGGGGAAAAACCTTGCTATCAACCCCTGAGACCGACTAACTCAGCCACTGAGTGAAAAAAGCCCACTACAAGTTCCTCGCATCATTGACGGGATTCGAACCTGGGCCTTTTCCACCCGGTATGCAGAGAACGGTGACGATACCACTGTGCTACACATGCAGACTAATGATGTTTAGGTAAAACTATTATTTTTAGGCCACCCGAATAATGAAATTCATCTGCCGTGCTGTGTATCTTATGTCTGTTAATTGCCTGTGTTCTATGTTCGATTTGTCTGGTTTGCTGGACGAAAAACCCCAGTTTCTAGGGGACAAACCTTGCTATCCACGCCTGAGACCAACTAACTCAGCCATGGAGTGAAAAAAGCCCATTAAAGTTCCTCGCGTCATCGACGGGATTCGAACCCGGGCCTTTTCCACCCGGTGTGGGGAGGACGGTGACGATACAAGGCAGATTGCCGACCGGGCTAGCCGGGTGGGTAAAGTGCCTGCCTAGCAACCTAAATGTATGTATGTATGTATGTATGTATGTATGTATTTAACTGTCGAAGGGTGGCACCCGGACATACATCCATCTCCACCAATTTATCATATAATATCATATTCTCATAATGGCCTGTTAGTGTAAGTGTGTGTACACGTGTGTGTAATGTGTTATAAGTCAAACAGGCTACTCTGCCACCAGGTGATAGTCCATTGGGCAATTACCACCTGGTGCCCATCCCTGGCACGAGGAGCTATGCCTGGATCTATTAACTCTGGCTGTGCATATTGCACCTAAATCCCGTACCCACCAGTAAGGGTGCAAGACTGGTGGGTACCAGCAGTCCCGCTCCTGGGGTGCCCACACCCAAGAGCCAGCAAAAAAAAATGCACCAACTAGGAGAATACATCTTACTAGTGAGTGCAACAATCCCGCCTCATGGTCATTCCACAAGGCCAGCCAAAAAAAAAAAAAAAATATTAAAAAAAAAAAAAAAATTTTCTCCCCGCCTCCAAGACAGAATGCCTATCCATCCAGAGGAGGGGGAGAAAAAAAAAAAAACAGGTCTTTAGTCAATATTAGTAACAACATGTATACTCCTCCTTTTATTAAATGTCAACCTGCAAAACCTTTGAAATTCTACAAAATTCCTTTCATTAGACAGCCAAATTAATTCAGAACCCCTAATAAAATTAGGTACCAAATTAAATAAGTCTAATCTAAATTCATCATACAAATTGCATTCATATAAGATATGATCCCATGTTTCCAACCTTCCACAAACACAGTAAGGATCTTCCACTAAACTAAACTGATGCAACTTACTTTTTAAGGAACCATGCCCCGTAATCAAATATGAGCATTCCATACTTGGATAAAACCAGCGATGCAATTTGTTATTAAAATTAAATTCAACACTAGGTATAAATAAATAAGTTACTCTACCAGTACTACTGGAATCCCAACGGTCCTGCCATAATTTAATTAATTTCACCAAAATTTCTTTCTTCTGTTTGCTGACTGCAGAAGAAACTTCATTAGTAATCCCCAGAAATGTAATTTGTATTCCTTTTCTTATAAAATAACAAAAAGCTCTATACACGACTGTTAAATCCAAAGGCAATCACCTGTAGAGCATTAGTCGAAACAGTCTTACAAACACGCAAAATAGTTAACAACATTATTCTTTGTATTGATAATAGTTTTTGTTTAAATTTTACATTGACAGTACGAACGTACCAAATTGATGCAGCATACGACACAATCGGAATAAAAATAGCTTTATAATATAGATACAAAATGCGTTTACCTAATCCCCAATCTTTTCTGGTAACCCTAACTATAGAAGCAGTGTAATTTTTTATTTTCCTACTTAAATAATTCAAATGTTGGGAAAATAATAACTTGTCATCCAAGATAACCCCTAAATATTTTACCTGGGAAACAAGAGGAATTTGTTTACTGTTTACTAATAATCGAGGTGGTCTGTTGTAGTCTAATTTTCCTTTTAATAACATCATGACAGTTTTAGAAGATGAAATTTTTAGTTTATTTAATGTAGCCCAATCAGTCAAATCCTGAACAATAACCTCCATTCTACTTTCTAATACTGCTCTAGATCTTCCTGTCACGCACAAAACCAAATCTAGCAACCAAATCTCAAAACCAAACCTAGCAACAAACGAAACCTAGGTCGCGGGTTCGAATCCCGCCTCGGGCTTGGATCAAAGTACTGAAAAACCTTGGGAGGTGCATTATGGCCACAGAAGCTGATGCGCCAACAACTACCAAAAAAAAAAAAAAAAAAAGGCAGATTACGAGAAATCCAAAGATTTCTCGTAATCTGCCTTTTTTTTTTTTTTTTATCTGTAGTATAGATTACGAGAAATCTTTGGATTTCTCGTAATCTATACTACAGATACCACAGTGGTATTTTTTTTTTGGATATTCTAATGATAGTTGCTGTTAAATTACGGATTTACGGATTTTGTCCCTGAGTTTTATCACATGAGGCAGAAAACTGAATTTATCATCTGAGGTGATACCTAAGTATTTAGTTTAGGATACATAGGGGATTTCGATATTATTTAGTCGAATTCTGGGTGGTCTGTTATAGCTAAAGTGGTTCCATGACATCATGTCATCCAAGATCGGCTGTATTTTTTCTTCAATTTACTAAGTCGTCGGCATAAGCTATCTTGTTGATACCATCGTGAACCCTCGCTAACCATTGATGTAGCACAGCGTTCTAGAGGAGAAGCCCCGACCCTTGGGGGCATCCTGTTTGTTATTGTTTGTTTTTTGGTTTTTAGGAGCATTAGCAACTAAGGCCATATTGTTCCGGGGATATGCGGTTGTCATTCCCTGACCTTTCCGCATCCTCCGTATTTGGTGGTCACGGGCTCGAACCCCGGTCTAATCAAGAAGCGTGTGCTACACACTACTGCTCCTGCCCACCTGGCTACGGAGGCGCCTGGGGGCATCCTCTGGAAACCTAAGCCCGATACGTAAGATGTTAACCACAACCTTGATATATCTGTCACCCAAGTACGATCGCAACACGCTGTAGATGTATGCATCGGAGTTTGCGGATCTCAAGGACCCTGAGGGCGCTTTTCCACCATAAAGTGTCAAACGCGCCCTCAAACTCCACAAACACATCAAGTACATATTTAGCAGGTGAGTTGGAGCCATAGTTGGGCAAAAGATTTATGGCGTCTTCAGTTGACCGCCCTTTCTTGAATCTGTATTGTGCTTCTGAACATAACTGATTTTCTTCTAACATTTTCTGGATTCTGGATTCCTTCAAACAACTTCCCTAGGTTGGCTAAAATTGAAGCAGGTCTCATGTTGATTTCCCCGGCTTATGCAGTATCTTTAGGAGAGCTACTTTCCATTGACTTGGAAATATCCCCTCGAGGAAACACTTATTCATCAAATTTAAAAGAATTTGGTGAAAAGCTTCAAAAAACGTAACTATGATTGATACTCTCAGTCAGGACAATACCTGGACATTTGTTACCATTTAGCTTTGCCACTGTGGAACCCAAGTCCAGAAGTGTAAAGGTTTCGATGTCCGATGGTCCTACATATGTTTTATTTTCTTGATATATTTGCATTTGTTCAGGTGAATCTAGATCCTATATATCTTTGGGGAATAGGTTGTTAATTATGGACTCCACCGTAGATATCCATTCTTGAATCTCTTGCCATTTACTGAACTTTAACTGTGTTATAAACATCCCCGCAAACCATTTTGTTCCTTGAGATCCAGTAAACCAAACTCCAACTTTTCTGTGTTGGAGACACTTTTCATTCTTCCCTGCGAAGAATGAAAGGGTTCCCGTAAGCAGATAATATCAAAATTATTTTCCAATGCTGTTGTTCTAATCTCATCCAAACATCTATTGCCACTCTGGAGCGCTGACTGTTAATCTCAAGAATTTTGATACCGTCAAATGTTATATTATTTAAAATCGGATTCTTATCGGCTGTATTAATCACACAGGGTACACTTTTTGATTATATCCATCGCTTTTACATACTCCGGACAGCGACTGTCTCGAATGGAGTGCCCGTGTTTTCTTTTACAGTTCACACTCGTCTACCGTATGTGTGCAATCAGCGAATTGCGGCGAATATCAGCGAAAGGACCTGGGCGTAATTGTGCAGGCAGATATGAAGTTTTCTGAGCAGTGCAGACGGTCTGCAAGAGTAGCTCATGGTGTCTTGTCAATGATATACAGAAATTTTTCTAGCAGGGATAAGGAGGTGAATATCCCCTTGTATAAGGCAAAGGTCAGGTCACACCTTGAGTACTGTATACAGATCTGGAGGCCTCATTTGAAGAAAGATGTAGAGCTGCTGGAACGAGTACAGAGAAGGACAACAAGATTAGCGAATGGAACAAAGGGTTGCTCTTACGAAGAAAGGCTTGAGTTTTGCAAATTACAATGTCTGGAGACTAGGCACCTGCGAGGTGATCTGATTGAGGTAAAAAGCCTTCAGTGGGTTGAGCATGCTCAATGCTGATGGGATTCTTCCTCTTGCTCAGAATAATCGCCTGAGAGGGCATAAATTAGATTGAGGAAAGGCAGTTGTAGGGTAGATGTGCGAAAGTTTGCCTTTAGCCAGCGGGTTGTTGATTGCTGGAACTTCCATCTGTCGTTGATAGAAGTTGATAGCTTAAATAGATTCAAGTCAGAACTAGACAAACATTTGGAGCGAGTGGATGTATGAAATGAGAAGGGATGCGTTTTTTTTTTTTTTTTTTTTTTGGCTGATGCTATATAAGCTTGCTTTCTTGCATCATGTGCCTATGCTAATGCTAATATGTGGCCACCGTTATCACAGTGGCCACTAGAGACTGTTTTGTGGGTGCAATTTTGTACTGTCTGCGCGGGTAGCAGTATCATCACCGTCCCTCAGGTTCGAACCCCATTAAAGTTCCTCGCGTCATCGACGCGAGGAACTTTAATGGGGTTTTTTCATGCGAGGAAGCATTGCTCGAAATATTTTTCTAAACTTGCTTTGAAAACCAACCTGATAACGCTATCAAAGGAATTGCCCAATACGAATTCGTCCCTCAGAAACAAATGGTTAATCAAGAATAGCCTTCGGTAACATTTATCAGCTTTAAAGATTTTACTATAATGCCTAGTACATGTCATTAAGCACCAAAATAAGGAAATACTTTTAATCCAGTCCAAAGGATTTGTGAATATTAAAATAAGGAATTGTTTGTGAATATTAAAATAATATCAAAGTTCATAATATCAGAACCAAAGTTCAAAAAAAAAAAATATACATATATATATATATATATATATATATATATATATATTCACTTATCAGCTTTTACGATTGTAAAATAATTTCAATTGCAATAATAAAATAAAGTAGTTGCAAAATAAAATTACATGATATTGCTTTACAATTGCTTTTTATCATGAGAGTTTCGTGGTGTTTTTTGTTTCTAAAGATTAATGTTTCTTATTCTTACTGTGATTTTTTTTTTTTTTTTTTTTTTTTTTTCATATAGTTAATCAACAGAGCAGCTGGATTTAGGTGATTAACAAAGGCAGACAAAGTTACTGCAAGCTGTTTCCTTTTCCTTGCTGTTTCCTTTTGGTACCTTTTTTTTTTTTTTTTTTTTTAAATGACCTTGTAAAACGAAACCTGTATTTCCTGTTTTGTTTTTAATTGAAATTTCACAATATTCCTTAACAAGTTACAATTAACGAGTACTGAAATAACTGCCAAGTTTCTACCTTCTCTTTTATGAAAACATGTTTCTTTTTATTTTTTGCGCATAAATGGCTATTTCATTTCATTTTAACGGCCACCTTTTTATTGCTATAAACAGTCTTGTGATTTACAATGCTAAGGTATGTTACTGACATAATAACATGCCTTAGCATTGTTATTATGTCAATAACTGTGTGAATCAGAGTTGTTTTTGTTGTAGTAGGGTTTTAGGAGCATCAGCGACTAAGACCATATTGCTCTGTATATATTTGTCTGTAAATTGCGTGTGTTCTGAGGTCGATTTTCTGTTTCAATCACCGAGTTTCCGTGAGAAAAAACCATGCTACCCTCACCTGAGATAACTCAGCCACGTTGTGAAAAAGGCCAATAAAATTTCTCATATTATCAACAGGACTTGAACTCAGGTCTTTTCTATCCGGTGTGGGGAGGATGGCGATTCTCCCAACTGTACTACCCACGAGGGCATGAATTAGAGTTCTATAAGAGCTATCGCACTATATCCTGAATAGCTGATGCGCCAAAAAAAAATTCCCAAAGCAGCATGTACATCGCTTTCCAATTTATTAGAGATTCGAGCGTCTCAAAATCGCGCACTTCTTACCATATGTAAATTTAAAACTTGTAATGTTCTGGATCCAGTAGTATGACACACCTATAAGAAGCGCAACAGTGCCTGTGACGTTATCAAAGGTGTACCGTGGAAAAGGCCGTCGACATCAGAGACCTTACGAGAAGCCCTGTGACTAGCACAGTGGTTACGATCAGGTCCACTCCTAGAGTTCCTGGGTTGGGGGCGGATGGGTCTGGGTGTGAGAATTAATGTTGAGGAAAACGAGAGTAACGGGTTCACCTTTTCTAGATTTAAGTGCCTTCCCCCTTTCGTTTGGATTCGGGCCCTTTTTGGTACATACCCGGGTGAATTCCACCCACTGAATTCCACTCCACCCCGGACCCTATATGATCGCTGACCTTTCACACTGTGTAGAAAAAAGTCTAGGATCGGGTCTCCGGCAAACCGGCCATATAATATACTTAATTTAAGAGTAATATACCACTCAAAAATGGAAACAAACATTGGAGATAATCATCAAATGTTTTGATACAGAGCAACAGGAACCAGTTTTCAGTAGCAAAACAATGGAACTACGCGGTTGTAGACAATCTGAAAGCCTCCTGTACGTAAAAGCGAGACAAACGAAGAGGTTATTCTTTCCCGGCTTCGTATCAGACACGTATTTAACGCCCTCTTGCCTTTTAATGAAAGGTGATCCTCCACAATGCCCTCAGTGTCATTTCCAACTCCACTAAAGCACGTAATCATAGAGTGCCCACAGTACCAAATAGCCCGCCAGTCAGCATTCAAATCACATGCACGTTAACCAATAACTCTGCAACTTATCCTCAGAGAGCAGTCAGACGTAAATGAACTCCACTTTCTTCGGCTTAATAAATCTTACCAACCGCATCTAATACACCAACATCGGCAACAACCTAACCAGTAAAAGCAAAACTTGAACAGGCGCAATATAGCCGAAGCAGCTTTTGCGCCATAAAATAACAACAACAACAACAACAGACGAAGATGTTAATGTGAGGAAGTTTTGGTACAAACCTTCATCCTAATGCTCTATTTCTAATATTATGTATTATGTCTATATATAGAAGTGCATGTTGTGCTAGCTAAAAAACTGGAATAAGTCAGGGAGAAAACCCTAACATTTACTTAAAACATCACCTTGGAGCTAGAGCACTTCTCTGTTTACAGCAGTCTAATTTCCCTGATTAGATTGCTCAGGATCCTGCAGTGAAAGGGGGCTAAATGGGTTTTAGAAATTGGAAGAGAGATACTTATAAATTTCCCTTCATAGTAGATGGTTTATTAACCGAAGAAAAAGTGAACCGCATCACTAGATATCCAGGTCGACATGCATTTCTTTGCCATCCTACAAGGATTTCTCTTAGAGAGTAGTATGTGGCCGTATCAATGCAGTAACATTCAAATTTAAGGTGTTGGGGAGGGGGTGGGATAAAACTTTGCCCTAAATGCAGTGAAGAAGAGACCGTCAGACATCTTTTCTGGATTTCCAGGTTGATGAGAGAGAGAGAGAGAGAGAGAGAGAGAGAGAGTACTTGATATGATGTATGAGAAATAAGTCACTTAAGCCAATCTTCAGATTTGCGTATTTAAACAGCTCTTCTTTTCATTTCAGAAATAGTGTTGGCCGACATGCTGGTCGCTCTGTAGGAAGGACAACCATTTGAGTTACATAGCCAGTACAAACGTTGAGCGTTAAGTAAGGGATGAAGACCTGAATCTTAGGCACGAAAGACCAACTATAGATGGCAACCCTCCGTGATGGGTAGTCACGCAGACAGCGTCTAGAGAGAAAGAGAGGTGTACGAGTCACAGTGTAATGAGTCGGGGCTAGGGTGCACAGAACAACACAGATCTAGCTTAGTTAGTCAGAGAGAGAGAAATTGTGGGAGATAAGGAGAATGTGGCGGGATTGGTTCTGGTGGAATTGATAGAACGGGATATATAAAAAGAGTCTCGAGCCATAAACCTCGAAACAGTTTACCGAACTAAATTGTTGACCAGCAAGAATAATGCTCACAGTGTAAGTCTTTAATTTGAATGAGAAAACATTTAACACAAATGAAAGAGTATTATCAAGTACACGATCCAACATGGCCCAATATGTCCTAAGTGCTCTATCCCATACACTAAGTGAGAAAAACGGCTGATAATAGTAACGGTGTGTTGAGAGCATTCTAACAACAGTGTTTATGTTGAAGTCTACTGGGAAATCTCAACTGGCTGTGTCAATAGCCGACATGGCGTATGTACAGTAAGCTGCTTTGGGAATACAGTACTGTACTTGGGTTGTAAAATGTACGGGATCGAGGCCCCTTCCTCAGTCCCTTCAAGAAGGACTTGGTAGCTCAAACATTCTTCATTCATTCACATTTATCAATCCTAAAGTTTTAAGTTATGAGGTGTGAATTAAAAACTTTAAAAAAAATGTAATTTTGTTCTGTTATTTTTGCCCATTGGCTATTCAATTTAACGAATTTCGACATTTAAACCTTATGCTGCTGTAAGATTAATAAAACTAGTTAAACCATATTGTTTGCTTTTTTTTTTTTTTTTTTTTGAAGCATTCAGAAATTAAAAAAAAAAAAAAAACGGCAAGCCATTATTCGGAACATATATGTTCCTAATATGGCTTAACAGTAATATTTCAGAACCATCAGATCTATGATAGAACAATAAAACTGAAAAAAAACAAAAAAAAAAAAACAAATACCTTGTCAAAGAATGTATTATATTAGTTTTTCATTTAGTATGAAGGCAAGGTGCTTAAAATTTTAAGAAAACTTAATATTAACTTAATAATAACAAAAGTGTGAAATATGCTTGGTACTTCTCTGGCCTAATAGTAAGCGGCCTTCTGTAACCTAATTAGCATAGGTTCGGCACAGTTTTCATTCAATTCTTTCGAAGCTAATGGGGGAAGGGGGAAAGCGTTAATAAGACGAATTTGTTTATTAATTTTTTTTTGTTAAGTTACAAAATCTTATTACTTTGTTATCTTATCAGTTTTTTGAAGATTTATTTTGTTACAGAAGATGTTGTTGTGTTTTCTGGCTCAAGGGCTACTTAGGCCATATTGCGAACAGAAGATGTCTTTGTATCATGTGTTTGGTATTTATTGTATTACTGATATAAATAGGTCAATGATATGTATGCGCAGATACTGCACCATTTGTATATACGAATATTAAAACTTTTCCAAAGCTGTTATGTGAACTCCATCCTGGAAGTGGAAAATGAATAAAACGAGACAGCATAAAACAGTATTAAAGGACAACTCCCACCATGTGGTAATCAGGTCAAAAGCAGCTTTTCCAAGCCAAAAGCTTCAGCAAATAACGTTCAGCTATAATTGAAAAAGTTTTGTTGAAAAATATGATTGCAGCAGTCCATTAAATTGCTTGCATGCAATAAAGGACGTACCTGTTTTATTATTACAGAGATCTCGTATGTAATAATATTTTAGCATATTTTTACAATATAGCAGAGTAAATTTGGGTTTCGTATCAGTTATGTAATTTATAGTATCTCAACTGATTATTGACAACCGTCCACCCCGAAAGCTAAATTTTCAGAAGAGCCAATAATTTGTCTTTTCCTTATCCGAACCATTTATTTTTATTTGCATTAATCTGCAGTCTAAAGAAAAATTTACATTATTTCTAATTAGAAATCATTTAAAAAATATAATTTTTATACATTATCCTACAATTATCGAAGTTACGCATAAAAATACAGTATTTGTTGTTGCCTGCGTAAGTTATTTTAAGGTAAAACCATTCAATATTAATGTGGTATTTATTGCAGTAAGACTATATATATATATTTTTTTTTTTTTTTTTTTTTTGATCGACTATGAACTGCTGTATTGTTTCCTTGGGAGCCGTTGTGCAGTAATTATTATATCGAAAATTTACTACATATAACTCTTAATTACATTCAAAGAAATGTAATTAAAAGTGCATAGTTTCAATAGTTGTTTATTTTTCTTGGTAAATTGCATCCTGTAATGGCATTTTAAAGTAAACACAGTGTACTTTTTTTCTTTCTTTTTTTTTTTTTTTTTTCATTTTAGTTGATTATGTTACTAAATGGTTCATTTGGAAACATAATCTATCATTTGGTAAATCTTCACTATGTAACTAGTATCGGAATAACACTGGTTTACAGTGTATCTGGGGTTTGAGTAAAAGTATGTGGCAGTTATTTATGCATGTTTATTGATTACTAAACCGAAGTCCGTTTGTTTCTATCACGTAAAGATTTTTCACAATTCATTAACAAAATATTACATAGGTATTATACGCAAATGTGAACATAACTATGGTTTCTGCAATGGTTTACTAGTTTTATACCCCTATATTCGTAATCAGTATCAAATATTTGCCTCAAATACAACAGATTGTGCATGTTTAACTCGTAACTACACATACTGCAAGGTCATACTGCAAGGTAGCCGACCTTGACCCAGGAAGGTAGATGGCACGTTCTTCCGGCCCATCTGTGATTCCCAGAATTTTATTTTCCAAGTGGAGTCTGGAAGACTCCTGTGTATAGTTATAGGTTAAACTTGTCTGAGCATGCACTCACTTGTTTGTACAGTCCACTGTACAAACAAGAGCCTATATAAGTAGCACATCCCTTATGCGGTCACAGTACTCCTGTAAAAGCCGTCGTGAGCTCTCATTGTGCTTTAGTTTTCTTTTAATATGGCAACCAGAAAGTGTATAAACAGTCGCGACATATTTTGTTACATATGTGGTTGTTTGTTCCTGTAAAGCAAAGGCGAAATATTAACGATTTTGTAAAAAAATCGTATTATGCATACTTTGACATAAAACTAGGCGATCGTGGGCACCGCATAAATTATGCCATACATGTGTCGAACATCTTAGAAAATGGAGTCAAGGAAAAAGGTGTGCTTGCCATTTGCTATTCCTATGGTGTGGCGCGAGCCAGTAAGCCATGCCGAATGTTACTTTTGTGTATGTGACGCTAAAGGTTACAATTCAAAAAATAAAAAGGATATCAAATATCCAGATCTACCGTCAGCCATAAGACCGATTCCGCATGGACCTGATCTGCCTGTAAAACCTCCACCAGAAACTTTGGAGTCCACATCTTCTTCCACCGAAGCAGAAGCTAAAGAGGTTAGTGAAGAGGAATGTTATCAACTAGAAAATATTTTAACGCCACAGCAATTCACGCAAGTCGAACTGAACGATTTAGTAAGGGACTTAGGTCTTCCAAAGTATGCTGCTGAAATTCTGGGATCCAGACTTCAAGCGAAGAACTTACTTGCTCCACGTACATCATTTTCCTGGTACAAAAATCGAGAAAGGGAGTTTATACAGTATTTTTCACAAGAAGGTCCTCTCGTATGTTGCAGCGATATCGCTGGTGTAATAAGTGCCTTAGGAGCTCCATCATATGTTCCTGGTGAATGGAGACTATTTATAGACTCTTCTAAGACTAGTTTAAAAGGTGTTCTCTTGTATAATGGAAATAAGTACACATCTGTGCCACTTGCTCATTCATTCCACTTAAAAGAAACTTATAACAATCTAAAGTTGCTTCTGGAGAAAATTAAATATCAAGATCACGAATGGCAACTGGAGACTTAAAAGTGCTATGTATGTTGTTGGGGCAACAGGATGGGTACACTAAAATGCCACGCTTTATTTGTGAATGGGATAGCAGAGCTAAAGCGCTGCATTGGACAAAGAAGCAATGGCCTCGGAGGCAAAATCTTACACCGGGGTCAAAAAATATTGTGCACGAAAGTTTGGTGAAGCCAGATAAAATACTTTTATCTCCACTGCATATCAAGTTAGGCATAATGAAGTAATTTGTTAAAGCATTGAATAAGGATGGCAACTGCTTTATACCTTTGCAGTAAATTTCCCTGTTTATCTGACGCAAAACTTAAGGAGGGTATCTTCATTGGTCCCCAAATTAGAAAATTGGTTTTAGACGGCCAGTTGGAAACTACTATGACTGACGTTGAAAGGGAAGCCTGGATTGCTTTTAAAAGTGTAATGGAAAACTTTCTAGGAAATTATAAATCACAGGCTTATGAGAAAATTGTTCAAAATATGCTCGAAAAGCTTCTCAATTTAGGTTGCAATATGAGCATCAAAATTCACTTTTTGCATCCCATCTTGATTTTTTCCCCGAAAATCTTGCACAGATGAGCGAAGAACAAGGGGAGAGATTCCATCAGGACATAAAGGAAATGGAGCAGTGGTACCAGGGAAGGTGGAATACAAGCATGATGGCAGACTACTGCTGGTGTTCAAAAAAAATTGGGGTGGGTTGTGTACGGGGACACAACCGCAATCGTTTAAAGCGTGAATCCGTCTTTGTGTTATTAGAGGAAGGGTAAGATGTAAATGAATAAAGTCTTGGTGGTTATAAGTGAAGTATAATTTTATTTATCAAAGGCCGATGATAAGTAAGATACATATGGCATAGTATTTACATCGATGTTTCTTACAAAGGTTAAAGCTATACAAGTGTTGCATATACTTCAAGTTGAACTTTTGAATTTTTCTTTCCAATGATATACGTTTCTTACATTTCTGTTCATATTTCCTTTGCAATTTTTTCGACATTATGAAAATTTTCTTCAACTCAGCACACTTATCGGCTTATAACTTTACAAATTTTATTTTATCGGTTATTATTGCTAAATAATATTGTAGATCCTGTTATTCTCTACAAATCTTCGCCAATTTCAACGTCCTATCTTTTCGCAATCCAAAGTTACACTGCCCAAACGCAGCGCGGCGTCGCCATTTTAAGTGTTCACGCGCAAGCGCTACCCCATCCCCCCTCTCACCGCTTCACACCCCCACTGCCCACCATTTTAAATACGGATATAAACCCCTCTATCCAACAAAATTTAAATCATTAGATTATCATTTATAGTTTACGAGATATAAGCGCGACAAATCTTGTCATTATTTTATGGTCGCTAGAGTTTCCGTAGATTCTCCCCCCCCCCTATACCGGACCGAATTTAAAGACGTATTCACGTTAAAAGAGCGAAACCTGGCACTGTACATAAAAGAAAAATTATTGCATAATGTATAATAGAAATAAAGTATTATGTATAATATAAATAGTGTAAGGTGTACATGTATTGTATAGATAGGAATATTGTAATATGTAAATACTGTGTATTGTATAGATAAGAATATTGTAATATGTAAATACTGTGTATTGTATAGATAAGAATATTGTAATATATAAATACTGTGTATTGTATAGATAAGAATATTGTAATGTGTAAATACTGTGTATTGTAAATTGAGTATACACGATATGCGTTTTATGTACCCTTGAACTTTTGTGTTAAAGCAGTATATCAATGAGGACATCTAAGTATCGTAATGCTCAAACTATATCTAGTATAATGTCCCTGAATTTCAAGATTAATTATCTAAAGATTAAACTGTACAATGTGATTGTGCTTATGGATGTCGGTGCAGAAAGCGCTCTTTGTATGGTTAAATAAATGAAAGAGAAAAAAAAAAAAATGTCCTTTAAAATGACCTTCCAAGGCAGCTTAGGCACGATACATCATCGTCTGCCACTCGTTTGGAGCGAGATCTGGATTCGATTTCCGTCAACTACTGGAAGAATGTCTAAAGTTCTCTTCTTTGAGACTGTAGTTAACCGATTTCAGGAGGAGGGTGTAGGACCCCCCCCCCCCCGAGTTATTTTCTGTTTTTTAGCCTGCACGTTGTGCAGGCTAAAATACAGAAACGCTACCTGTGAATACACACTTCTACGGGCATACAGTTATGAACGCACGTCAATGGACTTCTTCCAGTTACCTTAATATCAATACGGAAAATCATTCACTGATACTCAGAGATCATTTAGAGCCCTAAGGTGACGTGGAAGTGGGACTTATTGCTACAAAATTATTTATATGTTTAAAATTTAAGTGGCAAATTAGAAGGTGCCTAAACCTTACTAACAACAACAATCACTTTGTAATACTCTGCCATATATAATTGTACTTATTGAAGATCCCTAGGTGCAGTCCTAGTGAACCTGTGCGTAGAGACTGCAAGCTATTTTGATCATGAAATTAATGTCTCTGTCCTAGAGGGGGTGATCAAGTCCTTTCTCACTTTTTAAAAATTAATAATTTAAAAAAAACCATAGATCTTATGGAAAAAATTTCGTTTTTTTTTACCTTGTAATTATTGTATGTGGATTTTTTTAACAATAAAAAAATATGTTCGAAATTTTATTGCCAGGGGAGCAAAACGATTCTCTCTAACAAACAAATTAGGTTTTGCGTTCGTTATAAAAAGGAATATATAAATAAATTTCCGTTTATTCTCTTATGCTCTGAGATCGGAAAATTGGATTATTTGCATGTCGTGGTCTTATTCTTCACCATCAAGATAAAAGCAGAAGCTATAGACCCAGCTTCTGCTGGGTCAAGTTCACTTCAAAATAAATAAATCTGTATAGCGGGATTTATCTATATCTTGCAAGCCTACAGTAGTTATCCGAGACGGCAGGTCAGGTATTACCAGTATAGATTACTTATACGAGTAGCTAATATTTTCAATAAAATTAAGAAAGAAATAGTAACACTAAATATATTGTTAATGATATGTACGTGAATGCAGCACTGTGTTATTTGAGCATCAGTTCGAAAAGAAATTTCCTGTATAGACTTTTAAACTTTATCCCATGAATTGCGATAGTTTTATTGCAGCGCTTAGAGTGTATCAGAGAGAAAAATATCTCCAGGCCTTCTTGTTCTTGTATTAGATATTGTAAAGTGAAGCAAAAAATTAACCCCAGGGGTCTCACATTTGGTGAGTATAGGCTTGGCACACCCAGGGTCCTGAGTTGGATATCATCATTCTTCTCTTTCTTGGTGATTTCTTCCTACTTCTGATTCTCTCTCTCTCTCTCTCTCTCTCTCTCTCTCTCTCTCTCTCTCTCTCTCTCAGGCTTCCTTGCACCATATGGCTAATAATAATAATAATAAAATCTGCCAAAGAAACACGATAAAATCTCCAAGAAAAAGTAGTACGAAAATTACCTTTGTGTTGTTTTTCTAAACTTATCGCTGTGTCCCCCTATCTTTAAAATTTCGAACTAATTTTTATTGTGTAAAAAAAATCACATATATACTAATTATAATGAAAAAAAAAAACTTTTTCGACACGACCTATTATTTTCGAGTCATTAATAATTTATAAATTATATATTTATAAAGCTTTTCGTCTGGTTGATCTTCAAAGATCATATTAACATAAGAGACGTTGTTTCCAGATATTAATGCTGATAGAGCGCACTTCTCTCATGTGCTAAAATGTTTTTTAACCTGTTTTTGAGTAACGAAACACTTTGGGTTTTTGTAAGAAATTGGTGGAGTACGATATCTATGTGAAATTTATTTCATTCGGTCACTTTCAATATAAAATTCTGTTTGCATGACAATATAATCAAACTAATTCAAATTGATTATGTGACGAGGATTTAATTTTTGTATAGATCTAGCAAGTATATTTTCTTTTCAGTTTAAAATACATTAAAATATAGAAAACTGTTAATTTTCGGTGGAATATTTCGCGAACACCTGGGCAATACCCGCAGAACCCTTGTTGGCAAAACTCTTCTAAAATCTACACCATTAAATAAAAAACTGTGTCTCATTTATAAAATGACCGATGGGGTAAGACAGGCGAAGGCTGAATACGAGAAATTTCTAGCAAAGAGAGCTGAAAATGGAGATATAATTCTTTTCATATTTGAGTACAAAAGGGAAATGAGTGAATCAGAGAGGTCCCTTACTTGGTCAAAGTCCAAAAGTGCAGATGATTTGTATATACACTTGCAAATCTTTACATTTGAAAGGCCGTTCCAATCACGAGGTAACAGTGACAAGGAGTCATTCTTAAATGATATAATGATCTTGGAGAAGAGTCTTTTTAAGTAGCTACTGAAGCTGAGCGAAGGTAAGGCTCCGGGAGTGGACGGTATACATTCCGTTATACTAAAAAATGGTGCATGTGAGTGCATTGTCCCATTGGAGATGCTAATGAGATCATTATTAGACTACTGGGTGATTCCCCTGGATTGCAGAAGCACTAATGTCTCCCCAGTCCACAAAGGAGGTGCGAAAGACACGATGGGCAACTAGAGACCAATGGGTGTGACTTCAGCAGTGGGAAACGATCATGCGGTCTGTGGTTAAGTATGCGATACAAGACTATCTTGATAGGAATGGTATCCTTAGTGGATCATAGCATGGATTTGTGAAAGGGAAGTCTTTCTAGTTAATTAACCAATCTAGTTAATTATTATGACGAAGTGGTAAAATAGTTGGATGAATGCAAGAAACAACTTTGACGTGATTTACTTTGACGTCAATAAAGCGTTTTATGCGCCCCCCCCCTCCATGAAAGGCTATTATATAAATTGGAATTAACTGTAAGATGCTTTGTTGGATAAATGGATTACAAAAAGATAAGAGACATTTCATTTATTGAGTAAAGCGGCTCCTAGAAAACAGAAAATAAGAAACAGAAGTGGCCAACCACTTCTGTTTCTTATTTTCCTTAATGACATGAATGAGGAAATGCAGGGGAAATTTGCTAATTCAAAGGTCAGACGTGTTATTAACCACCGGAACCAGGCCATTTTGCTTCGAGATAACTTAGAATGGTTTACTTAAATAGTCTGAGAAATGGCAACTGAACTTTAACACCTATGGAACAGAAATATAGGAATTACAAGCTAAGTGAAGTGGAGTTTAAAGTTAGAAATTTAAAAGTCCGTGATGAGACTCAGTTACGATTCGGTAAAAAAATTATCCATGCAGTGTAAATATGTGGCTAGGAAGGCACATGTATGCACACCTGTCTCTAATATATAGGACATTTGCAAATAAGGAAATTGATCTGATTGTCCATTTATATAAGCCCTCGTGGGTAGCAGTTGATAGGATCACGGTTCTCCCCACATCGCTTGGAAAGACAGATCTGAATTCGAATCCCGTCAATAACGGGAAGAATTTTATGGGCCTTCAAACCGTAGCTAAGTTAGTCATGCGAGAGTAGCATGGTATTTTCTTCCTGAAACTCGGGTTTTTCGTCCAGCAAACAGAAAATCGACCTCAGAACACGCAATTTACAGACAATATACACGAAGAAACATGGCCTTAGTCGCTGATGCTCCTAAAATCCAACAACGACATTTATATAATACCGTGATGAGACCGTATTTAGAATACAGTATTGTGTTCAGGTCTGGACGCCACGCTTGAAGAAGTATTTGGTGATTCTAGAAACTGTTCAAACAAGGGCGATGTGGGGTGATTATCGATAACCTTGTGAAGAACAGCTTAAAAGGTGTGGACGGCAAAGCTTGGAAAAGTATATCACTCATTTATATCACTTGATTGTTTTTCTTTAAACAAAATCAAGGAATAATTATAAAAAAAAAAAAAAAAAAAAGCCCACGCTGGATTTAAGCATGCATATCAGAAGCAAACGAACACACACACGAAACTCTTTTTATCCCTTACACTACCAGTTTAACTGTTTTCGTTGTGCTTGTAATGACCTGATTTATAATGTCAGTTAGTCATTTGCGAAACGCGCCAATTACTTAATTTCGTTTTTAAAAACTATAACTCATTAAATTCTGGTTAATATCATAAACTCGATCCCTGTGATAGATGATTTATCTCTGTAGATGCAAAAGTCGAGACACTACTGAACAAGTATATAATCAAGAACGGTTTTGACAGTGGATAATACATTGCAAAGTTCAAGTTCCATGCATGAGGGAGTTAACTATCTGCAGCATCTCTTCATGTTAAGACAACGATTACCAAACTTTTTTTTTTTTTTTCAATTGGGTGTGCCCATGGAAATATATGACAGTTTTTATTATGTCTCACTTGACTCTAGAATAATATTCAACAACCGGTGTTTAAAGTAGAGTAGTTGTGCTTCTATGGAATTTTTGGCGAATGAAATATAAAAAAATAAATCGCTTGTACAATTTTATAGGAAATTTATAGAAAATTTTATAGGAAAATTTTGAAAATATAAGGATAGGCAGCTGCACGCTACATAGATTTTGTATTTTCAATAACTGAAACACGATCGGTTTTTAAACCAATTATAAATTCACGAATATGTGCAGAACTCTATACAATTATTAGTCATTAAAATTGCCGAAAAGCCTTTTTTTTTTTTTTTTTTTAAATATAGTCTCGTAATAAGGTAAGTTATATTAAAAAAAGAGGTTTTTAATTTTAGTTAATTTAACACTACAGGTAACTATAATCGAATGAATCGTCTTAAAAACCATTTTTTAATTATAATAATAATCTCGAAATTATTATTATTTTTTGATTTTCATGAAAAAAAATTCAGGTTTATTTTTAAAAAGTCAGGGTAGCCAGCAAGAAGTTAAGTTGCATCTTTTGAACTGTTCGCGTACCAGCACAGGTGAATACGAGGAGAGACTTGTAATTTATCACTATTGCAATGATATTTATTTGTCTTTCTTAGTTAATTCACCTATATAGAGATATTGAATAAAGCTTGATATGTGTTTAATTTGTAACAGTACCATTTTTTAGGCTTAAGCAGTCAATCATTACGCAATCTATTCAACATCATGGAAAGGGAGAAAATTGCTTTTGAAATATCCCATAGTATGAACTGTATCTGCAACACAACGATATGTTTATCCCTTTACATTATCACATGCCAGCCTTTGTCCATTTCTTTCCAAAGCACTAAATACATAAAAACACAAAGTAGTAAGTGCAGGAAACTTAGCCATCCCAACTTTTGTGATATAATGCAGGAAGCGATGGACAGTGAAAACTTTGCGTCAGTGCATGACGTAGGCCTACTTATATGCTACCACTTCAGAAAAAAAAGGGAAAAGGAAAAAACGCTTATTCCTATAATCTATGAATAAAGACCCTTCAGAAACTTCCCCTTGCACAAAAACAGTGTCTTTATCTTAATTCTCGATGACGGTAGAGCAATTGACCCAACCACCTCTTCACTATAAAGCGCCTATATCAGACACTACGGGGGGTCAGAGAGACTATTGTACCGATTTTTAGAGGATGATGATACTGCTTCTCCCCCTTTATCTTCCCCTACCGCTGCTAAGTTTCTTCTAGCCCTGACTATTCTATCTCTTTATTGCTGTAATCAGTGACCCATAAAAAGGATCGGGAATTTTTCCGAAAAGGATCATTCAGAATTTGGAGGAGGGAAAAAATAACACACTTACCCCGCTATACGCCTCAGGTGTAGAGTCACAGTAGGCGACAGGACAGAAAAACCTGACCGAGCAACGGAACGCAGAGGTTAAGCTGCGGCTACACTAAAGGGTTGCTTGACAAGCCAACAATCTTAACTGTCATCCCAACAGAGGGAAAGAAAACGAGCCGAACACGTGTTGAGGATTATATGGGAGGACTCTAGCTCGTCACCAAGGTGACAGATACAACAGATCTTCAAATCCTATAACTATCCCACCCTCCTCCCCCCTCGTGGGAAAAGGGTTTCACTCGTCACCTGCCGCTCAGGCTTGCGCTTATGTGGCCGATTCGCTCCGTACATTAGTCAAGAGGGAAAAAAAGTTGAACGTGTAACCGCAGTTGAATCGGCCCGCGAACTGAAGGCAGCAACAAACGACGCTATCCTGGAGAGGACGGAGAATATGAACACAAATTTGATGTGGGTCAGGTCGCTTCCTGTACGACAAGCCTCTAGAAGACAATGCGTGCGGTATGGAAGAGAAGGGTTGTGTCTCAGCTGCAACTTTTTGCGACCAAAGACAAAGTTAAGTACTACAGACTCCTCTTCAGTTCAGCAGAAAGGGTTAGTAGCGAAGGGGAATGCTCACCACAATAGCCGATGAAAGGGTTAGGAAAAGATGGGGGAAGATATCCTGAAGAAGGGGAGGGATAGTATACAAGAGGAACACCAGAAACTCAGTACAGAGCACCTGGGAAAGTAGGTTACAAAGGGAACGGTTTTCTGGTACGAACTGACCGTTTGTTGTGGCGTATATTTCGTCTTCACTGTTTAACAGTTATCGACTTTTTTTGCGAACTTCATCATCCGTAGAAGCGAGAGAAAGGGTGCTACACACATTTGGGCAGGAGTGGGAACATCCAGCTGTCTATTGATGATCATGTTGGCCTAAATAGCTTTCTATCCACTGAAGCATTAAAGTGACACATAAAGTGTGCCCAAGGAAATCTAGAAAATTAATTCAGGAAACTTATTTTCATAACCATAGTTAAGTGTAACAGGTAAAACTCCAAAAATATGCTCGTAGTACGAATGTCAACGTAGATTCCAACATTAGGAAAAAGAAAAAAAAAAGTTACAATTGTCGCCAGACCATCGGAAAACGCTTACGCTGAATTCATAAAGTTAAAACATCTAGTATTTTATCTCATGGTTATTTTATACGTAATTTTAATCGTAATAAAACTGTATTGTATTATTTATTATTTTTGTTTCAGATTAACAAATATTGTACATTAATAAATATTATAATTTTATTCTTCTGATACTGTATTTAAAAATTGAGAGACAACTTAATTATCCTGTTCAATTTTATTGTGTCACGTTTGTTAATTCTTTAAAAATTACTGTATTTGCAGATGGCGCAATCATCAATAACTATTTGATAAAAAAAAATGCTTGAAGAATACCGAGTACTTTTAATGCTGTTGTAATAATTAAAATTTTATTTTTTAAGCAGTTTTAGTTCCATGAGTAATATTTTCCCTTCAAATGGTTTTATTACAACGAACGTACTATAATTGTATTATTTTTCTTTAATCTAAAATTAGGTATAAAAGTATACCCTGTGCCACAAACCTCTTTTCTTTTATAAAAGTATGTGTTGTTTAGCTGCAGAAAAAAGTGCGTCGATGTCTGATGCTAAAATATTTAATCCACAGGTATGTACAGTTATTTTATTTTGCATTGAAACTGGGTTTTCATTACGTGGAACTGAAAACCCCAGATTCCTTCAGTTTCTAAACTTTCAGAAGTTTAAAGGTATGCAACGCAATGGTATTAAAATGTGTCATGTATTGTGCTTATTCGTCTGTTATAGAAGTGAAACGCCGATTAACACTGACGTTAATCGACATTTTACTTTGTCCCACCGTTTGTGTATGTTTGCGCGTAAACCAAACCCTTATTAAAGTTGCTTTCTTTCTGATTACTAAAAACCTGATCACTAACTATGTACTAAATGTGTATTTTCAGCCTGTATTTATCAAAAATATATATACCGTTTCATGCTGCACCCTGGGGAACTTCTGTACTCACTGACCTAGTTCCGCCTAGGTTTGGATAATTATGTGAAAACACACACACACTGTGCTCAAATTTATTAACGTTGCAAATGTAGGAATAAAATTAAAGAGAACATATATATTTCTTTATTTTATTTATTATATAAATTTTTATAATATATTATATAAGTAAGTTTATATATTATATAAATTTATTTTTTTTATTTATATACAACGCAAGACCATTTGAACAGGAATGTAGTTATGCGGTATTCACAGCGTGGTTTTAATTGGATACTGTGACGCAGCAACAAAGGAATTGGTTGCAAAAAAAATCATTTTGACATCACATATTTGGATTTCAAAAAGTTTTTGATACTGTTGCATATGAAAGACTGTTGTACAAATTGAAGCAATGCGGCATTAGGGGCAAATTACTGCTATGGATAAAGGGACGGTTGAGTGAGATAAGACAGGAATGTTTGTGGGCTCTTCGACTAATTGAAATTCGACTAAATGAAAAAACTTGCAAGCTGCAAATGAACAGCATTTAGAAGCGGTAATTGATCAAATAATTTACTTCGAAATTTCTAGCACCTGTAAGATTTTTAGAACTGCATATTATAATTGCAAAACATGAGTGACCATATTCTGACCATTTTGAGTTGTTACAACTTCAAGAATTGAATGGTACTGTTATTGCTCACGGTTTGCGTTCAAGATTAAGTGCTACTAATATAATAGAGCATGTCGGAAGGCAAATGAAATCAAAACTATGCCAACAAATTGTGGACATACGTGGAAACTTATCAATTCTCATTGATGAGTCTACCACCTGATGAGTCTAAGAAAAAAATCTACTCTGATTATTTATTTAAAATGTGAAACCAATAAAATGAAAGATCCACATTACTTGTTTCTTGATTTTATCGAATTGCTAGATCAAACAGCTTTCACAATAATAGATGTCTCTTAAAATGTATTGAAAAATACCGATTTGACGACAATTATTTAAAACACTATTTAATTTATTTTACGAGCGAGCGATGGGGAAAGTGTTATGTTGGGCAGAAAACTGGAGTTGGAAATAAATTAGTAGAAAAATATCCAAATTGGATCATATGGCATTGTTTAAACCATCGGCTTGAGTTATCAGTTGGAGATGCAATATCAGAAATTCATGGAATTAACCATTTTCAAATATTTATGGACCAGCTGTACACTTTGTACAGTCAATCTCAAAAAAAAAAACAGAGAAGTACGCTACCAGCATCGGCGAAGAAATTAAAAGGATTGGACGGGTATTTAATGCAAGGTGGGTGGCCAGCTCCTTTAGGACCGTGTCAGCAGTTTGGTAAAATTTTGTGTCTTTATGCCATCATTTTGAAAATGCCACTAAAGATAACAACCGAAACAAAACTGAACAATCCTATACGGATTATATAAACGAATTTCATCCAAACAGTTTGTTATAAATTTAGCCCTGATGTACGATGTACTGTTTGAGCTATCGATTCTTTCAGAGTCATTGCAAAAAAGAGAAACGACAATAGTATATGCAGACAAATTGATTCGTCGTACAATTCGTTACTCGGAATTTTTAAAAGATCCTCAAAAAGGAAAAAAGTTGTTAGAATCATCAGATGCTACTCAGATGCATTTTCAGTAACATTAACATTTTCATTAACATTAACAATAACACGTTTAATTCTTAGATTTGGACAATAACAACATTAATTTTTAGAAAATACAGCTGCGAGTTACAGGCTCCGAAAAAAACGATGTGTTTGCTTTTTATTTACATAATTGTTATTTTATATTGTACTTAATACGTAGTCTTATAGTTATAATTACGCTGGTTATTTTTAATTTATATAAACAGTTTTTGTAGATATACGTAATACTTTATAAAACCGTTATTTCGTTCGAATATTGCAGGCATTGTTTTTTGTATATAGTGATAGGAAATTCAAATTTTTAATTGAGGTAGCTCTAACGTATAATTATAGAAACAGTAATACGCTTCACTGTTTCTATTAGATAGCGTAGTATTGACATTTAATTAATTTAATTTATTGATTTTATTAATTTAAAGTATCATGCCCCAAACTAGATCAGCAAAGCAACGGGCACAACGTGGCAGGAGTGCTGTGACTCGGGGGAGAACTGAGGGGGGGCGATTCTCCAACGCATCACAGCCTAAAAAAATGTGCAACTTGTGAAATGTTTACTGACTATCTGGAACGGAACATGATATTGCCATGGGGGATGTCTTTGTGTGTGCGCGATGTAAGGAGTGTAAGGAAATCAGGCGACAACTCAGCGTTGTTATGGGCCTATATGAGAGTTTGAAGGATAGGGCGGATGCCCTCGAAAGATCTAAATTGAGGGGCCCATCAGGCTCTCAGCTGCCCACATTAACGCCAGAGCTTGCACTTGGTCATCGCGCAACACAGCGGCAACCCCCAAGGCAGAATGCGCTGGTCCCTCAGGAACTAGTAGTTGTTGGTGACTCTATTGTCAGGGAAACGGGAAACATCCTTTGTAAAAAGGATAGGTGGAACAGGACCAGGGTATGTCTGCCAGGGGCAAAGGTTGATGACGTTGTAGAGCAGATATCATCTTTTAAGGGCACGAAAGGTGATATAGTTCTACACGTTGGCACTAATGATATCAAGAGTAGGAGACCGGCAGAATTACTTAACAAGTACAGGTCACTGATGAAAAAAAGCCGTGAATTAGGGTTGAAATTGAAAGTGTCTGCAATTCTGCCCAGACACGATAGGAGGGAGTATATGATGAGAGCCTTGTCGATCAATTCGGCCCTGGAAAGATTGTGCAAAGCTCAAGGGATTGAATTTTTTTCAGCCTGGACTGTACTTGTTAACAGGAGAGACTGCTTCTACAGGGATGGGATACACTTAAATAGAAAGGGTGCAAGGATATTTGCTGATGCTATCGAGGCATTGTGGGGTGGGTCGGAAAACCGATAGCTTGGGGGGGATACAAGGACTAATAGTTTAACAGTAGCCGTAGGCAGAGGTAATGGTGATTCTTGCACAACTTCTATTAGAATAAGTAGCGACCTGGAGCGTGGGGTGTTGGGGGTTTCAGGGACGGTGGCAGTCATCGTGAAACAGGTGGGTATATGGGATGTGTTAGGGTAACTAGGAATAGGAGTGGGAGCATGTATACTTGCATGTATACCAATGCTAGAAGTATAGTAAATAAATTTGATGAATTTGAAGTGTTGGTCAAGACATCAAAGGCGGATATTGTTGGGATATCAGAGACGTGGTGTCACACTGATATAAGGAATGCCAAACTGGAATTTGGGAAGTACAATGTGTACAGAAAGGTAGACAGGATAGGAAGGGAGGGAGTGTTATGCTGTTAATTAAGAGAAACATAAAATCAAAAGAAGTGCATCCAGTTGATATAGATGAACAGTGCACTGTTGAGTCAGTTTGGTGTGACATAAGCACTGCGAAAGCAAAAATAAGAGTAGGAGTGTGTTATAGGCCTAATGACCCAAATGAGTACAATGAACAATTGTACAGAGAAATAGAGTGGGCTAGTAAATCGGAATGTCTTATAATAGGGGATTTTAACTTCCCAGATATTGACTGGAACTTGTGGGATGGGCACTCACACACTAGTCAGACTTTTGTGGATTTCTTGGATGATTGTTTTCTGCAGCAGCATGTTCGAGAGGCAACCAGAGAAAGTAATACTCTTGATCTGGTTATCAGCAGTGATCATTCATGTATTAGGAATTTGCAGATAAAAGAACCACTAGGTGGCAGTGATCACAGTGTACTGACGTGGGATTTACTTAAAGATTTAATTACCATCAGGGGTTAAGGAAAGGGTTTTTGCTTCCGTAAAGGCGATACAGTGGGATCAACTGACGATGTTACCAACAGTAAATTCTAAGTGGGAAGCATTCAAGGAATTAATCGTGGATGCTACTAAAAGTTTCATACCTATTAAGAAATATTGTTCAAGGTTTAGGCCTAAATGGTTGTCAAATGAACTAATGAGACTCGTAACAGAGAAGAAAAATGCATGGGATGCATATAAATTATCAAGCGACTCAGAAGCCTATGGTAGATACAAATAAGTTAATCTGTAATCAGGTCACAAAGGAGGTTCGGCAGGCGAAGGCAGATTACGAGAAATCCTTGGCAAAAGATGCTAAGAAAAACAGCAAGGATTTCTTTACTTATATAAGCTCTAAAAGGAAGGGGATGAATCTGATTGGTCCACTTGACATCGATGGTCGACTGTTGATGATCCTGCTCAGATAACAAACAAACTGAATGAGTATTTTGCATCTACATTCACACATGAGGAATTATTAAGGTTTGAAAATGGCAGAAGGTTATCAAATTGTAGCAGGATACTTAATGATTTTGTAATAACTGAGAGCAAAGTGGAAGAGAAACTGTTGAAGTTAAACGTAAGAAAAGCACCTGGGGTGGATGGGATCTATCCATTTATATTAAAGGAGGCGGCTAAGCAAACCTTTAACCATAATTATGAGAGCATCCTTGGACTCAGGGGAATTTCCCACGGACTGGAGATGTGCAAATGTATCCCCAATTCACAAAGGGGGATCGAAGGGTGACACGAGTAATTACAGACCAGTTAGTTTAACTTCTGTGCCGGGTAAAATAATGGAGTCGCTGGTTATAGATGCATTGCAGGATCATCTAGACAAGACTGCAGCAATAATTCAGAACCAGCATGGGTTTGTTAAGGGAAAGTCTTGTCTGACAAATTTGATAGGATATTATGATGTGGTTACAAAGGAACTGGATGCAAAAAATAATTTTGATATCATATATTTGTATTTCAGGAATGCTTTTGACACTGTTGCGCATGGAAGACTATTGTACAAATTGGAGCAGAATGGTATTAAGGGTAAGTTGCTACAATGGATAAAAGGATGGTTAAGTGCGAGAAGACAGAGGGTGGTAATCAATGGGTGCTGCTCTTCGTGGACTAATGTTATTAGTGGAGTCCCACCACAGGGTTCAGTGTAGGTCCACTGTTGTTTTGTATATTTATCAATGATATTGATGAAGGTATATCAGGCTTAGTGTCGAAGTTTGCAGATGATACAAAGGTTGGCAGGGTTGTTAATGACAGTAATGGCAGTATGCTACTGCAACAGGATCTAGATAATTTGGGCAGATGGGCTAAGAAGTGGCAACTGAAGTTTAACCTTGACAAATGCAAAGTACTGCATATGGGTAGAAGTAACCCCAGAGAAACGTACCAACTGTGTGGTACTACACTTAAGGTGGTAGAAAATGAAAAAGACCTGGGAGTAATTGTGCAGTCAGATATGAAGTTTTCTGAGCAATGCAGACAGGCTGCCAGGGCAGGTCATGGGGTTTTGTCAATGATATATAGGAATTTTGCTAGCAGGGAAAAGGTGATTATCCCTCTGTATAAGGCAATGGTTAGGCCACGCCTTGAGTACTGCGTACAGGTCTGGAGGCCTCATTTTAGGAAGGATGTAGATTTACTTGAGCGTGTACAGAGAAGGGCAACAAGATTGGTGAGGGGAATGAAGGGATCCTCTTATCAAGAGAGGCTTGAGTTCTGCAAATTGCAGTGGCTGGAGACTAGTCACGTGCGCGGTGATCTGATTGAGGTGTATAAAGCCTTGAATGGGTTGAGCACGCTGAATTCTGATGGGATCCTTCCACTTGTTCATGATTTCGAACCTAAGGGGGCACAAATTCAAATTAAGAAAGGACAGATGTAGAATAGATGTGCGGAAATTTGCCTTTAGCCAGCGGGTGGTTAATTGCTGGAACAAACTTCCATCTGTCGTTGTGGAAGTTGATAGGTTGAATAAATTTAAGGAGGAACTGAACAGGCATTTGGAGGGAATGGTGTGATTTTTTTTTTTTTTTGGCTGATGCTGCATAAGCTCATACATTTGCTTTCGTGCATCACATGCCACTACTACTACTACTACTAATTCATAGAAATCAATTTCTAAACAGTATTATTAATAATATGAAGCATAGGCTGAGCGTTAGTACAGATTCTACTGAATTTACTGAAAGAATTTCAACTTCCGACATTATAAAAGAGTTACGAATTCTTGAACGAAGCGAATGGCCATCTGAAATTGATCTTGGATTTGGAGAAAATGAAAGAATCTCTCTGTAAACGTTTTAATTAATCTTTCACAAAATGTTTGAATGCCTACAGGAATTATTTAGGTAACGGTGGTCGTAGGGTGCCCATAGATTTAGAATATTTAAAAAACCCAGGGTCCTGAGCTGGATATCATCATTCTTCTCTTTCTTGATTTCTTAGTGATTCCCTTCTCCTTCTGACTCTCTCTCTCGGGGTAACGCAGGAATTTTTTTTTTTTTTTTTTTTTTTCTGTCTGGTGCAGCATGAGCCTCAGGCTTCCTTGCACCATATGGCTAATAATAATAATAACTTAGTCCGAAATTACAGCTTGCAGTTCTTTTGAATGCGAGCGTGGCTTCAGCAGTATGAATTTAATATTAACTGACAAAAGATCCCGTATTCTTGTCGAACATGTGGCAAGTTTGTTGTTTATTAAACTACACTGTCCACCATAAGAATTATGGAATCCAAATTTTTATGTCCGAACTTGGTTGCGGTCTCATCGTTCTGCTGTTGACCAACAAACAAAAAGGACAGTCACACAAGGATACGTAATCGATCCTGTGTGGGAATTTCTATGATTCTTCTGAACAGTATTTTTTATATTATTTTGGAGTTTTCGTTTTTCTTCTTTTCTGCCTTTGTTTTTCACTTTTGAAATTTTTAATTAATAGACCTAAAATTTTCGGCAGTGATATCTCCCCGGGATTTCGAAATTTCGCTCAATATATTCCAGTGCAGTTCCACTCGAACTGGTATCAAGAAACTTGAGGCCTTCGTATGGTGATATCGGCTGATTAAGAACAGTAAAATGGAGTAAACTCTTAGGGACTCTGTAATTGTCGCCATTTTTCTCCTCTACATTATCGGTTTTTTTTTTTTTTTTTTTTTTTTTAAATCTCCAGACTGGTGCAGGTAAGGAATACGAGGACAAAATGTCAATTCGTAGTGATGAAAACGAACTTCTTTTGCAAGAAGCTAATCTCGATTTTTAAGGTGACAGTTTTAAGCGAGTAAATACTTTAAAGTCATGGGACATTAGTCAAATACGGACATATTTTGAACTTCTGTGGTGGGAAATCATCTTATTACAGAATTGGGTCCGTTTTGCAAATGAATATTTTTGTTTTTGGAACTACTGTTTTCAGTACACGTAAAAAGTATTTTGTGCCAGGGTGGTAGTAGCAGTAGTGGCATGTGATGGAAGAAAACAAGTGTATCAGCTTATGCAGCATCAGCCAAAAAAAAAAAAAATCACACCATTCCCTCCAAATGCCTGTCCAGTTCCTCCTTAAATTTATTTAACCTGTCAACTTCCACAATGACAGATGGAAGTTTGTTCCAACAATTAACCACCCGCTGGCTAAAGGCAAATTTCTGCACATATATATTCTACATCTGTCTTTGGGCGCCCCCGTAGCCAGGTGGGCAGGAGCAGCAGTGCGTAGCACACGCTTCTTGATTAGACCAGGGTTCGAGCCCGTGACTGCCAAATACGGAGGATGTGCAAAGGTCAGGGAATGACCACCTTAAGTGTAGTACCACACAGTTGGTACGTTTACACAGTTGGTACGTTTCTCTGGGGTTACTTCTACCCATATGCAGTACTTTGCATTTGTCAAGGTTAAACTTCAGTTGCCACTTCTTAGCCCATCTGTCCAAATTACCTAGATCCTGTTGCAGTAGCACACTGCCATTACTGTCATTAACAACCCCGCCAACCTTTGTATCATCTGCAAACTTCGACATTAAGCCTGATATACCTTCATCAATATCATTGATAAATATACAAAACAACGGTGGACCTAACACCGAACCCTGTGGGACTCCACTAATAACATTAGTCCCCGAAGAGCAGTACCCATTGATTACCACCCTCTGTCTTTTCCCACTTAACCATCCTTTTATTCATTGTAGCAACTTACCCTTAATACCATTCTGTTCCAATTTGTACAATAGTCTTCCATGCACAACAGTGTCAAAAGCTTTCCTGAAATCCAAATATATGATATCAAAATTATTTTTTGCATCCAGTTCCTTTGTAACCACATCATAATATCCTATCAAATTTGTGAGACAAGACTTTCCCTTAACAAACCCATGCTGTGTCTGAATTATTGCTGCAGTCTTGTCTAGATGATCCTGCAATGCATCTTTAACCAGTGACTCCATTATTTTACCCGGAACGGAAGTTAAACTAACTGTCTGTAATTACTCGTGTCACCCTTCGATCCCCCTTTGTGAATTGGGGATACATTTGCACATCTCCAGTCCGTGGGAACCTCCCCTGAGTCCAAGGATGCTCTCATAATTATGGCTAAGGGTTTGCTTAGTTGCTTTGCCGCCTCCTTTAATATAACTGGATAGATCCCATCCACCCCAGGTGCCTTTCTTATGTGTAACTTCAACAATTTCTCCTCCACTTTGCTCTCAGCTATTACAAAATCATTAAGCACCCAGCTATAATTTGATAACCTTCTGCCATTTTCAAATCTTAATAATTCCTCATGTGTGAATGTAGATGCAAAATACTCATTCAGTTTGTTTGCTATCTGAGCAAGATCAGCAACAGTCGAACCATCGATGTCAAGTGGACCAATCGGATTCATCCCCTTCCTTTTAGAGTTTATATAAGTAAAGAAATCCTTGCTGTTTTTCTTAGCATCTTTTGCCAAGGATTTCTCGTAACCTGCCTTCGCCTACCTAACCTCTTTTGTGACCTGATTACAGACTAGCTTATATCTGCCATAGGCTTCTGAGTCGCTTGATAATTTATATGCATCCCATGCATTTTTCTTCTCTGTTACGAGTCTCATTAGTTCATTTGACAACCATTTAGGATTAAACCTTGAACAATATTTCTTAATAGGTATGAAACTTTTAGTAGATTCCACGATTAATTCTTTGAATACTTCCCACTTAGAATATACTGTTGGTAACATCGTCAGTTGATCCCACTGTACAGAATTTTAAAACTGTCGGAGACCACTGTACTCACCTTTACAGAAGCAAAACCTTTCTTTTATCCCTGATGGTAATTAAATCTTTAAGTAAATCCCCACATCAGTACACTGTGATCACTGCCACCTAGTGGTTCCTTTATCTGCAAATTCTTAATACACGAGTGATCAATGCTGATAACCAGATAAAGAGTATTACTCTCTCTGGTTGCCTGTCAAACATGCTGCTGCAGAAAACAATCCAACAAATCCTCAAAAGTCTGACTAGTGTGTGAGTGACCAACCCACAAGTTCCAGTCAATATCTGGGAAGTTAAAATCCCCCATTATAAGACATTCCGATTTACTAGCGCACTCTATTTCTCTGTACAATTGTTCATTGTACTCATTCGAGTCATTAGGCCTATAACACACTCCTACTCTACTACTATTTTTGCTTTCGCAGTGCTTGTCACACCAAACTGACTCAACAGTGCACTGTTCATCTATATCAACTGGATGCACTTCTTTTGATTTTATGTTTTTCTTAATTAACAGCATAACACCTCCGCCCTTTCTATCCTGTCTATCCTTTCTGTACACATTGTACTCCCCAAATTCCAGTTCAGCATTCCTTATATCAGTGTGACACCACATCTCTGCTATCCCAACAAAATCCGCCTTTGATGTCTTGACCAACACTTCAAATTCATCAAATTTATTTACTATACTTCTAGCATTGGTATACATGCAAGCATACATACTCCTATTCCTAGTTACCCTAACACATCCGATATACCCACCTCTTTCAGGATGACTGCCATCCGCGCCTGAAACCCCCAACACCCCACGCTCCAGTTTGCTACTTATTCTAATAGAAGTTGTGCAAGAATCACCATTACCTCTGCCTACGGCTACTGTTAAACTATTAGTCCTTGTATCCCCCCAAGCTATCAGTTTTCCGACCCACCTAACACTGCCTCGATAGCATCAGCAAATATCCTTGCACCCTTTCTATTTAAGTGTATCCCATCCCTATAGAAGCAGTCTCTCCTGTAGTAGTAGTAGTAGTGGTGGCATGTGATGCAAGAAAGCAAATGTATGAGCTTATGCAGCATGAGCAAAAAACGACAGTAATTTTAATTGCACCCAAACCCTACCCTCAACCTGCAAAACCAACAAATGAAAAGAACTGCCATAATAAGGAAAATTTGAAAATTTTTACACATCAATATTAATACAAAAATTAATGATGAAGAATACTGATATTTTTATTCTTCTTCAGGTTCCATGTTAAATTTGAACATTGGAGACCAACATTTTCCAGCCAACTGTCTCTTGCTTTGTGAAAAAGTTCTTGTGTCATAAGATCCCCCCGTCCATTCTTTAATGTTATCAAGCCTTTTTTTTTTTTTTTTTTGTCTTCCTTTTGCTCTTTTGCCTTTAATCTTCTCTAGCAGGATTAGTCTCTACAAGTTATATTGAGGGTCTGTCTCTTATAATATGCTGAGATAGGCAGTATTTCTCCTTGCAATTGTAGTTAGTAGTGTTCTTGTGGTCCTTGTCCTTTTAAGAACCCGTTCATTGTGACCTGATCAGTTCATGGCATTTTGAGCATTCTTCTGGGCGTTCACATCTCGAAGGCTTCCAGTTTCTTGATTTTCGCGTGACCCAGATTTTGCATCCATACAGGAGAGTGCTCCATGTGTAGCATCTGGCCATTCGATGTTTTCCAAAAATCCAATTTAATGTCACACTTCTAATTTCTGCACCTTGGTCATTATTTGTAAAGATCTTCCCCAGATACTTAAAGCTACTCACTTATTCAGTGGGAAATGGAGGAATTGCCACAGTGTATTTTGATTATAGGCAAGGTGTTTCAGCTTATGACCATAGTTTTTGTCTTTTTGGTGTTTGTCGCTTTTCCTCTGATGCTGCAATGAGGGTAGTATCGTGTGTATTGCAGGTTACTGATAATCGAACCATTAATAGTAATTCCTTCTTTAGAATCTTGTATTAGATCTATAATAGTTTCGGCACAGAGATTGTACAGCATAGGAAACAACACACATCCTTGCTTCACTTCTTTCTGGATTTGTACCCACTCTGTGGTTTCTTCCTCTACAGTGATTGCCGCTTCTTTCTGAAGATATAGTAACTGCAGTAGCCTTAGTTCCTTGGGGTTAATGTTTAGTTTGTTCAAGAGCTGGAATAGGATATCATGTCTGAAGCAGTCAGATGCTTTGTTCAAGTCAATTAAGCAAACAAATAGGTTCTGCTGGTGTTCAATTGCTCTTTCTGCCAGAATATTCAGAGCAAATATTGCTTCTCTTGTGCTAACCCCCTTTTTAAAACCCATCTGGCCTTTTCCAAATTGCCTTGTATCCTGCCTTCAATTCTGTATAGAATCATCTTCAAGAGAACTTTCATCTCTTGTCTATTTTGGTATGGGAATAAAAATGGATTTCAGGAAGTCAAGGGGTAGTTTTCCTCCATTGAGGATATCATTGAAAATATTGAGGAGCTGTTTTCCTCTTGTTCCAAGGTACTTGAGCATTTCGGCTGGGATGTTATCAATGCCAGTTGCTTTGTTATTGTTCATTGACTTAATTGCTTGCTCCAGTTCTTCCATCAGAAAGTCTTGATGTTCACCATGCTTGGTTGTCATTTCTTAGTTGTCTGTTCTCGTCGCAGTATAGTTCTCTCAGATATTCTTGCCATCTGTCCTTTTTCTGTTGCTTGTCCACAATTTCTCTGTTGTTTTTATCTAGAATGTGGCCTCCTTATTTCCCTTCTAATCAAACTGTCATACATCTTATATTTTCCTTCCTTTTTGTACTTAAAAGTTTTTTCTGCTCTCCATTAGAACTAATATCAGATTGGTCCACTTGATGTTGGTGGTTCAACTGTTGATGAGTTTGCTCAGATAGATGAGAAACTGAATGAATATTTTGCATCTACATTCACATGAGCAATTCTGTAAGGAAGGGGAGGACAAAGGAAGGGGAGGAGAGAAGTGTTTGCTATACTCTAACAGGGAGATAAATGATTTTGTAAAAACGGAGAGCAAAGTGGAGGAGAAATTATTGAAGTTAAACATAAAAAATACAGAGGAAGTCTCCGTGAACTGAAGATGTGCACATGTATCCCCAGTTCACAAGGGGGGGGTTCAAAGGGTGACGTAAATAATTGTAGACCTGTTAGTTTAACTTCTGTTTTGAGGAAAATAATGGATTTACTAGGATCACCTAGATAAGAATGCAGTAATAGTTCAGCCAGCAAATGGCCCAGGCTGTTACCCGGGCATTCGCTTCCAGAAGAGGCCGGTTTCATCAGTGTTAAAAACTGGCTGGGGAAGATAACCCTCCTGATCAACAAACTCTTGGAATTCAATTTCAGCTGCTTTTTTATCAGCACTGGATGCCTCCCCATGCCTTACCACATTTTTGATATTTGCCCTTTTATTGAAGTGCTCGAATCAGCCTCTGCTGGCTTTAAAAGTCTTCAAAGCGCACAGCACAGCCACTGGTTGATGGAGCCTTAAGTTTCAGATCGTCATAGATCTGAAACAATCATATGAGTGATGTTCTGCACGCCACGCGTTGAACAATAACCTTGTTGAATGTTGAATGCTAACAAAGACTCTGTTGAGAACAAACGCACGAGTGATGATGAAAGATAAATTTCCACCCATGTATCATCCCAGCTATATCGGAAAGTCATTGGTACCTACAAATATCATCGGTCCTTAAAATAAGAGATCATATGGAAGGTATATATGTTCCTAAGAATATCGGATGTTGAAGTTAAGTTGAAGCCCCACTGTATTTGAATCCCATCAAGGAGGGAGTAATTTTCATAGGCTTCTTTCATACTGTTGTAATACAAGGGTTGACCAGTCTCAATAAGGGTTGTATAGTCCCCCCCCCCAAGAAACTTAGATTTTTTTTAATCCAACAAAATGGGTAAAATAACCATAGAATACACACAATTTAAAGGCACAGACATCTCACAGCATGTTTACTTTGACACAAAGAAAAAACATGTCTGTACAAGTATGTATTCATAGTTTCTCTTGTTTTTCCAAAAGAACTGTTTTATGAATCAGTATAAATTTCAAGTGGTCACGCTGCAATAAAAGGAACATTATTACACACAAAAAAAGAATCTGACTGATTATCAGTCAGTACGCATGGTTTTATCCTTCATGGATGTTAATATTTAATAGTGTAGGATTTGAAAGCAGTATTATTGACTTCATTCAGTATTGTAAACATCTGTTTTCTGACAATGAGTACCATCTATTGAAAAAAAAGAAATAAAACAGTTCCCTATGCCTAAGTGCAGATATATACTCTAGTTGATTTGTACACCAGCTATATGTGCAATAATAAATTATTCTCTCTGCTTAATAAATACATTTTGTATTGTATATACCTTTTTTTTGTTTAAAGCAATAAAAAATTTCAGATTAATTAGCATTTCCAGCAGGGCCTATCTTAGGTCTAGGCAAACTAGGCACGTGCATAGGACCTGTAAATGCATGAGTTCTTGTGTTCCTTATAAAATTTGCAAATAAAATATACTTTCAAATTGTAATGTAGTTTCTAGTCAAAATGCACGTACCACTGATATGTTCAGATCTGTATATATATTTCCTTAGAAATATATGCAAATTTATTTGCTTTGCATTTTTATATTGACTCTGTAATCCTAATTTTTTGAGGGCCCCTATATTTTTTTATTATTAAAGTAGGGCATAGGGTTCCTCAGAAAATATTTTGCCTAGGAACCAAATACTCCACTACCATACTAAATGGTAGTAGCAATATCACATAAGCAATTAATAAGATAGGGGATATCACAAGATATCACATAAGCACAACAAGTTTTATTGGGGCCCCAATAAAAAACTTTTGCCTAGGGCCAGTATATCCTCAAGTTAGGTCCTGATTTCCAGTTAAACCACCCACTCCTGTCTCATTTGTGTTAGTTAAGTAGGAGTTCCCCCCCCCCTTCCATAGCATAGAAATGTTCTATGAATTCCTGCATTTTCCAAACTATGCAGTTACATTTCTTGCCTAAGTGTTTGAGCTGAAAATTACAACAATGGCTGTTAAATTAATTTTTACTGTTCAGCCTTCATCTACGGTTCTTGACTAGCTGTGCTAGTTAAGAATGGTAGATGAAGAATCAGTAAGGGTGTTAACAGGTCAGTTCATCCCATCTCCTTCAGGAAAAGTATTACTAAGATACAAGTAGTGATTTTCTTGGACTAATTTTTCTATTTTGTTAATCTCCACTTCCTGGCACTGCCCATAGACCTGTCTCTCTGCATGAAAATGGGCTGATATTTACCTTGGAAGAACTACTTAACTTCCTCAGATGGTATCTTCTTTCACATCTTGAGCCAATTCTTAATGGCCAAGTACCTTAAGGTAGCAATTCCTTTCACCTTCAGTAGAAAGGGAAATAAAACCATTTCTTTTTACTCCCTCAGAAACAATGAAAATATTTAGTACCCAGTACTTCCTACCATCATTTTTTTTTTGTGCAACATTTTTTGCAACTCCTTTATTCCTCAGGCAGTGTATCCCTCATAATTTGAGTGTGCACTTTCTGAAAGCAGTGTTTCTTAACACTTAGTCACATACCTCTTTCCTTCTCTAACCATGTATCCTTAACTTCTTCAGCTTAATTGGAGTATGCTATTTAAGTGACACATATGCCAAACATACACTCACCTGTAATTAGTACATTATAATGATAACATTGTTTACACTAGTACGCTAGCTAGTGTAAGTGATGATATGGTTATAATATACTAGTTACAAAAAAAAAAAAAGAAAAAAAAGTGGCAATGGAAACCTTCCTTTCCTTTAAAATTCACTCTTAAACAGTAGTTGCTACATGTCAGTAAGCTGGATGTTCTCTAAGGCCAGTTGTCTATAGGATGATAAAACCAGTGAAATTCCTGTCCTTCTGCATGTCACTAGATACCCGTTTTACTTAAGAAAATATCGTGCCCCTATCAGTGATAGCATTCTGATCAACCCAGACCTTTGTAAATGGGTAGCATATGATATATGCCACTATCATACTAAATGGTAGTAGCAATATCACATAAGCACAACACAGCCGTGTGATTTCATGTACAGCTAAAATGATTTTATATAAAGCTAAAAAGCAGTATTCCGCAAAGTAGTGGGGGGGGATAACCTTAATATACATAAGTTCAGACATAAATATGGCAGTAAATTTTATTAATAGACTAGTATAAACATTTGTCAAAATGGACACCTTACAAATCAATCAATGAAATCTTTATTATTGTGTAATGGAAATATAAACTATTATTTATATTAATATCCCTTCTTTTCTATTTTCTTGTCCCCAAATGTGCAATTATAGGAAAAAATGACAAGCAGTTGTATGTGATAGATAATGTTAACATTTCGTGAATTACATATTTTTGGTTATTCAGGGTATCCATAAAGTTCCTACAAAGTTTTTAATGGACGCTGTATAAATACAACTATAGATATGCAGTTTGCTACTGCCTGTAGTAAATCTTTTATCGCTTACCTAAGTATAGCTTGATGTGGGCACCTTGTTGACATGAAGTATTCAGGTAACAATGGATTTCCTTCAATGTTCGTTGCAGTACAGTACAGCAGTAGATAATGTAGTAGTAGTAGTAGTAGTGGCATGTGATGCAAGAAAGCAAATGTATGAGCTTATGCAGCATCAGCCAAAAAAAAAAAATCCACACCATTCCCTCCAAATGCCTGTCCAGTTCCTCCTTAAATTTATTCAACCTATCAACTTCCACAATGACAGATGGAAGTTTGTTCCAGCAATTAACCACCCGCTGGCTAAAGGCAAATTTCCGCACATCTATTCTACATCTGTCTTTTCTTAATTTGAATTTATGCCCCCTTAGGTTCGTAATCTGAACAAGTGGAAGGATCCCATCAGAATTCAGCGTGCTCAATCCATTCAAGGCCTTATATACCTCAATCAGATCACCGCGCAGGTGCCTAGTCTCCAGCCACTGCAATTTGCAGAACTCAAGCCTCTCTTGGTAAGAGGAACCCTTCATTCCCCTCACCAATGTTGCCATGGCATTCATGATTCCAATCTTCAGATCATTAATCCCAGTGATTGTAGAATGATTACTACATTCTCAACACATCCCCACATGAAGCCAAGAAGAGATAGTTATGTCTGGGTACTGGGATGGCTAAGGGATTAGCCCATCTCTGTTTACCTAAGAAATTTATTCTTACTGAAATACTGGAGAAAAGCTAAATCTCCCAGTGAGGGGGAATGCTGTCTTGTTGCAGAATGACAAGTGATTTCTGATGCTAAATTTGAAGCACAGCATAAACTTGAATTTCAGTATCTAAACCAATTTTCGAGAAGATGGGGTAACAGGGATAGTAGTAATGGAGGCATGTGATGTAAGAAAGCAAGCGTATGAGCTTATGTAGCATCAGCCAAAAAAAAAAAAAAAAAATTTCACACATCCATTCCCTCTAAAAGTTTGTCCAGTTCCTCCTTGAATTTATTTTCTCTATCAACTTCCACAATAACAGATGGGAGTTTGTTCCAGCAATTAACCATCTGCTGGCTAAAGGCAAATTTCTGCACACCTATTCTACAACTGTCTTTTCTCAACTTGAATTTATGCCTCCTCAGGTTCATAATATGAGAAAGCGGAAGAATCCCATCAGAATTCAGTGTGCTCAACGCATTCAAGACCTCGTACACTTCAATCAGATCACCTCGCAGGTGCCTAGTCTCCTAAATTGCCACTGCAATTTGCAGAACTTAAGCCTTTCTTGGTAAGAGGATCTCCCCCCCTTCATTCCCCTCACCAATATTGTTGCCCCTCTCTGTACATGCTCAAGCAACTCTATATCCTTCCTAAAATGAGGCCTCCAGACCTGTATGAAAGTACTCAAGGCGTGGCCTGACCATTGCCTTATACAAAGGGATAATCATCTTTTCCCTACTAGCAAAATTCCTGTATATCATTGACAATATCCCATGACCTGCTCTGGCAGCCTGTCTGCATTGCTTAGAAAACTTCCATCCATCCCTGGGCCAGGGATGGTTGGACTGTTTTATTAACAACACCAGATGGAAGTTTATTGCAACTATCATTTACTCTCTGGCTGAAAGCAAATTTCACACAACTATCCTGCAATCATCTTTTTCAATTTAAGTTTATGTTCCCTTACATGTGTTGTCTGAGAAAGAGTAGGATGTCATCAGCACTTAGTTTACTCAATTCAAATCCTTAAACATTTCAGTTGGATCTCCTCACAGGTGTCTAGTTTTCAAGTGCTGCAATTAGCAAAAATTAATTTCTTGACTAATCTTGTTGCTCTTTTCTACATCCATTCCAACAGTTTCACATCCTTCTTAAAATTCTTCCAGACTTATAATATTCAGTACTCCAAATGGAGCCTAACTATATTTTATACAATGGGATAATCGTCTCCTTTTCCAATACAACACACAGGCAGTTAAAGCTATGAAGTATCATTGTATCATATCTGCAGTTTTTAAATTTCACTTAATAATTAACCATTCAATTCTAGAATTTCACAATGTATTAAATAGTATTTTGAAAGCAGTTTGAACAGAATATTTGTCTAGTTTTGTTCTGGCATTTATGACAAAGTCACCATAAATGTTGTGGATAACAGATTTATTATTTTTGTATGCATGCATTCAAAAATAAATCACTGACATTAATTTTCTTATTAATTGTACTTCTGTTCTCAAATCAAAATAAAAGTAAGCTTTTATGATGTCAGAGCTTAGTATTACAACTTCAGTTTATAAAAATATATAGGTTTGGAGATGGGACCATTCTGAAAATTTTTAACTTCATAAATGCAGTTAAAGTACAATTTCAGATGCATGTATTGCAAAAAGTTACCTGCAGTACACAACTATGTAGCAAGTCACTTCTCTTATCTGCAACCAAGTTCTATTTATAAGCATACTATACTCCATCCTTGTCTCTGTACTATATTGTAATTAGAGATGTGAAACTTCCATATATATGTAGAATTATGGCAATGCATATCAATAGTTGCCAATGACATTGCTAAGCTGTTGAAATAATGCAGCTGTTTTACCCAAGTAACTTGGTTGTTATGGAAATGAAAGATAACATGCTGTTCATTATGCTACATGCCATGTAGGAATGCATTTCACACTCACATGACTTTTAAATACAGTTAATTATAATCATTAAAACTCCTCTGATTCAACAGTCGTGTCAGAGTATAACAAGAAATTTTTTCTGGTAAAATTCCCAAAAGTAGGGAAAGGGAGGACCTCACAGGATTGAGAGTTTAATTATGTAAACTTTTAAAACATGGTAGTGATATAATCTCATCTTTAAAAATTTTATTTGATAAGAGATACTGGAATACTAACATAGTACCACTTTGAAAATAAATTTTAGCTTGAAAGAATCTTAGTTAATCAAATTCATCTTGGAAGTCAATTTACTAATTTCCTGCTAATGAATTCCATGTATACTTCCATTAGTATTCTTCTATTTTTATATGGGATTACTACCATACCAATATGCCCACTTTACAAGTAAGCCTGCTTATTATTTACTGAACGGCTTTAAAAACCAACTCATTAATTCAGTTCTCTGTGCAGTGTGAGCACACCAGAGATATGCTGTAAGTATGAATTTTATGTATAGAATATCTATACAATAATTGTGCTTATCACAATATTAAGAAATCTACAAGAACATTATTTGTCTACTTTGCACTTTATTGAAGAAATATAAAAATGTACAAAGTACAGAAGCATTACCAACATGCAGCTATACAGATCCTATGTCTAATTAGCAAAGACATTGTTGAAGCAACTCTGCATTGCTTCAACAATGTCTTTGCTAATTAGATATAGAAGGTAACTATCATGCTAATTCTGTATAGATATAGAGGGTAACTATCATGCTAATTCTATATAGATATTGATGGTAACTACCATGCTAATTCTAAAACAGACATTTTTAAATATATTCAAAAAGCTCTCACTGGTATTTGAAGTAATACAGCCACACTAGAAAAGTTACATAAATCCACAATTTGTTTATGCTTACATGAAACTAATATATATGAGTGAACACCACAGAAAAAATTAAAAATATATAAAGGAAACCAAATTACTTTCAAGTTAGTGAAGCTCTTTTCCACATTTATCAAATGTACACAAAGTTTAAATTTTTGCAACTCACCCAAAACTTACATGATTAAATACATTAATATTTTCTTTATACAACATTAAAACTTATGAATTGCCATATCACATGTAATGTTTATATAATAGCAATAAATGATGTACAATCCACTTAATATAAAACTCTGGTTGCCCCTTGTACAGGAAGGTTGTTATTTTACAAAATTAACAAACTATTTAACCAATGTAACAAAATAATTTTGATGTTAAATAATAATACAGGTATTTTTTTTTTTTGGGATTACCTTATAGTGCTGAAATACTTTTTATAAAATTAACCTTTTTTTTTAATCAAATAAAATTAAAGTAGGATTTCCATACTTGCAACTATTACTACCCAATAGTCATTTAAACTGGATATTTTTTTTAAATACCAATTATCTGGCCACCATAAGGCTACTCATTAAACAGGTATATATACATATCATAAAAACCAGGCCACATACTTGAAATAGTATGGTGAGGAGTCAAATAAATTTCTTTATTTCTTTTTGAAAAGCTATAACTAAATAATCAATTTTGTGTATTTAAAACTAACTAAAGTTCCAATGAGCTGAATGTAGACCTTTGCTATAAAAATCTTATCACAGGAGTAGTAGCAAATGACAATTTATTCTGCTATGATTCTATAACAAAAAAAAAAAAAAGAAAAAGTTTACAAATTAAGAAAAATTGCCTATACAATATTCATGATTCACAAGGAGATAATGTACTCGCATATGTGACATGTTCCTTGCAAGTACAAAAGCTCAGTAATAAAAACAACAACTAACATCATAAGAGAGTGACCTTATTTTGCCTCTTGACAGATGACAAAACATTAATAGCAATTATACAATGTAGAAGAGGTTCTTTGTATGGATTATATAACCATTTATTTAATCATATCATTAATCCAATGATATAACTAACACCTCCACTTACTACTAAATTATAGAAATTTTTAGAACAAAGAACTCCTCTCAGAATGTACAGAGTACAAACTCACTGTGAAGGGATTTAAACTGTAAAAATTATCTTAAAAGTAAAAATCAGAAATTTAAATAGTTTACTGTAAACGTGTTTTGCCAAACCAATTTTGCATAAAAAAAAAGTTGCTGGCACTGATCTCTCATAACCCAGTTATCCTGGTACTATACCAGAGCCGTGCTGAGGGTGAGACGAATGAGGCTCTTGCCTCAGGTTAAAGGCTGAAAAGGATGACAAAAGAAAGATTAAATAATTGGCAACATTTCCATCATTAATAGTAAGGACCGCAACTTTTCCTTCTTGCCTCAGGTACTAAAATGGCTCGGCACGGCACCGTACTATACTATGAATAAAAGGAAATTTCCTTTTCAAAATGTACATTATATTTTCTTAATCAGTTACTCATAACCTAGTTATCCTGGTACTATACCAGAGCCGTGCTGAGGGTGAGGCGAACGAGGCTCTTGCCTCAGGTTAAAAGCTGAAAGGGGTGCCAAAAGAAAGATTAAATAATTGGCAACGTTGCCATCATTAACAGTAGGGTGCAATTTTTCATTCTTGCCTCAGGTACTAAAATGGCTCAGCGCAGCCCTGTACTATACTATGAATAAAAGGAAATTTCCCTTTCAAAATTTATGTTATATTTTCTTAATCAGGTGCTGGTAGCTAAAACCACAATTTAAAATAAAAGCACTTCTCAAAGACACTTCCATATTTAGAAGGTTAATAGCACATAAATGAATAAAAGAGCAAATGAACAAAAATGAAAGTCTTGGAAGCCTTTCGTTTTGAGAAAGTTTAGAAACAAAATATCAAAACAACTTGTTGATCGTGCAGTATGCGAGAAATAAATGCTACTAGAAAAAAATTCTTATGCAAACTTCCACTTCCCAAATGTGATATGACCTAAAGTTGTGCTATTTATACAAAGTAACCTTCCAAGAGTGTGAAGTTTCTTTATAGTGTTTATTTTAAATTGTAGTTTATATACAAAATGGCACAGGAGGAGATGATGTCTTATTAGAAATGCAGCTCCTCCAAGGCAACTTGTGGTGATAATGATGCATGAGAGATCAATGCTGTTAAAAAAAAAAAAAAAAACTAGCATTTTTGGTTTTACAAACTTCAGTTTGCTGAAGTCTTTTTTTTTTTTTTTTTGGCAAACTGAAAGCCGGACTAATTAATATTATATAAATTAGCTTAAGTTTTTATCTAAATAGAACATTATGGTAATAAAATCATTTATCAAAGAACATGGCTAGGAAATCAGAGTTAGCAGCTTAATTGAATTCTCGATTAGGAAGAACCATTGGAGCCACCAGTGTCCAGATGTAGAGTGCAATACATAACCAGCTAGAACTGACTTTCACCCACAGTGATGCTTCATTTTCACTTAAGTTTTCACCGACATTTGGTCTGGAAAAAATAAAATAATAAAATAATAATAATAAAAAATAATGATAAATAAAATAAAATAATGTTCCCTCCCCACACACATAAACAGTAATTTCATCTCAGTTATAGATTATAATAATAATAATAATTGCTGTGGGCCCAAATTCCATTTTAATCTATAGACCCTTTACTCAGATTAAAAAAAAAAAAAAAAAAAAAAAAAAAATACACCCACACCACTGGACTCTAAACATTAGCTATTTTGATAATATATATTTTTAGAACAGGCTACGTGATATGTAGTTCAGAATCCAGCCTAGCCTACCCTTTTCTATTTAGTACATATTTGCTTATCTATTTATTTTATTAATAAATTGCATAACGCATTATTACTGTTTATGTATTACCTGAAGTGCTCATACAGGCTTAGTAATTTAAGTCATATGTCTTGAAAAGAAACAAGAGTTAATACGATAATGAATCTGGCCTGCAAGCCCTCTGATAATCAACAATGTGGCATGCTGGTAACTGCTTCCCCTTCTATGAAATAATGCTGCAATCACATCACAGGTGTAGGGGGAGATTGGTTGGTTGGTTGGTTGGTTGGTTTGTTTTGGTACATCAGCAGCTAAGGCAATATGCCAAAACCAGGTTATATAAAAGACAGCAGTTAAAATTTCAATGACCTAATGAATGAGGTCATTGTCAAGATGTATAAGAATAAAATATGTAAAAAGGTATAAAATATAAATTTTAAAGAGTAAAAAGGTTTAATGATTTTAGATAAATAAAAATGGCTGACACATGGTCATTGTCAGATAAAATCTGAGTAAGACTCAGTCAGATAACTAAAAGTAGAAAAATATAAAACATATTAGTGTCCATAACGAGGACACTCGGATAAAATATGTCTAATATATCGTATGGTTAAAAAGGTGTCACACTCCTCACACATAGAGGAGTCGTCTGCCCTCAGCAGGAATGAAGCACAAGATGACTGTGTCCTATGCAGAGGTGGGCAAGGACAACTTCCTCTCTGCAGTTCCTGCACAGACTAGACTGCCAATATCTGATTATAGGCTTTATCTGAATACCACTTCTTTGTGACCAGCCTATGCTAAGAGTGTTGCCACTGGGAGAGTAATCTGTTGTGTATTAATTGCCTGTAGTCTGTATATGGGACTAACAGGCTATGGTTGTTCTGGAGTCGCAGTGACCTGGTTGCAGTGTCGGCAAGTTCATTAACCTCGATCCCAATGAGGTTTGGGATCCAGCAGAAATGGATGGTGAATGAACATTCAAAAAGAGAATGTAACATCTGCTGGACCTGAATCATGAATGGATGGGATTATATATTCTCCCTGATAAGGCCTGTAGTATACATAGAGTCTGTATACACCATAAACCTTTGTTAATTGTAGATTTTAATATGACCTAAAGCTAATTCAAACAGCATACAACTCTGCTGAGTACATGCTGCATTCATCGGGAATCTTCTCAGCTATATTTTTTTTATCTGAGAAGATGGCAGCAGACCCAACAGATGACTCTGTCCTCGAGCCATCAGTGATGACAGGCAAGAAGTCAGATAACTACTGAACAAAATTTAAGGTAACGTATTTAACAAAAATTTGAGGCTAAAAACTTCAGACTAGAGAAAAACTTACAGACATATAAGTTAGTGCAAATGCATCGTGTCTATATGTAATAAGTTAACCAAAGTTAGTTATAATGCCATCATTTCATTACATCTCATATTGTTAATGCCTTCCCAACAAGTTATACATTGAATAAGTAATGCTTCTCCAACGAAGACTACTGTTACTTATTCTTAGTGGATTTCACCACCCAGACAGCTGTTGCAGGGCTTTTTGGCTCTTTATCAGTGGGTGAATAGGTACCCGGTGGTTTATACCACCCGGTACCTACCTACCTATTTATAAGCTGACAACCCAGTTGTGAATTAACTCCACAATATGAGAGATGCCAAATGGTGTTTAGTAGTTTAAGACTTCAGGGGTAAAAGCCTCAGACTATGGAAAAACTAACAGACATATAAGTTAGTGCAAATGTATCATGTTTATACGTAGTAAGTTAACTGAAGCTAGTCATAACAGCATTATTTCATTACATCTCATATTGCATCATACTGAGTATAAATGTATGTAATTAGGCCATTCCATTGGGACCAAAGTACAATAATTTGTGCAAAATAACACACAAGTCAATGAAATTTAGTGTGGAAATACACCAAATAATGTAATTTCTTAGTCTTTATATTTTAAATTCCTCTAACCTTGTACAGCTGTCCTGGGGTATAAACAGAAAACTTTTTGTTATGAATCACAAAGGAACGTATCGGTGAAACAATTTTTTAAATATTTGAAATGAGTATCAAGCAGATGTGGTTTTAGACTTCAATAGGGGGATATGATTACCTCTGGCAGCCAGGCATGCAATGCTCACAGCAAGCTCTTATACGATTAATGACAAAAATTATTAATGTTCAAAAGTCCTATTGGTACTGAAACCCGCTTTTCCAAGCTAGCAGTTTGTAACCATGTAAACTGGGAGGGAAGTTAACTCTAAATTTTCTTCCCCAAAGCATCCAGTACATGTCCATTAGGATTCAGAACTGGACACTTTGGTGGCCATTCCAATGGAGAAATATCCTTATTCTGAAGTCGTCCGGTTATGTTCTAGTGGACAGAGCACTAACATCCATTAGAATTGAAGGCCTATGCACACCCCTATGAAGTTTGATGTAAAGTTCAAGAATTTCATCCCTCCACCTCAACAGTCACAGATCCTCTTTTGAGTTATATATAGAATCAAATTATAGACTAAGCCTTACCTATCCATGGACATTAAACTGATTAGCATTAGTAGGAGGCACACAATGCAAGAAGCAAGCTTATGCAGCATCAGCAAAAAAAAAAAAAAAAAAGCTCCGATTTCACCCCTCCATTCGTTCCAAATACCTGTCCAGCTCAGCCTTAAATTTATTTAGGCTATCAACTTCCACAACAAAAGATGGAAGTCTGTTCCACCAATCAACCACCCGCTAGCTATAAAGGCAAATTTCTGCACATCTATCGTAGAACTGTCTTTTGCTCAATTTGAATTTATGCCCTCTCAGGTGATTATTCTGAGCAACAGGAAGAATCCCATCAGCATTGAGCATGCTCAAACCATTCAAGGCTTTATACACCTCAATCCGATCACTTCGCAAGTGCCTAGTCTCCAAACACTGTAATCTGCAAAACTTAAGCCTTTCTTCATAAGAGCAACCCTTTGTTCCATTCACTAATCTTGTTGCCCTTCTCTGTACTCGTTCCAACAGCTCAACATCCTTCTTAAAATGAGGCCTCCACACCTGTATACAGTATTCAAGGTGTGACCTGATTATCCCCTTGTATAAGGCGATGGTAATTTTTCTAGCATCGCCTTGTATAAGGCGATGCTAGAAAAATTCCTGTATATCATTGACAAGACACCATGAGCTACTCTTGCAGTCTATCTGCACTGCTCAGAAAACTTCATATCTGCCTGCACAATTACCCCCAGGTCCTTTTCATTCTCTACCACTGTCAGTGTAGTATCACAGAGTTGATACGTTACTCTGGGGTTACTGCTTCCCATATGTAGTACTTTACATTTGTCAATGTTAAACTTCATTTGCCACCTCTCAAGTAGTAGTAGTAGTAGTACTATTACTACTTCTACTACCTCTCAGGCCAAATTTCTAGATCCTGTTGCAGCAGTGTACTGTCAATAGTGTCCTTAACAACTCTGCCAACCTTCGTATCGTCTGCAAACTTGGACATTAAGCCTGATATACCATCATCAATATCATTTATAAATACAGAAAACAACAATGGACCCAACACAGAACCCTGAGGGTCTCCACTAATAACATTAGTCCACGAAGAGCAGTGTCCATTGATTACCACTCTGTCTTCTCCCACTCAAACATCCCTTTATCCATAGCAGCAATTTGCCTCCAATGCCACACTGCTCCAGTTTGTGCAGCAGTCTTCCATGTACAACAGTATCAAAAGCCTTTCTAAGATCCAAAGATATCAAAGTTATTCCCTCTGTCCAGTTGCTTTATGACAACATCATAGTATCCAATCAAATTGGTCAGACAACGCTTCCCCTTAACAAACCCATGCTGTGTCCGAGCTATAACTGTCTTGTCTAGATGATCCTGCAGTGCTTCTTTAACCAGTGCCTCCATTAATTTCCCTGAAACAGAAGTTAAACTAACAAGTCTATAATTACTTGTGCCTCCCTTTGATCCTCCGTTGTGAATTGGGGTCACATTTGCACATCTCCAGCCCCTGAGTCCAAGGAAGCTTTCATAATTATGGCTAAGGGTTTGCTTAATTCCTTTGCTGCCTCCTTTAATATAACTGGATAGATCTCATCCACCCCAGGTTCCTTCTTATGTTTATCTTCAACAATTTCTCCTCCACTTTCCTCTCAGTTATTACAAAATCAAATAGCTCCCTGCCAGAATTTAGTTCACCTCTGGCATTCCCCTCATGTGTGAATGTAGATATAAAATACCCATTTGGTTTGTTAGCCACTTGAGCAGGATCAATAGTTGAACCAGCAATATCCAGTGGACCAATCTGATTCATCCCCTTCCTTCTAGAGTTTACATAGGTAAAGAACTCTGCTGTTTTTCTTTGCATCCTTGGCCAAATATTTCTCATAATCTGCCTTTGCTTGCCTAACCTCCTCTGTGACTTGGTTACAGAACAGCTTATATCTATTGTAGGATTCCATGTCACCCATTAATTTATATGTATCCTATGCATTTTTCTTCTCTGCCACATGTCTCATTAGTACATCTGACATCCATTTAGGCCTTGAAATCCATCTAAACCTTGAACAATATTTCTTAGTTGGTATGTAAAGCCTAGTAGCTTCCAGGATTAATTTTTTGAATGCTTCCCATTTTGAATCACTCATCGGTGAAGACAGGATATTAGAGCGGCGATCACTCATCGGTGAAGACAGGATATTAGAGCTGGAAAAGGAATTAGAAAATGTGAATTGGAATATCATTGGTTTGGCTGAAACAAGAAGAAGAAATGAATCACTTATAAGTTTATCAAGTGGAAATCTCCTGTACACTAATGGAAACAGTGAAAGGAGTGAAGGTGGAGTTGGGTTTCTGGTCCATAAAGATTTTAAAAACAACATTTTGGAATTCAAAAGTACATCACCAAGGGTGTCAAGACTAATACTCAAGATTTCTAAGAGGTGCAAGCTAAAGATTATAATGATTTATGCACCAACATCGAGCCATGATGATGAAGAGGTTGAAGAAATGTACACCGAAATTGAGAGTCTTCTAGATGAGCAGAAAACCCACTACACTATGATTATGGGGGACTTCGATGCTAAGGTTGGAAAAAGACAAAACAGTGCAGAAAGGGGAACTATAGGAAATTTTGGAATTGGTGAAAGAAATGAAAGAGGTGAAAGACTGGTGGAATTTGCAGAATCTGAAGGACTGTCAGTAATGAACACTTTTTTCAAGAAAAGGGTGAACAGAAAGTGGACATGGAAGAGTCCAAATGGATTAACAACTAATGAAATCGACTTCATCCTCACTAACAGAAGATATATTGTGAATGATGTTACCGTCCTGAATAAGGTAAATGTTGGAAGTGATCACAGAATGGTAAGATGTACACTTGATATAGATGTAGGAAAGGAAAGGAAAAAACTGACTCGAGTAAATAATACAAAGGTCTTTGAAATAACAGAGGAGGAGAAAAAGCAGTATGTACTGGAACTTAAGAACAAGTTTGAGCTTCTGCAGACTGCTCAGGACCAAGATATCGACGAGGAATATTACAACTTTCTGAAAGTGATAAAGCCCAAGAAACCTATAGGGAAACAGAAATCCAAAGAAGAAAAAATTAGTCAAGAAACACTTGTCATGATGAACCAAAGACGACAAATGAAGAGCAAGAAAAACACTGACAGGGAGAAAATTGAGTATACTGAGTTATGCAAAGCCATTAGAAAGAGACTCAGAGAGGACATAAGAAGATTTAACACAAGAAAAGTAGAACAAGCATTAAGGGAAAACAAAGGATTTAAATCAGCAGCCATGAGCAGTAATACAGAAAGACAAATGATACTGAAACTGAAGAATAGCGATGGTGTACTTATAAACAGCAGAGAAGGCATAATTCAAATAGCAGAAGACTACTATAGAGAATTATACAAGGAGCGAGGGAATGATACCAGCAGTGAGGAAGATGGATTGCAAAGTAGCAACACATACGACATACCCGATATTCTTCCTGATGAGGTAGAACATGCATTGAAGAAAATGAAGAATCGGAAAGCCCCGGGGGAAGATGAAGTTACTGTAGAGTTGTTAAAATTGGGAGGAAGAGACATAACACAAAAACTGGCAAGGCTCTTCACAAAGTGCATTAGAAAAGGTGTGATGCCTAAGCAGTGGAATAATGCAATCATAGTTTTGCTGCATAAGAAAGGAGATAAATCAGAAATTGGAAATTATAGACCAATTAGCTTGTTATCCCATATCTACAAGTTGTTCACAAGGGTCATTACTAACAGATTAGAAAGAATACTTGATGAGAATCAACCGAAAGAGCAAGCTGGCTTTAGGACAGGATTCTCAACTATGGATCACCTTCACGTAATATCACAGCTAATGGAGAAAGCAAATGAATATAAAACACCATTATGCCTGGCATTTGTGGATTATGAAAAGGCATTTGACTCTATACAGCATAAGGCAATGTTTCAGGCACTGGAAAGACAAGGCATAGATACTCCATATATTATGATTTTGAAGAAAATATGAGAGTGCTACATCCTTTATTAGACTAGACAAAGACAGTAGCAAATTTAAAATCGAGAAAGGAGTTCGACAAGGAGACACAATATCTCCGAAGCTGTTTACTGCTGCCCTTGAGGAAGCTTTCAGAAGATTAGACTGGTCGCAGAAAGGAGTCAATGTGAACGGAGAGTACCTAAACCATTTACGATTTGCAGATGACATTGTGGTCATAAGCCACGATCCCAAAGAATTAGAGGAAAATCTTAATCAGTTATGCACAGTTAGTAAGGATTTTGGACTAAAGATGAATATGGCTAAAACAAAAGTAATGATGAACAAGTATGCCACGGAAAGGGAAATAATGATTGAAGGAGCAGTAATTGAAAAGGTGGAGTCATATACTTATCTGGGACAAGTTATTAGCTGGAATAATGATAAATGGCTGGAAGTCAAGAGAAGAATAAATTTTGGATGGATAGCATTCAGGAAATATAGTCACATACTGAAGAGCAATATCCCAGTTTGTCTGAAACGTAAAATAATGAATCAATGTATACTCCCCACCATGACTTATGGAAGTGAAACTTGGGCACTCACCAAAAGAATGGAAGAGAAGCTACGAACTACACAGCGAAGAATGGAACGAATTATATTGGGAATCAGACTGTTAGATAAGAAGAGAAACACATGGATTAGGCAGCAAACTCAAGTAAAGGACATTCTTATCAAAACTAAAGAACTAAAATGGTCTTGGGCAGGACACATAGCTCGAAGACATGATGACAGATGGACTAAGAAAATAACAGAATGGTACCCAAGAGGAGCTAGAAGAAAACCTGGAAGACAAAGGCAGAGATGGATAGATGAAATTCATGAGTTTTTGAGTAGTAAATGGATGGCCAGTGCTCAAAACAGAAAGAACTGGAAAGTTGCTGGAGAGGCCTTCATCCTGCAGTGGATTGAAAATGGCTGATGATGATGATCTCCCAATCTAGCAGTTTTCCGACCCACCTAACACTACCCCGATAGCATCAGCAAATATTCTTGCACCCTTTCTATTTAAGTGTATCCCATCCCTGTAGAAGCAGTCTCTCATGTTAACAACACAGACCAGGCTGAGAAAATTCTATCCCTTGAGCCTTGCACAATCTATCCAGGGCCGAATTGATTGACAAGGCTCTCATCATATACTCCCTCCTATTGTGTCTGGGCAGAATTGCAGACACTTTCAAATTCAATCCTAATTCACGGCTTTTTTTCAACAGTGACCTGTACTTGTTTAGTAATTCCGCCAGTCTCCTACTCTTAATATCATTAGTGCCAACGTGTACAACAATATCACCTTTTGTGCCCTTAAAATATATCTGCTCTACAATGTCATCAACCTTTGCTCCTGGCAGACATACTCTGGTCCTGTTCCACCTATCCTTTTTACATAATATTTACATAATATGTTCCCCGTTTCCCTGACAATAGAGTCACCGACGACTACTAGTTCCTGTGGGACCAGCGCATTCTGCCTTGGGGGTTGCCGCTGTGTTGCGTGATGTTCAAGTGCAAGCTCTGGAGTTGAAGTGGGGAGCTGAGAGCGTGATGGGGGCCCTCAATTTAGATCCTTCGAGGATGACTGCTTTAGTCCAACTGACACATTCATGGCACAAATAATGGGTTGTCTTACAGTCAGATCTCTCTTCTGCAGTTTGTAGGATAAAGTCTGGCAAGAGACATTCTTTTCTACAGTAGCTGCAAAAAATCAGAATAGAGTTGCTTTTTATTATCTCCCAATGTCATCTGGCAGTTAGGACTAGATATCAATCATATAGTGTTGCATTCCTTGGTCAACTTTGTACAGCTCTTTGGGATATTTCTCCTGGAATTGTCTCCACAATCAGGATATCATATTTGGATGGACTGCTGCTATCTCCACCTGTAATAGGCCTACTTCCATATGAAGCCACAAGTAAGGAGATTGCAGGCTTGAGCCTGTGCTGCTCCTTCTTTCAGTTGCATAGCTCTCTGAGGAGCTGTTGTCCCCACCAACAAATTTCTCCAACTGCATCAGTCATGTGCTCTATGAGCGGCACCACAAAGTGTCATGCCCAGAAGTTCACTAATCCCATCCTTCCACCTAGTTGCAGGTCTTCCTCTCAATTTTTCCTTCCATTATATTCTTCAACAATACGACCAAAAAACTCGAGTTTTCTTTTGTTGATGCTACGAAGAAGAATTTTAGGCCTGCCAATTTTATTCGATACCCACTCATTTGTTCTTCGATCCAGTATTCTCCTGTAACACCACAATTCAAGTGCCTCAATTTTCTTCCTGTCAACTCTTTTCAGATTCCATCCTTTACATCCATAAGTGGCAACTGGAAAAATTAATGAATCAGTGAGTCTCAGTTTCGTCTTTATGGGCAGATCTTGATCTCTCCATAATTTTGTTCTCCATAATTTTGTCAGATCAGTGACTAATGTTTTAGCAATTGCCTGTTGCTTTACATCGTTTGAGCAGTCCCTATTTTTATTTATTATTGACCATAAGTAATTAAATTCATCAACTTCTTCGATATCTTGCCCATTAAACTTCACTTTACTGGAACCGAGATTATCATCAATATATTAGTTTTACGCACATTCAGAAACAATCCTTTTTTCTTACTTGCCTCACATACTTTCCTCAGAGCTTCTTTAAAATGATCCTTATAATTGCAAATTAGCACAGTATCATCTGCATAACGAAGGTTGTTTATCTTCAGTCCTCCAATTTTGATGCCAGTCTCTAAATCTTCATGCATGATATCTTCGGTATAAAGATTATAAAGGTGGGGTGACAAAATACAGCCCTGCCTGACACAGTTACCTATTGTGAAAAAGTCCATGTTTCCCATGTTGGTTCTCACAGTTCCTGGTTAGCTTAATCAGCTGAATTATGTGGATTGGGAAACCCATATTAGTCAGTTTCTCATGTTGAACACAATTAAATGCTTTTGCATAATCTATAAAACATAAAATGACTGGAACATTGAATTCTTTGCATTTTTCAATAAGATCTGATCTCTGGTTCCTCTGTCCCCTTCTGAAACCTCCTTGCTCTTATGGCAGTTCTTCAAGGTTTCTTGAAATTCTGTTTAAGAAGAGTCTTGTATCGTGAGAAATTAGGCTAATAGTCCTGTAATTTGAGCAAATTTTCAGATATTTTTTGGTAAAGGAATGAAAATTGATTTCTTCCAATCTGATGGCCACTGTCCCATTTCCCAAATTTTTATAATCATTTTATGAAAAAAGCTCTGCACCCTTCACACCTATAGCTTTAATCAATTCTGCTGGGATTTCATCAATTCCAGGTGACTTGCCACACATATGGGTAGAAGTAACCCCAGAGAAACTTACCAACTGTGTGGTACTACACTTAAGATGGTAGAAAATGAAAAAGACCTGGGAGTAATTGTGCAGTCAGATATGAAGTTTTCTGGGAAATGCAGACAGGCTGCCAGGGCAGGTCATGAGGTTTTGTCAATGATATATAGGATTTTTGCTAGCAGGGAAAAGGAGGTGATTGTCCCTCTGTATAAGGCAGAGGTTCTTAACCTTCTTAGTTCCACGGACCCCTTTGCCAGTCAGGTGAATGCCACGGATCCCTTCTCAGAATAATGTTTTTAAATGCATAAAATAAAATTACAAAAAAACCAGTTTAATGAAATAGTTATCAAAATTTAAAAAAAAAAACATTATACAGTAATATATGTGTTTCTTTCTTAACACATTGAATAATAATACAATACATTTAAAATATAGGAAAGTTGAAGTTAAATTTTATTTTTTAAGGACATATCAGTGTGAAGACTGTTGTTGTTTATCTTGAATAAGAACATTAAGCTGTGGTGTGGTAACAAGGCAACATGCATGTCATGTTGGACATATAATCGATTTTAATTTTTTGTTTTCATTGTTACAAGTGCTGAAAATCCCGATTCGCACAGATATATTGTTGCAAATGGTATCAAAGCTTTGCTTTACAAGACAAGGATAGGCTTCTCTCAGGGAATACCAGAATTCTCCAACGATTTTTGAGGTAAACTCCAATCGTAATAAGTTTTTTGACCTAAGATCAATGAGTTCATCTTTGGTAAAGTCAACATCTTCGATACAGTTTATATCAGAGAGAAAAGGATTTCAGATCCATGGTTCAATTTTCATGCCATCAAGATAGAAATAACTTTTAAAAGAGTTCTGTAATGTTTCCAAGTGTTTGCAGATATCTTTTCAAAAAAATTGAGAGAAAAGTTTGCATTTCAACTACATCTTGGTAAAGCACTTCCTGCAACAGTAGAAAGTTTGCAAGAATGTCGGTCTCTACTCTTTTCTTCCATATTGGTAACTTAGCCAAGAAAGCTTGTAATATTTCAGTTGCATCCATAATGGTGACTTCATGACCTTGAATGGATAGTTTTATCTCATTCATATGGTGAAAAATATCTGCCAGGTAAGCCAACCCATGGATAAAATCCTTCCTTTCAAAATGTTCCAAGAGTGGGTTTTCTCTTTCTTCCAAAAAAAGTGAAACTTCTTCCCTTAGTTCGAACAAGCGCTTCAAGACTTGTCCTCTTGAAAGCCAGCGCATTTCTGTGTGGTAGAGAAGCACTTCATATTCTGCTCCCATTTCTTGAAAATCTTTTAAAAATACGATGATTCAGAGAACTTCTTTTGATAAAGTTGATAATACTTGATGGCGTCAGCATGCACATAGCGAACAAAAACAAGGAGCTGGCTACATTGAGAAATATCTGTAGTTTCATCCAATTGCATACTGAAGGGGAATGGCAAGGCTGCCATTTCCTCAATGACCTGCTTCAAAATATTAAAAGACATATCAGTTCGGCATATCATAATAAAAGACATATCATAATTCGGTTAAATTACATCATTTGACAAGGGAACAGCTTCCAGATTTTTTCTCTGTTCCAGTCCACAGACCAGTTCGACCATTTCCAGTGCACATGGCTTTACTAAAGTCTCTCCAATGGTGTGGGCTTCTTTTGCTTGGCAATCCGGTAAGCAACTTGATGCTTCAAGAAAAGATTTTCGCGAAATGGCAAATACAAGTTTTGGAAGTGTCCCTGCTTTTTCAAATAGAGATTTTTTCACACAGAAAAAACCAGCATCTTTAGATGCATTTTCAGCATGGACAGACTTGAGATGGTCTTTCAGTTTTGCTGGCTTCATACTTCCGTTCAAAAGAATTTTTCCGAACAAAAAACACTGCGGTATTTGAGTCCCGTCAAGTTCATTAATGCAAGCGAAACCAAATAATACATAGTTTTCATCATACTTCCTTTTCTTCGACATTTCAACTTAAATTTGGTCTGTAACAAATGTTAAATAATTAATGTAAAAATAATTAATGCAATATTAGCAACTAAGAAAGACATATACGAAGACTGTATGCATCGACAGACACATGGTGGGCATGCACACACACGCCTGTAGCACTGCAGGGGCCTCCACCGTTGGACCGGTATACACGCATATAACAGACAAAAGGTTAAATTGCACACTTCAACTGTTATCTAAACCGTAGGATGTGTTTGAACATACCTGGTTTACACTCGTAGCCAGCGTGTCTATTCGTGTTAGAAGTGGCCTACTAGGTGCTGATTTTCCAGATAGTTTGCCAACTACACTGCACGATAGTCTGTCCACAGCAGGACTCCAATCAAGTGCGATCTAGCGGCAGTTCTAATAACTGCCGTAATTTCAAAGTAACGATGAGCGTAAGCGATTTTTCGAGATATGCAATAACTATAATATGATATGAAAATATCTGTTATTTCTATTGGTGACTACAGATACAGCTAATACAACTATAATTTATTACATACATTCATAAGTGAAGGAAATTAATGAGTTGATTTTTTCTCCATCCAAGCTCACAGATCCCTTGGGAGTCCGTGGACCCCTGGTTAAGAAACCCTGGTATAAGGAATGGTCAGGTCTGGAGGCCTCATTTTAGGAAGGATGTAGATTTGCTTGAGTGTGTGCAGAGAAGGGCAACAAGATTGGTGAGGGGAATGAAGGGATCCTCTTACCAAGAGAGGCTTAAGTTCTGCAAATTGCAGTGGCTGGAGACTAGGCACTTGCGCAGTGATCTGATTGAGGAGTATAAGGCCTTGAATGAGTTGAGCACACTGAATTCTGATGGGATCCTTTCACTTGTTCAGATTATGAACCTAAGGGGGCATAAATTCAAATTAAGAAAAGACAGATGTAGAATAGATGTGTGGAAATTTGCCTTTAGTCAGCGGGTGGTTAATTGCTGGAACAAACTTCCATCTGTCGTTGTGGAAGTTGATAGATTAAATAAATTTAAGGAGGAACTGGACAGGCATTTGGAGGGAATGGTGTGATTTTTTTTTTTTTGGCTGATGCTCAATAAGCTCATACACTTGCTTTCTTGCATCACATGCCACTACTATACTACTACATCAATTCTCTGTGGCTTTTTCAACTTCTTCCTTCAGTGGAACTGGTTCATGATCACACTCTTGAAAAGGGGGTGGAAGATCATTAGTGTCAGCAGGTGCTAAGAAGAGCTAATCACAGCATTGTTTCCACCTTCCTTTAATTGTGTTCTCCTCTGTTAAAATTTCCCCTTTGGAGTCCTTAATTACATTAAGTTTTGGTTGGAACTTTTGTCTTAAGGACTTAATTACATCATGCATCTGCTTTAGTGTTGTTTCGTTTGTTGTGGTATTCAACTTCTTTACACTTTCGAATGATATAATCCTGTTTGTCTTGGCGTAAACAGTGCTTGATGACTTTGCTTTGTTCCTGATACAGTCAGTCCTCGTATAGCACGATAGTTGTGTTCCTAGAAACTCTCGTGCAATGCAAAATCGTGCAATATAAACAACAGGCCCTATGGGAAAAATAGGGTTAGGTGCCGACCACCCAAGATTGAACACACATTGGTAACCAAAAACATTACCAAACACAATAAATAATCGTAATAAAATACGTAATAAAAAATAATATAATTTTTTATAATATTTTTATTATTATTATATTTGATTATAATATAATTAATAAATAATACGAAAGTATTTTTTCCGAATAAAATACTTAAGTATTTTTTCCGAATAAAATACTTAAGTATTTTATTAAGCCTATTACGTAATAAAATGTTACTAATACTTTTGCTTCTATCGTAAGTAAACTTGTTTTTTGTTTGATTTTCTATCCAAACAGATGACAGCCGTTCCATCTCTTCCAATTCTTTGTGTCATAATCTAATGGATTTTAATTACATTTTGAGTTGTTCCTGCTATGAAAGTTTTTATTTTCTCTGCATTCTTTGTAATTCTCGGGGTTGCCTCATTGTGTGTAGCAATGAGGCAACGTGCAATATCACATGGGCTTTCATTTCGCTCAAAGCGTTTCACATTTCATATTTTTTTCTCTATCGACAGAGGCGGACTGGCCATAAGCCTTACCGGGGAAACCCCGGTGGGATTTTGGCCATAAACCATAGTATGAGGCCCCTATAAATTTTCCTGGGTAAGAATTTTTGACCCAGTCCTCCTCTGTTTATCGATATTGCTTTTCTTTTTCTCTCTGAATCTGCAGTGTCTTCACCAGGACACTTCCTTTTCACACCTTTTAAGTATTTTACTCATTTTTAGGGAATAAAACACAATTACAAAATCAGGAGGCACGCTTGATACACACAAACAAAGCTGCGCTCGTGTAGCAACTGAATAAACAACACCGTAAAGGCAGAGATACACTATTAACACCTCACATTTTACTAAAGCACATTTCTAGGGATTACTACCATAAAACAATAAAAACAATTTCCAGTTGCGTTCCTGCTAGTGGAATCTGTTATAAACTGGTAAAACTCGATCTAATTGCATTTGCGATTATACCGATTGCTGGAATTGTGTTGCCTTTTACGTTATTATGGTGAAATCTGTTTCCCCTTCACTGATATAAAAAACAAATACATTTTCAGAATCTTCTCATCATTCCTATCGTGTTGCATTTGGTTGGAGTGATTCTGCGTTCAACTGCCATTTCTTGTAAACACAAAGGCGAATCGTGCATAAGCAAATTCGGTTCGTGTTATATAAGATATCGTTCTCCTATTTATAAATCGCGTATGATCGAATTCGTGTAGTGTAAACACGTGTTATACGAGGACTGACTGTACTCTGTTTCCTGTGCACTGCCACAAAAAATGCATGGCTCATTGTGAATTTTGGCACCAAAGATCTGGCTTAATTCAATATGTATGCAGTCGCAATGAATATGTAAACTCTTCTGGCTTTGCCTATACAAAGGGTACTAGGAAAGTTTTGCAATACAGCTTTGTTTATTTAATTTTTTCAAAGTAATTTCCTCTACATTCAATACACTTCTCCATCCTCCAAAACCAATCTTTAAACCAGTTCTGCCAAGTTTCACTAGGGAGTAAAGCACACTCGTTGTCCCAAGCCCGTAGAAGGTCCTCATCACTGGAAAACCGCCTCCCTTTTAGCTTCATTTTCACATGCGGGAACAGTGCAAAGTCGCAGGGAGCAAGGTCTGGACTGTAGGGAGGCTGCTCAAGAAGTTTCAGTCCTGTCGTGGTCAAATATTCGGTGCAGGCTTTGGCGCGGTGAGCTGCAGCATTATCATGATGGAGGTACCAGGTGTCCATTCTTGACTTTGGCCGCAGGTTCTTCATAGATCCAATGACTTTAGGCAGGCATTGTTCAGTATACCACTTAGCTGTGACTGTCTTCTGCGTGTCCAAAACAACACGTTCCACAATTCCACTCGATTTGAAAAATACAGCTATCATTTTCTTCTTTACAGATCGGGATTTTCTGACAATTACGGGTGTGTCATCATCATCAAAGACCCAAACTTTGTTTTGAGCCTTGGTCGGCAGATCGTAATAGTACAGCCAAGTCTCGTCACCTGTCACGATGTTGTTCACATACCGAGATTGTCCCTTATCAAACTTTTTTAACATCTTCCGACACCAAGTCACACGTCGTGTCATCTGCTCTTCAGTCAGTTGATGCGGCACCCAGAGAGAACAAAGTTTCTTCACGTGCAAATGATCTTGCAGAATCGAACGAATTGCTGGTGCATTTAGGCCCAAAGTATCCTCTATCTGTTGATAGGTCACTCGCCTGTTTTCGTCAAGCATTTTCCTCACAGCAGTAACGTTTTCCTCCGTAACTGACTTTCGTGGCCTTCCCGGCCTCTCAGAATCCTCCAGAGTGAAATTTCCCCTTTGGAATTCTCTATACCACCTGAATATCGTTGTACGATGTGGACAATCATCATCTAGTGCAAGAGTCATTTCTTCTAAGCACTGGTCTATGGTTAAACCACGCACAAAATTATACCGCGAAACTGTCCTTATCTCATTTCGTGACCACGATGCCATCGCAAGCACTTTACACTCTCACTACTAATGAATAACTGAGCCCATCGACTTGGCGCGGCGGCTACTATGCACGTATGAACATGTCTCAACATGCAGCAACAAGCAGCTTCCTGTGATTCATTGTTGCGTCATATTGCAAAACTTCCCTAGTACCCTTTGTATAAGGCAATGGTCAGGCCACACCTTGAGTATACTGTATACAGGTCTGGAGGCCTCATTTTAGGAAAGATGTAGAGCTGCTGGACTGAGTATAGAGAAGGGAAATGAGATTAGTTAGTGCCACAAAGGGTTGCTGTTACCAAGAAAGGCTTGAGTTCTGCAAATTGCAGTCTGGCAATTAGGCACCTGCGAGGTGATCTGATTGAGGTGTATAAAGCCTTAAATGGTTTGATGCTGAAGGGATTCTTCCTCTTGGTCTCAGATCCTGCACCTGAGGGGGCACAAATTTAAATTGAGGAAAGACAGTTGTAAAACAGATGTGCGGAAATTTGTTTTTAGCCAGAAGGTGGTTGATTGCTAGGAACATGTCTCAACATGCAGCAACAAGCAGCTTCCTGTGATTCATTGTTGCGTCATATTGCAAAACTTTCCTAGTACCCTTTGTATCAAGAATAAGTGGAAATTTATTTCTTATTTATAATATAAAATGCTCTCCATTGAAACTGACCAATCATACAGTGTCTCTGAACAATTAACTGAGTGTTACATGGTGACTCAGTTTTATTATGTACAAATGCGCTTGTTTACATTAGTTACTTGGTCTATGTGCATGATTTCAGTTCAGTTTACAAAGTAAACTGAACTGAAACCATGTGCAAACTTTACCATACCTTAACTTTTGTCCATCAATGTAGTTCAAAGCTATTTAATATTAGACAGTTTAATGAATACATAGCTATTGGTCATATTTACTGAAGTATAACTTAGTGTTAGTATCACTTACTTGTACCAATTGGTAAGGGTCATCATTACATACAGCGAGGCAAGAGCAAACATGAAATGGAAAAATGACCAACTGTATGCAACTTCCTCCTCTTCATTATCAAATGCTTTAGCTTGTTCCACATCTCTATCAGAACCTAGCATTAAATGAAAATGTGATAGCATTTTATTAAACTGTTTTTTTTTTTGGAAGAACACATTACAACACAGAAACAGTTTTATTTCTCAAATAAATGACCCAAATGAAAGCCATCCTGTTCCAGCTCACAAAAAAAAAGCATGGTTTTAAGACTATCTGGATATTACTATTCTCTGGATATTAAAAATTTTAAGATTGCTTATTACTTAATCTGGATGTAAAGTTTTCTACTTGCTTATATCTAATTGGTTATTTAATTAATGACAAAAGTATTATTATCAAAATGTGTCATTCTACACTGAGTAACCAGTTTATTAGGTACACTGAGCTATTAGCACATACCTCTTATTTTCAGAGTAGCCTCAAGTCATCAGGATACAGATTCCACAAGGTGTTAAGAGTCTCACAGGGATACTGGTCCATGTAGATTTAATTGCATCCTACAGTTTCTTCAGGTTGGACAGTGTCCAATTCCTATTGTAAACAGTTTGTTTCTCATCCTATAGATGCTTAATCTGGCTGAAATCCAGTGATGAACAAGCCAGCGAAATTTGGTAAAGTCATCCCCATGCTCCTGGGACCATCCCTGAATGATCCACACTTTGTAACACACTGCATTATTCTGGAAGTAAGCATCACCAGTTGGATAAACTGTGATCATGAAGGGATGCAACTGGATGACAATTTAAGTAGACTGCTGCATTCAGATGCTGATCAAAGAATATTAGGAACCTAACGTGTGCCACGAAATTGCTTCCTGCACCACTGCAGGCTTCCACCACCAGTCTGCAATGTTGACACCTGGCACAATAAGTCCACTGATTTATCCTGCTGTCACCTTATTCTTGTCTTGCTGTCAGCATGGAATAACTGGAACCAGGATTTAGAGTAGATGACTGTCCTTCCAATCTTTAAATGTTCAGTATTGATGTTCCAGTGTGAATTGTACCCATGGTTACTTGTTTTCAGCTGAGAAGAATGGAACCTGATGATTTGTCTGCTGCTATATCCTATTCAGACAGGGTGTGATACAACCCTTTGCACACCTCTGGTATAGTGCAATCATCTGACTGATACTCACCTGCCAGACTGCACAGTTCTTTTCACCATAAGTATCTCAAATCAGCAAAGCACCTCTGGTCACAGGTCTGCCATTGGCTGGATGTTTTCTGATTGTTGGAACATTATATATGTTAGACCAGGGGTGGCAAACCCACAGCACGCATACAAATTTTTTGGGCACAGGGAATTCAGTGTCCCAAAAAAATTTCAAACTTCGAAACATCGCTCCAGGAATCCACCTTATTTAAATATTTCCCAAACCTACAAAGATACAGCACTGATCTTGAAACTGATGAGAAAACAGACCGACAGAGCCTTCAAATGCTAGGTCTGAACGTCATTGAGTCAACTATCGAACAATTTTCTTCAAGATTATTATTATTAGCTGTATAGTGCAAGGAAGCCTGAGGCTTATGCTGCACCGGCCAAAAAAAAAAAAAAAAAAAATTCTGAATTACCCTGAGAGAGAGAGAGAGAGAGAGAGAGAGACAGACAGACAGAAGTAGAAAGGAATCACCAAGAAAGAGAAGAATGATGATATCCAGCTCAGGACCCTGAGTGTGCCAAGCCCATACTCACCAGATGTGAGCCCCTGGGGTTTAAGTTCAGAGAATTGGAATAAACTGCAAAATTCATTAAGTTTGCAGACAGTGTAAGACTAGCTGAACTGAACCTGAAAATGTCTCAGTGCATCGACCTGGATGATTTTGAGATGTAATTGATTGACTTTCAGAGCAGCTCAATTTGGAGATAAAAATTTATCGACTTCATAGCTGATTTAGAAAATATTGAAAGGAAATGATTAGTCACAGGATTAGCAAAGAAAACTGCAGAAAATGTGGTATTAAAAGTTTGGAATTCCATTCCTGAAACTTTTGTCTGTTTAAAAAAATCTTGCAACAGCATCACTAACAATTTTCTCATTGACATATTCTTTTGAGTCATTCTCAGTGATGAACTTTGTTAAGTTTAGTCTTACAGATGAAACTAGTGCTGCATGCACAGCTCTAAATTACAAAGTATAAGCCTGATGTAAAGTATCTGTAGTCAATAATGTAGTAACAGAAGTCTCATTAATGTTTAATATACTTATTTTCCTTTCCTTTTGATGTTTTATATTTATAATATAAGAGAAGTTTATCATTTTATATTAAATTTGTTCTGTAAGCTAAAATTACTTTTATAAATTATTTTATTTTAATACCTTTATTAAAGCATCTTTGAAATAATGTCTTTTATTTCTTTTATTTTTTTTTTTGTTGTTATGCTTTTGTCAAGAAAACATTTATGTGAAAAATAATGATATACTGTGCAAAATTCTGAGGGGCATGTAAGGGTAGTTTTTTAAAAGGATTTAGTAAATTTTGGCACGCACCCTTAAAAAGATTTGCCAACCCCTGCTCTAGACCATGGCCAGCAAACCTTTTTGAGAGTGTGCACCAAAATTACTGATAGCTTTTGAAGAAATTTTGTTGTGTGTGCTATTAACGAAATTTCTTTTACTTAACCTTTAAGTAAAAAAAATTGGGATAGCAGTATATGTAGGGCACTATAGAACCATGTATTATCCCTCAGTATCTATTCAGGGTCCACTGATAAATTATCAGTGGACCCTGAATCCTACAATAAATATAAATTAGTCACCTGATTGTATTTATATTTACCAATAAATAAGTAATAATAAATAGTAAATTTATTATATTTAATATTTATTTAACTATTGTAAATATATAATAACAGGCTTAGCTCTCACAGCAGACAGTTAAGCATGCTAAGGCAAATTATAAGTCTTTAGCTAAGAAAAACAGTAAAAAAGGACTTCTTCACTTATATCAGCAGTAAAAGGAAAGGAATCAACCATACTGATCAAACTGATACATATGGAAACAGTATCAACCTGAACTGGTTATCAATAAACTAGATAATATTTTGCATCTGCAAAAATTGAGGGTACCAGTGGTCCAGCTAATACCAATTGGGAGTTGAGAAGGAACTAGAAGCCAAGTTATTACAATTAACAGTGAACAAGGCACCAGAAACTGATGGAATCTATCTAGTTATACTAAATAAAGCAGAAAAAGGCTGAAGATGTGCAACAGATTGGAGATGCATAAACATCTATCCTATTCACAAAGGTAGCTCAAGGGTGAAATTAGCAACCATAGACCTGCCTATTCGAATTCAACACACTAGGGAAGATTATGGAGTTCTTAGTTAAGAATGCAATACAAGATCATCTGGATGGGTATGGAATTAAGGAATTCCATAGTATAGCTTTAAGGACAGATCATGCCTGATTAATCTAATTAGCTACTATGAGGGCATCAGTAAAGACATTTCTTAGATTTTAGTAAAGCTTTTAATACAGTCCCACACAATTATATAAATTAGAGCAATGTGTCATTAAGGGAAAGTTGCTACCCTATAACTACTCTTATGGAGTAGTTATAAATGACCACAGCACCTCATGGATTAATATTATGAGTGGGATCCACAGAGTCTGGTTCTTGGCAACTTACTGTTTCTAATATTCATTAATGTTATTGATATATGCATTTAAAGTTTAATTTCTAAGTTTGTTGATGATACAAAGGTAGTTAGGGCAGTTAATGAAGTAATCAGGATATGCCACTTCAAGACTAAGATAAACTATTTGGATAGCTGAAAAATCACAGCTGAGGTTTGATAATGGAAAATGGTCTTGCATCTGGTAAAAGGTCTTTCATCTGAGTAGCACCAATCCAAGGGTAATGTACCATTTGAGTACAATATACCTTAAGATTGTAGCAGCACAGATAGGCTGCTGGACAGCTCATGGGGTTTTCTCAATGACATATAGGAACTTCGTCAGTAAAGTTCCCAAATATCATTTGTTCTTACATATTAGTAGAGATAAAGGTGTCCACTGGTCCTGCACTCCACCAGTGGATACCAGGATGTATTTATTTTATTATTATTTTTTAATGATCCAAAAGTCACTTTGGGCATTCAGTATGAGGCAAGTGGGATCTACAACAATCCAAGCTTAGTTTTAGCTGCCCACCTCCTCATGGTGTAGGCAAGCACTGGACAGGCTTTCCAGGTGATTGATTACCTTCCCAGTGGCAAAGTGGCCAGAAACAACAGAACATACACACACTGCACAAACATAATATCACACACATTTCTGGTCATTTTACAGAGTTCTGTATTACCACAGTGGAGTTTAACTAGAATTCTGGGACCCCTATACGCATCTACTGCTATGTACAGTATTTATATTATAATACATGCTATGTGGTCCTCAGACTTATAGACGTTTGTGTTCTTAGAAAACTCATAAATCAAACCCAATTTTTCACACAGAACAAAATGATATAAGAGAAGATTAAGTGCTTGACCAAGTGTCCAATTTCCATCTTTTTATAGACAGAAAAAAAAAAAAAAAAAAAAAAGGAAGTATTTTGATCAACTATCAAACATATAAGTACTTCAAGTACTCATAATAACAATTTATGTAACTATTATAAGTACTTCAACAATTCATTAAGTTCAACTGAAAGTGAAAGTTAACTGTTCTCCTCACTTTTATTTATGAATGATAAAAATCTATATTTATTTTTTAAATAAATATATAGTATTACTCACTAAAAATATGTATTCCATCGACTATAAGAAAGTGCATCATGTTATTAGCTCAACAAGGCATTCAAATTTCTGAAGATGGTCCTGATGCGTAACAATAATCTGAGTTTTATAAGAAGTGTACTGAGGAAGATTTCTGCCAATAAATAAATGGAGATGGGTAACACACGTGGCTAATGTGTAAATGTGCTAATCATCATCATCATCAGCCATTTTTAATCCACTGCAGAATGAAGGCCTCTCCAGCAACTTTCCAGTTCCTTCCGTTTTGTGAAATGGCCATCCAGTCACTGCCCACAAATTCTTGAATTTCATCTGTCCATCTCTGTTGTTGTCATCATCATCCAAGTTTTCTTTTAGCTCCTTTTGGGTACCATTCTGTTATTTTCTTAGTCCATTTGCCATCATGCCTTCTAGTTATGTGTTTCTCTTCTTATCCAACAGTGTGATTCCTAATAAAATTCATTCCATTCTTTGGTTTGTAGTTTTCAGCTTCTCTTCCATTCTTTTTAGATGAATTCCCAAGTTTCCCTTCCATAAGTCATGGTGGGGAGTATACATTGATTCATTTATTTTATGTTTCAGACAAACTGGGATATTGCTCTTCAGTATGTGACTATATTTCCTGAATGCTATCCATCCAAAATTTATTCTTCTCTTGACTTCCAGCCATTTATCATTATTACAGCTAATGACTTGTCCAAGATAAGTATATGAATCCACCCTTTCAATTTCTGCTCCTTCAATGATTATATCCCATTCTTTGGCATACTTGTTCATCATTACTTTTGTTTTAACCATATTCATCTTTAGTCTGAAATCCTTACTAACTCTGCATAACTGATTAAGATTTTCCTCTAATTCTTCGGGATCATGGCTTATGATCACAATATCATCTGCAAATCATAAATGGTTTAGGTACGCTCCATTCACATTAACTCCTTTCTGCGACCAGTCCAATCTTCTGAAAGTTTCTTCAAGAGCAACAGTTTGTTCTCATATATTTTCTTCAAAGTCATAATGTATGGGATGTCTATGCCTTGTCTTTCCAGTGTCCGAAACATTGCCTTATGCTTATGGAGTCAAATGCCTTTTCATAATCCCCAAATGCCAGACATAATGGTGTTTTATATTCATTTGCTTTCTCCATTAGCTGTGATATTATGTGAAGGTGATCCATATTTGAGAATCCTGTCCTAAAGCCAGCTTGCTCTTTCGGTTGATTCTCATCAAGTATTCTTTCTAATCTGTTAGTAATGACCCTTGTGAACAGCTTGTAGATGTGGGACAACAGGCTAATTGGTCTATAATTTTCAATTTCTGATTTATCACCTTTCTTATGCAGCAAAATTATGATTGCATTATTGAATGCAATTTTGATGGGAGCTAGAAATCCATATTTACAGTTTAGTTTTAATTTGCTAGTTTGTTACAAGCTATTCTCTCCATATCCATGAGAAGGAGACTGAGACAAATGATCCACTTTTTCAATTCCCAAAATACCAGTGTCCCAGTATCCAACAGAGTTATTTCCTTACTGCATTCCTGACAGTGTTGAAGGTGAAATATGTCTTTCAATACTATATGAGAAGAGGAGGGATTATTTCAAGCAGCTGATACTACACTGAGCAAATCTGTATAAATTATAGCAGACAATAAGGGAGTGTGGTGCCCACTCATATGAAAAGAGTTCTTATTAAGAGTGTTCTTGAAGGGCTGCTTTGCACAGAGGTGTGGGAGGAGTGCAGCCTTACAGAGCCAGTATAATTACTGCCCAGTATTACATTTTATCTGGCAGGAATTTACGTTTTAGAGAATTACTACTGCAGAGATAACCTCCACATTGTGTAGTAAATCTTTGCAACTGTCTCTGTACATGCAAAAGATCATCGCAAGTAGATTAACCCTGCACATAACCTATCATGGGCACTTAGGAATTTTCTTTATTGAACTACTCATGATTCTACTTTATCGTGTAGTTCAATAAAGAAAATTTATCGAATTTTCTTGATTTCTTTATTATTCAATAAAGAAATCAAGTAGAATCATGTGTATGTACTATTGACCACGATCAGGTCAATAGCTCAAACTGTTCAAACAATGAGATTCATAGTGCCATGCTGCATATAATATTTTACCAATTCAATAAGATTCAGCCGTGTCAGTTCAGTAATCACACACCATTTTTCTCTTGTTTATAATGTCACTGTCCCTACTGGGGGGAAAAAAATGGCCCTGCACTTTTATGCAAATATTCAATTTCTACAAAAGTAACTGTAGAGATTAGTTAGGGACATAGAATATTTTATAATTTTATACTTGTTTCTTAGTTTTCAGGAAAAACAACCAGTATATTTATTCATAGAATACAACTTGCAATTACAGGGTTCAGTCTCCAACCATGGCATAACCAGTTCTTTATAAAAAAAACCAAAAAAAAAAAAAAAAAAAGCAATATCATTAAAAAAAAGATGCACAATTTATTTTTTAACATATACTGTTATAAAGGTAACCAAATTAAAAAAAAAGACAAGATTTTTAAGAAAATTAAATATCAAGGAGGAGGAGGAAGGTGATATTTTGGAATATGTTCAGTCAAGATCTGAAATAATCAAGGTAACATGACTATGATAATCACTGCTCAGGAAAAAGCTCAAGTCAGCTCACTAACTAGGAATCATGGAATTTAAACAATCATGTTAATTCAAGAAATACAAGACACCATTATACATTAATAGAGTACAAATGTAATATAAAGACTATCAGTATTACCTCTGACAGAAATACTAATTAAGAGAACATTAAAAACTTATTACATACCAGAGAAATAAGTGGAATTAAAATGTAATTTTTTATGACCTAATATTTCAATGTAAAAATTTATTGATGATAATTATATTTCAGATTTATAGTGCAAACTACTACACTATTTAATAACATTTAAATAATTTTGTCATCAAACAATGCTTTCTAGAAGTTATTCAATTTCAAGAAAGTGATACAAGAAAGCAAATTCACTTGCATTGTCTGCCCAAGTAAGAAATACCTGGTTGGCACTTTGCCAAGACTTCCAATTCTCTAATGGGTAGAGCTGCTAATGATATAATAAAAAATAATAACATATACATAATAAAAGTAAAGTAATAGAAATATTTAAGTTTACTCTCTTAATATCTTATTTATATAAAATTGCCAAAGTATTAATTAACTTTTTGTAACTAATCAAGCCTTCTTTATTGTATTAAACCTAACTTCCCTTCCTTAAGTAATGGGTATAGACAATTTAGTCATCTGCAAAAAGAACCAAGTGTCTACATACATGGACTGACAAATTATACAATGCAAAAATTAATTGTCAGTTCAATATCGATTTTTTAAACATGGAAATTTCACTGGACATGACATTCCAAACCTGTCAGAACTGTTTTTCCTTGATGTATGTTATTAGTTCTAATCATACTGGAATTAATAACATTAAGTAATTATAATTCCTCCTTAAGGAATTTATTTAAATAAAAGAGAACAAGCCAGATATGATTTTTTAAAAATCAATAACGTGCACATCACTAGAAGCCATTTTGATGGATTTAACTGTTCAACTTTTAATAGCAGGATCAGCCCCCACACACACACACAAAAAAAGTTAAAAGGTATATGCTGTTAAAAGAATTGTTTGTTAGTGAAGGTTATATTCCCCAAATGAGTTAGTATAAAATAAAAGGTTAATAAATATCAAGAAAACACATTCAAAGAAAGAAAAGGCTGAAACAATTTCGCTGCTAGAAGAAACAAACTGAAAACATGCTTAAGGTTGTAGTGCAGCACCCCTAAACAGCCAAGGATATGCTAGAAAGTTTTTAACAATTTCAAAAGCCAAAATGCTATCAGTCTGACCTACAGAGATGAAGATGCATAAGCATTACCACTTGCACAGTGAACATTCAATAAGAGGAGAAAAAAAAATCAATACCTTCATTATCTGTCAGTCTTGATGCTCCTGCAGCTGGTCATTGTAAAGAAAATATAATGTATTAAAACAGCACAGTAAGTTATTAATTTTACCAAATTATTCAATCATACATTTATTTCTGTTAAGTATCACTTATAAACAACTGTAAAACTCTTTATACTCATTCTTATACTTAGGACAAGATTTTTTTTTATTTTAAATAATTAAATCCCCAGAGCAAACTATGAAAAATAAGTAAATACATACAGATATATACACATACTCAGAATATATGCAGTAAACCATATATCCAAAGGTATATTTCACATTATGATAAATGAAAAATCAAGAAGGAAAATAAACAGTTAAGACAGCATTATGGGAAGCTGAATGAACAAAAAATAATTTATAAGGAAAATACTAACAAACAAGTAAAATCCATAAACAGTTAAAAATACTGTATACAATGGAAATCACATGTGGTAAAATACTTTATACCCTAAGTGAAAGAAATTATATAGGCTGGCTCATATAAAGTGTTTAAAGTTCTTGAACATTAAAGCTAAGCTTGTGTTGCTTGTCTGGAGGTTAAGCATAAGAACTGTTTAACCCTTTCTGCAGAAAATTTGGGCATATGTAGATAAGCCCCCCCCCCCACACACACACTCCACAGTGAATATTTGTAGTGACACACTGTCCCAGAGCGAGTTTTTTCATGGATTGAGAAGTTTTATAAAAATAAAAACTCTGTCCATGTTTTAAAATATTAATATGTTGTATTATTTGAATAAAGTAAAACCAGTCATTACTTTTATTGATGTAACAATATCCTCGAGATCTAGTCAGGTATTCGTTGATTTGATTTTATCATACTCGGGAACTGAATTCAATAGAAATTCAATTTCTGGTTTTTTAAATGCAAATTCAGCAACAGGGGTCAATGTGTGCATCTGCTCCAATTTTCAAAGATATTTTGCACTGCCATCAACTATAAAGTGAGTTTACAATTAACTGGAAACAGATAAGAAATGGCAATGCATACTAGAAAAGTTAACACTATTTGGAAATTAATGTCTACACTGAACCTTCAAAACTTGGATCTATATATGTGCTAGCCAGAGCACATATGAAAAGTAGAATATGTATGTGCTGCTGAAAGGGTTAAAGGGGTCTGATAAAGAAGATATGTTTGCCAATCTTGATGCTCTTGCAGCTGGTCATTGCAAAGAAAATATCATATATTAAAGCAGCACACTAAGTTGAAGCATTTGATTTAAAGAAAGGGTTTTGTCAGTTGATAAATTAGGAAAAATCCTCCTAATTAAATTAGGAAAAGAAGGTTTTTTTTTTTTTTTTTTTTTTTTTTGTTGTTGGCGCATCGGCTTCTGTGGCCATAATGCACCTCCCAAAGTTTTTACATTTTACTCTGATCCAAGCCTGAGCGGGATTCGAACCCGCAACCATTGGGTTGCCAGGCAGGCACTTGACCCACCTGGCTAGCCCAGTCGGCGGAAAAGAAGTAATTACAGTAACTACACGTAAGAATTCCATTATTTCATATGGGGAAGCAGTTAATATGTGGAAGAATTAATTGTTATAGTTAATTTCAAGTAATAAAAGAATTAGGTTTGCTAATGAAAGAAAGGAAGTTCTTGGAGAGAATATCTCTAGCATTAAAAATATACAAATCCCACAGTTTCTTATGGGAAGACCAATTAATAATTTTGTTGGATCACACATAAAAATTTCAGGTATAATGAAATCAATAATATTCTTTTACTCATATCTAGCTGTATATTATTAATGGAAGGTAAAAAATAACATCTTTTAATTACAAAGGAATTTATATTCCTTTATGCTAATTAAAATTGTAAAAAAAGGGAAACAAATGAGCTGTTATGATATTTTCAGTGCAGTACAGGCAGCAAGGAAGGTCCACAGTGTTCTGCCAATGACTTGTTGACTAACTGCTTATTGAGGCAGGGAGATTATAATTTCATTGTATAAGGAAATTGCAAGACCACTTGGAATACTGTGTGTTGAACTTTAGAGGCCATGAAAAAAGAACAGTATCTCTTTAAAAGATCTAATGATGGGTAAGGCATTTGGTTACATTGGCTGAAGGAGGGGATATCATATGAGGAGAGACTTGAATATGTGAGGTACAAAGCTTGGTAACTTATAAAACAAGTGAGAGAGAGAGAGGATTGTAAAATGAGTGAAGAGGTGGCTTGGAATACAGCTGGGCAACATTGGTAAGAATATTTTGGTAGTGGAACATCAGTGTAGGTTTGGCAAGGTTGCAGAGATGTACATATGTTAAGTACAGAAGACTTCTTTACAGAGTGAATTAAGATGGCCAATACAGATTCTGTACATGTTATGAAATTCTGGTGCAAGAATGAATCAGCCGCACTGAAATTTATTGCTGCTAAATTCCAAAAGAGTAAGAAACTATAACTTGTGAACACTTTATGGGTGGTGCAAAGCATTCCACATGGACATGAGTGTCACAAACAACCCTGTTGCAAACACTGTTGCAGCAGTTCTTTGAAATCCAAGTTTTTTGGATTCTTCAATCACATCATCACATATGATTAAACAGGAATCCATCACCACACACACACACACACACACACACACACACACACACACACACACACACACACACACACACACACACACACACACACACACACACACACACACAAGGAAGCAAATGATCGAGCATTAGAAGTTGATATCCTGGTTTGTTTTTTTGGTTTTTAGGAGCATTAGCAACGCCATTATGAGGCAAGCATTCAGAAACAGACAGGGCATACAATATGACAAGGATCACTATGTGACTGACCTGATGTTTGCTGATGATAGTGCTATCCTTGCCGGTAACGACGCTGAAGCCACGGACATCCTCTACGACATTGCCCGGCCATACGGTTTGAAGATCAATGCTGGTAAGACAAAGGCCCTGACAACAAATGGGTCGCAAGCCACCATCTATCTCGAAGGCGTCCAGATCGAGCAAGTGCAGGACTTTAAATACCTTGGGTCGCTGGTCCAGGAGAAGAAAGTTGCATCCACCATGGAAATCCACAGCAGAATTGGACAGGCGGCCACTGCGTTCGCCTCGCTCAAATGGTGTCTGTGGAAGAGGACCAACATTTCCACAAAGACTAAAATCCGACTCTTCCGGACTTTGATCCTGCCCATTCTTCTTTACGGATCGGAAACATGGATTTGTCTCAAGTTAGATTTGAACAAACTTGAGGTATTCCAAATGCAATGCCTGCGGCAGATCTTGGGCAGCTCTCTTCGCGACCGCATCACTAATGATACCATCCGCGCCAGATGCCAACAGCAACCAACCATTGCCAATCAAATCCAGAAGCGAAGGCTTAGATGGTTTGGCCACGTATGTAGAATGGGCACGAGCAGAATACCATCCACACTCCTTTGGAGACAACGACCCACCCAATGGAGCATCCAACGGACCGCGCCTAGGAAAACGTGGGCCAAGCAAGTGGAAAATGACTTGAGGAGCCGACGTTTCGACCTTAACCAGGCCAGGACTGACGCCATGGATCGTAAGGTATGGAAGAACATCACAGAGCAAGTCCGAAACCCTGCGGCACCTACAGCAGCATACTGGTTGCGTGGCCAACCGCCTCCCCCAGCTGCCAGCTAAGGACCAAAGAAGAAGAAGAAGCAACTGAGGCCATATTGCTCCGGGGATATGAAGTGGTCATTCCCTGACCTTTCCGCATCCTCCGTATTTGATGGGCACGGGCTCGAACCCCGGTCTAATCGAGAAGCGTGTGCTACGCACTGCTGCTCTGATATCCTGGAGCAGAACATCAATGCTGCCTACTACTGTGATGACTTAAGGAACTGTTCCAAATTTGCATGTAAGAAACAAACTTCTCAATTAGCATTTTCTCCAGGACAATATCAATCCTCATATGGAGACTATGACAGAACTGCTACACTTGTCTATGTGTAGGCTTGTTCTAATGTGACTAAGACTTTGAATCTCTGAAAGAGCATGTCAGGAGCCAAGTTTCAAACTAGAGAAGTGAACTGAAATGTATGACTGGCTGTGATGTCAATCTACAGAATTCTTCAAACCAGCATCAAAGACAATTCATAATATTGGTAACTCTGCCATAAAAGAATGAAACTATGTTTAAAAAGACCATAAGCATGGCTCTGTACACTCTCAACCTGTATGCACCCAACTGTCCAGGGTCAAATCTAAACCAACCTTGAGTGCTCATAAAGTGTTTTAACTGAGTCTAAAATATGGTTTAACAGCTTTTATTTCTTTAATTTCCTAGTAAAAAAAAAAAACAAAAAAAAAAAAAAAAAAAAAAACATAGAATATCAATATTGGTTATCCCATAATTTGTCTTTAAATTAGAAATTGCTCATTTTAAAAACCCATCTTTGTTATTTGTCAACTTTTATCTTGTCAGTTTAACTTACCTTATGAATTCACCAACTTTACCATAGCCCCTTTGTGCTGAATAATAAATTTTAGCTTAGATTTCTCATTTCCAAGCATTACAATTTAAAAGCGTAAGGAATAAGTCATATAATCACATCTATATTTATAGCATCATAGGTACATTAATTTTTCTTATGGAACCTGTTTTTAGGGAAAAGGATATATGTACTGATATCAAGTATAAATATAAATGGACTTTATTATACAATTATTTTTGTATAAAAAAGTCCATTTATTAATAAAGTTGCACTGCTGCTTTGATTATATTCATCCTAGAAGGCTAACAAAAAATTCTTTAAAGAGAAATGTAACAGTCCTACTTTAAAAAAGGAATGAAATTTACTTCACAAAATAACAAATATCAAAGGTGAAACATATACACAGGTTGAAAGGTCAAATCCAGATCTGCAAAATTTAATCAAATTTTATTAACAGTGAGAAACAGTTATTGCATTATAAGAATAAGACAATTTAATCAGACTACAAGACTAATTGCTTATCCATTCACTTCTCTATGTTCTTGCTCAACCAGCAAAATAAAGTTCTTATCTAAAAAATAATAATAAAAACACACTCTGAGCACCTGTAACACAAATAAATGCATCCCTGACCTTGCTATTACTCTTCTTACATAGTGGTTCCAGTCTAACATGGCTTCAATAGCTGTTGCTGTTATTTGGTTTATAGGAGCATTAGCAACTAAGGCCATATTGCTCCAGGGATATGCGGTGGTCATTCCCTGACCTTTCCGCATCCTCCGTATTTGGTGGTCACGGGCTCGAACTTCGGTCTAATCAAGAAGCGTGTGCTACGGCACTGCTGCTCCTGCCCACCTGGCTATGGAGGTACCAGCTTCAGTAGCAACCAAAACACATCTGCACAGTGCTGTGCATAACTCAGATGTGCTCATGGAAAAATTCAAAAATAAATATCTTTACAGGTGATGGGAAATGTTTGGCTTGGCAAAGGACTACACTGTTTATTCAAGAACAGGCATAATTTAAAGTTATCCAGTGAATGACATTAAAACTTACCTGACTGCCACTGAGAAAGCACCATATAATAAAAAGGATGCAGAATTCCTAAAGTAGATTACCCAACATGACTGGCTGAATTATGTAACTAGGTCCAGTAATAAATCTACTGTTGCAATATCTTTACCTCCAGTTAACTGAGACAGACACACCAATATGATACACTTGAGGCGTAATTAAACAAGCACCAGTAAGGAAAGTTATCAACAATTTTAATTACAATAATATTGAATCCTACAGATTCTGAAATTAATCATCAAATGTTTAAGCTTTTTTTAGTAGAGCCTTTATTTCATATTTATAACTCCATCCTTGCATAACAATTTTTTTCCATGTTGGAATTAAGTATGCAATTCAGCTAATCCCCATGACAACAAAATCTCACATCAGCCACTATCAGCCTTATTCAAATCAACTACAAGAAATTCACAATGGAAACAAATGTAGATATGCCTTATTAACAAACAGAATTCTTACTGTCTTTAAAAATAATACAGAAATTATAACATATGCCTCTTTCACTTCCTAAAAGCATTGCTAATGTAAGAGCACTTAAACTTAAGAGTACCCGGTACATGGAACCTCCCTTCCATAACATCTAACTTAATCATCCTTCCCCGAACTCATGTAAGTCCTCTTGGGAACACTTCTGTTCCACTGCACTTATACACACTCTGTGATGCTGAAATTGCAGCATCTAGAAGGAATCACTGGAAGTGTATGCAAATCAGTAGGTGGATGAGCTGCACAGAGATGTACAAATGATTAAAATACAGGACCAATCAAGCAGAAGCTATGGCTGATATAAAAATCAACATAGAAATTGTGGAGTTTAAAGCAATGCATGTGTGACACAATTAACATGCTTCTGTCTTGCAGGAACTTATTGCAGAGTGTAATAAGATTGAAGAGAATGCCGAGATGTCATATGTGGCTGTGGGAGGGTACAACTACTTCTTGAATGGGTAGTAGAGCACGACAGAAGACTACAGAATCGAAGGCCCATCTCTTATCTATTGACAGGGTTATGCTGCACCTACAGCCAGGCTACCATCCAATAAGCTGTGATATCAACTGGTCATCATCCCATCACTTGTTGAACCATTGCACACAGATTGGCAGAAAGGGGCTACCATGCATACTAGCCACTGCATCGATGGTGTCTTGTGGTCTTCAGCAATGAATCCTGCTTCTACTTAGGATCCAATGACCACCGCATATATATGTATGGCAATGACAGAATGAGCACAATTATCTTAGAAAAATGTTTAATACCATATTGCACGTCCCGCTGGTGTTATGGTGTGGGGAAGCAATCAATTTTGATAGTCAGTTGCTATTCATGTTTGTCAATGACAATCTAACTGCTTGCTGCTATGTCACTAAGATTCTGGAACCTGTCACTCTCCCGTTCCTTTAGTGGAGTTCCTGATACCATTTTTCAGCAGGACAATATCCAAACATGTACCACAGGAGTTTCCTCTTAGCGTTTTTGTAGTGTGGACGTGCTGTCTTGGCCAGCCAGGTCCCCGAAATTCTCCCCCATTGGGTATGTGTGGACCATGATTGGATGCCACTTACAGAGCCACCCACAGCCAGCACAGATTGCAGATATTCTGCAAGACCAGGTGCAAGAGCCTTGGTGGGAAATACTGCAGAAGGCTATTCAATACCAGTATGGCTCAATGCAGGGACTCTAAGCTCAATGTATCCACAACCGTGGTGGATTTACATTATATTTCTATCCACTATAAGCATAATTTTGTGTAATTAAATATGTTCACACATACACGATGGCATCTGCAACTTTTATCGTGTTCCTTAACTCCTTGGTTACCATTACTCTAAGTATCCTCTCTGTATTTCTGTTCTTTCAGGGTGCTGAAATTTCAATGTCACAGAATATATTAGTGGATGTATTATGTTTATATGCAGCTGACTGCTGCCATAATCAATGATTGTCTTTGGCAGACTATGTATAGTGTGAAAGCATAAATAATACATAGCCAAATCTGAATGAACAGAATATTAGCAAAACGGCATCGTTTTAAGTTGTGAATCATACTGTGAATACCTTCACAACGAGTTGCCATGATATTGCACTACTTCGAATAAGTAATGCTTCACCCGAGGAGAAGACTAATGTTACTTATTCTCAGATGGATACCACCACCCAGACGGCACCGTTTCAGGGCTATTTGGTCCTTCTTCGGTGGGTGGGTTGGTACCTGAGTGATGTAATGATGGCAAAACAGTTATGAAGTATAACTCCACAATATGAGAGATGCCTGATGGTGTATGATGTATTTAGACTATAAGGCATAAGCCAAGCTATGGGAAAGTCTAGACTATGTATAAGTATAATGCGAAAGCATCACTAATACATAGCCAAATGCTCCCCGACTAACCAGACTTAAAAAAAAAAAAAAAAAAAAAATGCACTAGTGACAATGAAAATGCTTGTAACCTCATCATAATTTCCAATGAACCAAGCCTCCAACCACAGTTATCCAATACATCCCATCCCAATATACTGGACAACTGTGGTTGGGGATACTGAATGGGTTGCTCAGAAAGAGTCATCCCTCAGTATTGTAGCAAGACTACATAGGGAACATAATGCTTCACCATCTAAACTAATTTATTTTAAATCTTGAACCTAGCATTGCACAACAGCAAATCCTATCATGAATGTTCAGTTCAAATTTCTGTATATGTTTCCTACAGTACATACTTCTAAAATTAAACCACAAGTCTTACTTAATCACTGTACAACATGCTTCATAACCCACTGTGTAATTCTTAATAGGAATTACATAATAATTTTTCCAATTTGATGAGGAATTATAAAATTATGTCTATGCTCTTAGAGAAATGAAGAATGACATTATGAAAACAGACAAAATAGGACCTTAAATCAAAGGAAAATTTATGATTTCTTCAAAAAAAGACATCATCGTTGAGAAGGGAGATAGATATGTACACCTGATTAAACTTATAGCTATTATTATTTAACACAGCTTGTTAAAAACTTATTATTTGTGCTCCTGTTTGATATGAACTTTTTTATTCTCTTTTGTTTTAAATATAAACATTTTCATAAAATTTTCTTGTCTTACAATAATTCAAAATGAAACTAAAAATGAAGAAACTAACTAAAATAACTTTTGAGAAATATTACAATGTTAATTCTTTCAGCCAATATAGAATCCTAAATACAAATTCATGACATCTTTTAATTCATGGAATCAGCATCTTTGTATAGCTTAACATTAGATAAACAATTTCTAAACATTCTAACGTATATGGTGGTAATTCATCAAATATACAGGGTAAAATCAAAAGTAGCTTCGCTAATGCCAGCACAGAAGTTGGTGTGTTGCAAAAAACAGTGTGGAAAGTGTTGTGTAAGCAGATGCTTCTAAAACCATAGAAGTTGCAGATGGAAAGTCATTAGGACTGAAAGCAAGATCAGATATTCTGTGTGGGCATGTTTACTAAGATGGCAGAAGGTAAAGAGCTACTTAAACATTTGCACATGTGTGAAAATGTTTAAGCACCATGTTCCACAGCACATTCACAGACAAGGTGAAAATATACGATGCAAAAGTGTGGGGAAGGTGAAACCAACATGGTTTTGGAACACATCCAAGACAGTATCAAATTTTTAATGTGTTTTGTGTTTCAAGTTACAGAAAGACTTAGCTCCTTCTTTACCAGTCCCACGTATCAAGACAGAGACTTATCTGATCCTGCAAGTTGCTCAGGATGATCCTGGCAACAATGTGCTATTCCAGCAAGATAGCATACCCCTTTCTCATTTCCATAAGGATGTTTGTGACTTTTCTGATTTTGCTATTAGTCTTGAACTCAACAGACCTTACTCCATTGGACTTTTGTGGGGTTATACTAATAACTAGAAACATGAGTTCCCCTTTACCAACTGATGCAAACGACTTGAAAAGAAAGATCACCGCAATGATCAACAGATACCATTTTACAGTGGACAAGAGTGGACATTTTACAGTGGACTTATCAGTAAATGATAAGTTATAGCAAATGTACAGGGTAAAATCGAAAAGCTACTTTTGATTTACCCTGTATAGAGGGATGTGGATAATAAACAGAGATAAAGAACAATTAGGAAGGGAAGAAATGAGAATATTAAAGTGAATGGAAAAAATATGGTAATGGTCATTTCTTTCCTTCCTGACTACTTCCCTCCTCTCTCTCTCATATCCCTTTCCCATTAATAATTACATCCCTTCTAATTTGAATGGTTAAAAATTATTTGGCTAACATGACTTGTAAAAAGATGCTACTTTTAATGGTGGTTAAAAATACAGTAAACCCCTGCTATTCGCGGTCGCTGATTTAACATAAAATAAAACTAAAAAAATGTGAACATTTTCCGCCATAAAAAAACATGGGCGTGGCTAAAATTATCTTTCCCAGTCAAAACAGTGCTCAGTGGGTGGGGTGGGGGTGGGGGTAGAGGGATGACAAAATCGCGAGCGTGGATGTTTTTCGCTAATCCTTGTTCAGTATGTGTTATGTGCTTGTCATGGAAAGTTTTGTTGTTTGCTTTTAATTTATATGCAAAAAATTGAATAAATTTATCAATTTATAAATTGATATGGTTACAAAAGTGATAAATCTACCGTTTTGCAGTGTAGAACAGACTTTTTCGAGTGTGTTAACGGAAGAAAGTGACTTTATTTGGACAAGTTCTTTCTAACCCGTACAAAAATATGGCTACAAATAACAAGGGAAATGTGAAAAGATCAAAGGTGATGACATTAGCGAATAAAATTGAGTTATTAGATAAAATTTCTAATGGTGAAAGTGTCTCTTCAGTGGCAAAACATTATAAAATCAATGAGTCAACAGTACGATCAATCAAGAAATAGGAAGAAAAAATCGCTGTAGTGTCCATGAAAATGCACTAATTGCTTCAAAAATTTGCTCTGCAACTTGTGAAGTTAAATTAGAAAAAAATGGAAAAGGCTTTAAATCTGTGGATAGAAGACTGAACTCAAAATAAAATTTTGTTAAGTTCACTCATCATTCGTGAAAAGGCAAAACACCTTTATCAACACTTTAGCGAAACTGGTGATAGCACTGACGGGATAAGTTTTTTAGCTAGCAAAGACGCTGAAAGATTTGTTTGAAATTTCTAATAAATATTACATTTAATATTAAATTGTTTCTTATTTTCATTTCGATGCCATATGCTTGCATTTCACTATGTACTGTCTATGTACATAGTCATATTATGAAGGTACATATAATACACACACAGACAAAATTTTAGACTAGTTTTTCTTATATATTTCATACTTTGGAACGGAACCCCTTTATTACCATGGGAGGCATAACTCAGTATTCGCGGCATTTCTCAGGAACGTAACCCCCGAAAATAGCGGGGGTTTACTGTATACATAAATTAGGAATCTTCACTGGCTGAAAGAATTCCTACTGTAATACCCTACTGTAATACCCTGCAGCATGTAGACTCAATTATACAAAATTTAACTTTACTAGTTGATTATGAATATACTGTGTTGAAGGCCTTATGCAGATGAATATTCAGAATTTTTTTAAAAATTAGATACTTGAGCTTTACATACATTATTTATGTAGTTTTAAATGGTTTACTGAATCCTCTAAGTAGAAATTAAATACATTTCTACCTAGCAGAAACTACTTCCTACCAAAAAGGCACATCCCTCATAATAAATAATATTGCATTCTTGTTGACATTTCAGATCCAACTTCGGATATCCATTATCAAGAGAAAATTGAACAGGTAACAAATATCCTAAGAAAGGAAAAGATGGAAAGCTAATGATACGAAACTGGAATGATAAAGACTTAATGGGAAGACAGGCAAAACTGCAGACATCTAGATAATCAAATGGATAGAAAAATAAGGGCAGTTTGTCAAAAAAAACTACAAAGGAGATAACTTTAGCAGAAACTCAAAAACTAACAGCAATTCATAGTTAAAATTAATTGTAATTCATTTTATTCATTTCAATACCTGCTAGAAACATTTTGTAATCTTTAGATGTTAAACAAAAGACCTACATGGAAAATTCTAATTTAGTACTTAGAATGATATAAATTTACAGCTTAAATTGTAAATTTATTGGTTATCCACTATAATTCAATGACACTTTAGTGAGTTAATGAATATATAAACTGACTACTTGGCAAACTACTGGGCAACCTCACAGTATTTTGATGATATTTCCAACAAAACTTTGGGGTTTGTTCTGAAATCTTGATGCTGTTTGTGTGGTTCTTGCACAGTGGCTAAGTTGAAAAGGAGTCACTTTCAAGCACATCACTTTCAAGCTTATTTACTCATTAGTTCACTTGAGTGCAATTGAATTATACTCAGTATCCAATAAATTTTCACTTTATTTCTGAAAAGCAGCAAAACAATGTAAAAGGGAAAAAAATTAAAATGAAAACAATGCATTTTACTGTTAGATGATGCCCCTGCACAACCTTCTACTGAAAATTTATCAGGCAATGATGGCAATATCAAGCACCTTTTATTATCTCCCAATACCACAAGCTCTCAGCACAATCTATGATTTCCTAATCCATACTCACTGTAAAACCCACTGTATCAAAGGAAAGAACTGAAATTTTTTTGAAGATTTTGTTAGTGAGCGGATAGTAAGAGAGTGGGGGGGGGGAGTCCAAAATTAGAACTGTAACATAAAATGTGCATTTTACTGGACAAAAAACTGAAATGAAGAAAGGCAAAGTATAGTGGTGAACATATGGAAAAGCTATTAATTGATGGTGTTCTTATTTCTTTAAATGGAATCAAAGACAGTGGCCAAAATGTATTGCACAACTGTGGCAAAAAAAAGATTAATTTAGGGATGTAAGAATGTGGCTAGAAGATGCCGGATGAAACATCAATTCAGGAGAAAACATCCATAGGGGAAGTGAAGAAAATGAAGAATAAAAGAAAAATGCTAAATTAAGTTAAATTATACAAAGATAGAAGTTGCCTCAATACTATTATTAAATTTTTCCAATCTGATGAGGAATTATAAAATTATTTCTATGCTCTTAGAGAAATGAAAAATGACATTATGAAAACAGACAAAAAAACAGGACCTTTAACTCAAAGGAAAATTTACGGTTTCTTCAAAAAAGACAACATGATTGAGAAGGGAGATGTGTACATTATAGCTTTTAATATTTAACACAAAGTTTGTTAAAAGAATCTTATTATCTGTGCTCCTGTTTGATATGAACTTTTTTTTTTTTTTTATTCTCTTTTGTTTTAATATAAACATTTTCATAAAATTTTCTTGTCTTACAATTCAAAACGAAACAAAAAAATGAAGAAAGTAACTAACTAAAATGAAACAATTAAACACTACATTTATATAGTTTTACTGTGAACTAAATAGCTGAAAAATATAAAAAATACTTCATATCCCACATAACTAGAACACTTCAATAAATTTAATCTACATTTCGGAATACACTTTGGGATTCCATCAAGGCAAAATAAAACTGAACTGGTTTCTTAATGTCCAAGAATAAAAGAAAAATACTAAATTAAGTTAAATTACACAAAAGTAAAAGTTCCCTCAATACTCTTATTATATTTGTATCCTGATACCATGTAAAACAGAGGTCAGCAACCTGCGGCTCTTTAACATTTAGCCCACATGTACGACAAGCTACGCATTTCCACGAGCAAATATTTTCGAACATGAACTATATTAAAAATAAATCAAAAAACCTTCTGAACAAAGCGAATCTCTCAGCATGTTTAAAGATGAAAATTATGGCATACTCGCCTGATGTTATTGAGTCTAGCTCAAGAAGTTCAGCAGCAAAAGTCACATTAATCTGTATCAAAGGTTGTTTGTTAAAGTTCTTTCAGTATTAATAAATAATATTTTAAAAAATATATTTATTTAATAAAACACCTTCCTACTCTATTCCATTTCCTAAAAAACTCCCCCTCCCCCCTGTTTTTTTTTTTTTATTAAATCAAAAATGGCTACACTTAAAAAAGGTTGCTGACCCCTGATGTAAAATAATAAATATATTTTAATAATTTTAATTTGAACTACCCTCTCTCCCCTTTTAGTTTGAATTAATGAGGTTAAACTACTTTATTTACTTACGAGATTGCGTGAAGATCAAGCAGCACTCAGTAATTGTTTTTTTTTTTTAAGGAAGGAAGAAAAATTTATAAAAATCTAAAAAAGAACAAAGTGGGAACTTGATGAAGTACATGTATGTTCGTGTCGGACGGCACCTGGGATTTCTCCCATCTGAGCAACTTGATGAAGTACAGTAAATCTCCGCTATTCGCAGTATCTGTATTCGCGGTCGCTGATTTAATATAAAATGAAACCTAAAATAATGTGAATTTTAAAGCGCCATGAACATTTTCCGACAAAAAAAAAACATGGGCGCGGCTAAAATTATCTTTCCCGATCAAAACAGCGCTCGGTGGGTGGGGGGGAAGGGGTGACAAAATCGCAAGCGTGGATGTTTCTCGCTAATCCTTGTTCAGTATATGTGTTATGCGCTTGTCATGGAAGGTTTTGTCGTTTGCTTTTAATTTATATGCTTATAAATTTAATAAATTTATCAATTTATAAATTGATATGCTTACAAAAGTGATAAATCTACCATTTTGCAGTGTAAAACAAACTTTTTCGAGTGTGTTAACGGAAGAAAGTGACTTTATTGTGGACAAGTTCTTTCTAACCCGTACAAAAATATGGCTACAAATAACAAGGGAAATGTGAAAATATCAAAGAAGGTGATGACATTAGCGAATAAAATTGAGTTATTAGACAAAATTTCTAATGGTGAAAGTGTCTCTTCAGTGGCAAAGCATTATAAAATCAATGAGTCAACGGTACGATCAATCAAGAAATCGAAAGAAAAATCCGCCGTAGTGTCTGTGAAAGCGCGCTAATTGCTTCAAAAATTTGTTCTGTAACTTGAAGTTAAATTAGAAAAAATGGAAAAAGCTTTAAATCTGTGGATAGAAGACCGAACTCAAAATAAAATTCCGTTAAGTTCACTCATCATTCGTGAAAAGGCAAAACTCCTTTATCAACACTTTAGCGAAACTGGTGATAGCACTGGTGGGATAAGTTTTTTAGTTAGCAAAGGCGCTGGTTTGAAAGATTTGTTTAAAATTTCTAATAAATATTATTTAATATTAAATTGTTTCTTATTTTCATTTCGATGCCATATGCTTGCATTTCACTATGTGCTGTCTATGTATATAGTCATATTATGAAGGTACATATAATACATACATAGACAAAATTTTAGACTAGCTTTTCTTATATATTTCATACTTTGGAACGGAACCGCTTTATTACTATGGGAGCCATAACTCAGTATTCGTGTTTTCGGTATTCGCGACATTTCTCAGGAACGTAACCCCCGCAAATAGCGGGGGTTTACTGTATATATTACTAAAAGAAAATTTTACAAATTGGTACAGATTTCTTTTGGCTTCTGATTACTTTACACACATTAATTTCATATAATACATTTAGTTGTAGAGGGTGGCGCATCAATTGTAACTGAAACTATTAGTTGAATATCATTTGAAGTCGGTGGTTGTTTGCAGTAATTCATGGAATATCAACAGAGCAGCACTTCACATGCTCAGGAAGCTAGTATGCTAGTATGATGGCAGAATGCTCATAATCAAGCAGAAGGCCAAAGTTGTTTTTTTTTTTTTTTCTTGTTGTTGTTGGGGGGGGGGAACAGAAAAAGAGGTAATACTACCCAGAGATTTCTTTTCTGTGCAGAAACTCACTGGACACCTGCAAAAATTATACTTTTTTTTTTTATTCCAGAAGTTTGAAGAGAAAGGCTGTGAAGGAATGAATATGATCCTTTCAGCCAGTGTTGTTTGTTCTCCAGAAAACGTTGAAGTCCTTCAAGTTGCAATGCAACACAGTCCGGAAAAGTCAACAAGAAAAGCAGTTGGTGGACTTGAAATATCTCAGCCTTTTGTTTAATGACAGGCACTTCAATTCATCCCATGAGCAGAACAGAAAGGAGCGATGCAGAATTACACAACGGACTAAGTCAATGTACTAAGGAACTCCTTTTGCAATATTGCTTTATCAGCTTTCATCAGTTACCCTTGATGTTCCAACCAAATAAATAGCTCTCCTTATGAGAAATACTGCTGCTCATTATTTGTAATGTGCCACTGTGACAGCTATTTCACAGAGTTATTTGCAGTGTATTCAGGTGTTGATGAGTTTTGACTAGCGTTGGTTTTCTGGCAAGTGCTGTGATATTTCTTAGATTTTGCCTTAGTCAATTTTCCTTGCTAGTTAAAACTAGTAAAGAGGCTCCAACTGCACTCTATGTGGTTTGGGCTAAGCAGTTGGGATGTACCCCAGCTAGAAGAGTGAGCCTATTTACATTTTTGTTCCAAATTCTGCAGTGTTCATTTGTCTTAACCAGTAAGATCTGTCTAGTTTGTAGTTTAGTTAATTAGTATTATAAATATTTTAGTTTTAAGGTGGCTTCAAAGGGGAGGTTTCTCCCATTATCAACTATTGAAGAAGGGGCTGTTGAAACCTATCTTGCCAGTAGTCCAGTAACTTCCGAGTACTTGTTCTCTCTTGATGAGGAGGATCATGTGATCCAGAGTTGCTTTATGTTAACCCAGATTAAAAGTGCTATGAAAGAATGAACCAAATAAGAGGCTCATGCTGCAGCCAAAGAATAGGTCATGCAAGGCAAAGCCTTTAAACCAAAGCAAGGTAACAGGTTCTTGACAGGAGCTTCTAAAGCTCCAATTATTCTTTTTGATCATTGCATGCTTCAGGAAGTATGTGCTAGAGTTAAAAGAATAGCTACTAGAAACATGGTTCGGAAAGAGGCTGTGGAGTGTAGGAACAGGATTCTGATACCAATGATTCTCAAAGCGTTGCAATGTTTGCTTTGAAAGATTATTTTCAGTGATGGAGAGGGAATGTCTAATGGAATTATAGTGAACGTTTTAACATTCTGGGATGAGTTGGAATCTGCTGTTGTTGACACAGAAATGAAGAATTCCAGACTTGTGGCTAGATTAATTCAGGAACTTCTCAAGGCAAATGTAGCGACTTATGCCAATGAATAAGTGTAGTTTATAAAACACCAGCCAGGGACTGAACCACCAAAGCTGAAGGCCTTAATTATGAAGTCCAGATCAGACAAGTATAGTTCTAGTGACCAGATGAAGTTTGAGTTGCTGAAGGAGGTGGTGTGTCTAGCACTTCCAGATGTGGAAGTTTTTTTTGGTGATAGCTGTGATGCGTGTTTTGTTTATTCCCTGATGGTACGGCATTACCTGTGGGATTAGGACTTTTAGGTTTAGATTAGTTCTAGTGTGACAGACCATTAGAATGTGTATTGTAATCTTGCAGTGGTGTGATTGACCACTATTATTAAATTGGTAATATGTATTGCTGATTGCTGATAGGTATGTACTGTGTTGCTGCTGGGTTAAGTTTAGTCACTAATGGTAGTCTTCCTCTGTAATTGACCATAACAGGTTAAATTATTGTCAGTATCAGACCTAGCTTCTTGTGATGGAGACGGTAACTCGTGGTTGGGGTGGTGTATCTGTCCCCACCATAAGTCTGAATGGTCACTAACTAATCAAATCTCTTTGTCCTGTTTTGTTTGGTTGACCAAAAGACATGGTCCATTAGTTGTATGATTTCGATGGTTGACCCTTGACATTGAATCAAAGTTTTTCAGCATTAAGTACTTTTTATTTTTCCTATATCTTTGTGTTTTCCATAGCTCCAATTCCCATTTGGTAGCTCTTTGCCTATTCTGGTCCTCTCAATCATCTAACATATACACTGGTGTTCAAAGAAAGTGCATCACCTAGGAATTCCACATTTGTAACCCTTTTTCAAATGGGAATGTTACATTAATGACTAGCATCACAAATAGAAATATAAACAAAAGATATTTATTAATAGTTAAGGCAAAGCTAAGTAATATTGACAGGTGCTCTCAAAATATTCCAAAAAGACCATTTGCAACCTTTATACAACAGTTTTAGTAAACACGACAATTATGGCGGTAATGTTATCAGAAGCTCTCAATTTGCTTCAGTTTATCATTTTAAACGGAAACAAAATGAAAAGTTCACCAGGTGCAAATTAATATTTAGTTGATTGAACTGCCTCTGGCCCTGATGACAGCAGCACACCGTTGAGGCACTGACAAGATCAATTTCTGAAGATAATCAACTGATAGTTCGTGGTTCCAAACACAAATTATGGCTTCCTGAAGTACATGAAGGGTCTTTGGTTTCTTTCTGGCAACTGCAGATTCCACACGATGCCAACAGTTCTCTGTAGGTTCAGGTCCGGACTGTTTCCTGGCCAGCTAACAGTTGTAAGGAACCGTTCTTCAAATCATTTTTTCGCCTGTAACAAATGTAAACACATTACTGTCAAACCTCTAATGCAGAAATGAAGCTAAAGTAACTACGGAAGTGCCTATTTACACTTTTCGCCCAATGACAAAAAGAGGAGCAGAGTCATCTTGAAAGATGCAGTTACTTGGCAGGTTCAAATGGTCTCTAATAGTTGGCAGCAATTTGCCTTCCAATATAGCCAGATATCCACTGGCATTTACAGAACCTTTTATAAACTGCAGGTGACCTACTCCACAATACGAAATGCACCCCCATATCATTTGGCTGGTAGGGAATTTCATTGTAGACACCATACAGTCTGGATGGTATTCTTCACATCTACAGCGAATCGTTTGTCTCCTATCAGAGCCATGCAGCTTGAATTTCTTCTCATCCGAGAAAATAACTGACTTCCACTGCTCGGGGGTCCATTTGACATGCTCCTTACACCAAATTAATCAGGCCTTTTTCATTTTTTGTGTGAGGAGGGGCTTCTTTTTACAAGTCCATTATTGAAGAGGTGTCTTCTGACTTACTGCACTTGCTACCACTCCTGTATGTTCTTCCCTTTCTCTTTGCAGTTCAGATGAAGAAGGCATAAGTGCTTCAAAACATGGTCCTGTTTTGGCGTAGAGACTCATTTTCGTCCGGTTCCTTTTTTCCTATCGGCAGAACCAGTATTCTTGAGTTTGGAAAGAAATCTACTCACTGTCGACTGATTACAAGACACTATAAGCAATACGATGGGAAGAACATCCTTCCTCACGTAAGGCAACAATAGCACTCTTTCTTCGTGGCGTCAATTGCAAGTAACTTGCCATCCTGACACAAGCAAGGAATGACTGAAACTCGGCGCCTCCATAGCCAGGTGGGCAGGAACAGTAGTGTGTAGCACACGCTTCTTGATTAGACTGGGGTTTGAGCCCGTAACCACCAAATATGGAGGATGCAGAAAGGTCAGGGAATGACCACCGCATATCCCCGGAGCAATATGCCTTAGTTGCTAATGCTCCTAAAAAAAAAACAAAAAAAAAAAAAAAAAAACAACAAATAACAATGACTGCAACTCTCGCAGAACGTGCTTATTAGCTGAAAGTAACAGCTGATGCAATATTACATCATCACCTATGCGTGTCAATCTTATCTGATGCAATCTGTAAGAAATACTGACATATACCTACGTTATTCGGACAACAATTACAATTTTAAGGGGCGATGCACTTTCTTTGAACATCAGTGTGTGTGTGTGTGTGTGTGTGTGTGTGTGTGTGTGTGTGTGTGTGTGTGTGTGTGTGTGTGTGTGTGTGTGTGTTATACCAACCTATGTACCTGGCTATGAAGACAATTGACAGATGTGTTTAGGATGCATATGTATGAAAGCATGGGAGGCATCTTCTTACTGGTTCATTCAAATGAAATGAAATGAAAATGTATCTAGATAAGCAGAGCTGTGGGGAACTAGTGGTGCTGTCTGACCTTAAACATTATGTAACCAGGCACCTGATCAGCAATTGACATTAGGTTGTCAAGTGTTGTAAATGGTGTGCTTTTCACCCATGACAATAGCAGGGTTATCAATTCTTTAAAAGTACAGTATAAAAAAATTTTGCTAAGTAATGGGAAGAAGGTAAATTTTTTCATTTCCAACTGGAATTTGCTTGTGTAATCTGGCGATTAGGAAGAGGTCGACATTTATCACTTGGCCAAAATTCAAGTTTTTATATATATATATACACACACACACACACACACACATATATATATATATATAAAACATAGAAATAAATGATAAAGGACATAGTAAGATGGGAAAGTTATTAACAACAACGTGCCATGCCTAATGGAAGAAGATATGAGAAGAAAAGAATGTTAAGATCCTAATAAATTAAGTGGAAAAAGTGGCTGAATTGATAAGCCAAATCATATTTACAAAAGCTAGAAAAAAGTGGTAATTAATGCATATTAAAAAAAAAAAAAAATAGTAATAAATAAAAATGAAAATAATGAAAATAAATTGGTACATAGATCAGGTATTTCATCAGGGGACTACACCCGATCATGTACCAAAATACTGCGTTATTTTATAGTTGTATCCTGTTCTGTAGCCTTGCGCGTCCAGGTACATCTATTTTCTTTTTCTTTTCCTTTCTTTACCTTTTTCACCTGTTTTATATACTATATATATACATACACATGTGTATATATATGTATTTTGACCTCATACCTCTACAGTTTTGATCATTCCCCTGTCTGCATACCACTTCAGATTCAATAAATTATATTTGATTTCCACTTTCCTCTCTGCTTTTGGCCTCTGTCGTCAGCCATGAAATATACATACGTTTCTTAAGTGCTTATCTCTACCATTAGGCCTAACTCCTGTCACCACAAAATTCATATTGCTTTGCCAATACTACCACGTGCTTATGTATATTTCATGTCAGAAACAGAGGCCCTACTTCTTGCTGTCTTCCCTATGATTTCAATGGTTGACCCTTGACATTGAATTGAAGTTTTTCAGGATTAAGTACTTTTTATTTTCCTATATCTTTCTGTTTTCCATAGCTCCAATTCCCATTTGGTAGCTCTTTGCCTATTCTGGTCCTCTCAATCATCTAACATATATATATATATATGGTTCCTCAATGGAATAATCCAAATTGGTTTTTTTTTTTTTTTTTTTAATTTGGAAGTGAATCAAGTTACAAAAAATATTAACTGTAAATCATTTCTGGAGGCTTCTTGAATTTTATTAATGCCCAGCATTGCTACATATCAATGGTCCGTGTGTATACCCCAAAATTCTGAACCATTGTTTTAAGCAGCCAAATGCCTATATGACCAATATTAAGAAGAAAAAATTAAGTTTAACCTAGTCATTAGTAAGATATATGGAAAACTTCACTTCCTTGGTAAATACAGGAACAGGAAAAGGCCTTTCAAATACAGAGAAGTTAGCAACCATTGAAACAGCTGTGTGACAATATTAAGACACTGCAACTATACCTCTAATTTTCTTATTGCAATCTGAGGACTCAGTTTCACAATGTAAGGGAATTCGTATTTTCTCTGCCTTAAAATATATAAAAAAAAAAAAAAAAAAAAAAAAAAACAAGGTGTTTAATATTAAGCTGCAAAATAAACTCATAGTAGTTGTGTAATGAAGCCATAATAAAAATGCTGTCATTCAGTTGAGACAAAGAACTTTGTTTTGTGAAACCTTTTCTTTTTCAGTTTCCAGGTAAATATAATTGCCAAATAGTCCCAACAGAACCAGTTTTATAGAGCGACAATTTTTTATGATCATTATTACACTGCAGTATTCAATTTGACAGAGATTAAGCTGTGAAAAGTTGCTGTTGAATATAGAAGTTGATTAATGCTCATCACTGTATGTATATATGTATACCAAAATTCTTACCTGGAGTATCATCTTTAACTAATATTTTCTCGCTCATTGTTATTTTACCCACTTGGCTATTGGCAGATGTACGAATGCTGGAAAAGAAAAGGTAAAATCCTATCATGTCACACAAAATCCTTTTTGAGCAATTTTTATGCATTAAAAAATGAAAATATGAATAAACGAAAAGAATAGCAGCAATTAAATTTATGTTTTTGGGGGGGGGGAGCATAGCAGTAAGAAGTGGGTGATAAGTACAAGTTTATCCTGTTATAAAGCGGTATCCAAAAAAGTGGTGTGGGTTTCATAAAAGCTACAAATTTTCCGTACTTATCCCATTTTCAAACTTATTTTTATCAATACACATGTTATGACTGGTAAAGAATATATTAAAACTCAAAAGGTTATTACATCAAAAATTATTCAAATAAAACAAACAAGTAATATTGTTTGTTTTTGATAGCCAATTTTTCAATTGGAGGAAAGGGGTCTTTTTCTTTGGCCATCTTTTTAAAGAATGAATGTAAAGTCAGTTGCCTAACTTGCTTTTTTTCCCCCCTCTTCTAAAATAAATCTATGACATCATCCAATTTTCTTTTGAACATGCAGATTCGTTTGGCATTCAGATCATGTTGGAAACTATTTTTGCCAAAATTTTAAAACTACCATTTTTATTATTTTTTTTACAGTAACTTTTATACACAAAATAAATAACTAGATAGTATGAACCAGAGCTGTAATGCTCAATACATTCTACATTGATATCAATATTTGTAAAATAATAAGAGGAGTTTACCTCAATATAGTAAGTAGATCCTTCATACTATATTGAGGTAAACTCCTCTTAATATTTTACAAAATAAATAACAAATCAAAATATGCAACACAAGCTGAGAGCTTTCATCATAAACTGAAACAATGCTAGTGTGAATGTAAAATGGTGATTTGTGGTTTTCTGCACATAACTTTGAATTTGTGCATGTACAGTAAGTGCCCGAAATATGTAAGAGATACGTTCCAGGACTTCTTATGTAAATAGAGTTTTACGTAACTCGGGAATGACTAATAAAATATTGCTACTATATTCCTGATATGCCAAAATTACAAAAAACCACATAATATCCTCAGAAGAATGAAGAAAAAGAGTTACATATATAGAAAAATAGTTACATATTTTTAATTAGTTCAATTAAAAACTTTATCGGGGACAGTGGTGAAATAGCCAAAGTGGCACATAAGAAAAGAAAACAAAAAAAGGAAGAAAAACCACGTTATTGTACTGTAAAAACTGATATGTATTTTATAGCCTCAGTTATTATAGTTGACTTCACTGCTTCTTGTATTCTGTCTTTGTCCTTTATTATTGCATTCACTGTTGATACTGACAAATCTAAATTCCGTGCGATACTTGTTAATGTTTGGCCATTTTCATGTTTGTTTGTTATTTGGTTTTTAGGAGCATTAGCAACTAAGGCCATATTGCTCCGGGATATGTGGTGGTCATTCTCTGACCTTTCCGCATCCTACGTATTTGGTGGTGACGGGCTCGAACCCCGGTCTAATCAAGAAGCGTGTGCTACGCACTGCTGCTCCTTCCCACCTGGCTATGGAGGCGCCTTCCATTTTCATGAGCCATCAAAAAATAAAAGCACAACCTATTGTGCTTTTTTTGGGTGGCTCAAGTTTGGTGACCTCTGTTGGTACAAATGGAATTACATTTCCATGTCATAGCCACACATCCATGTCTCAGCACCAGTAATAATGCAATCAATGAAATTTATGTACTCATTTCCACCCTTCTTTTCAGCTACTCACACTACCCTTTGCCTGTAGACCAAGCCTCTTTATGTGGCTTAAAATAATTTCACACACACAGAGAGAGAGAGAGAGAGGGGGGGGGGACCATTTATCCAGCTACCCAGTAACAGGAAACCAATAAAGTGAAATATTTAAAAAGCTTATATTATCAATATTTTTGCTCACAATCGTAGTGTTTTTAATAACTTTTATATTAACTTAGTCATGTATACATATACTATATATACAGAGCTATAGTGAAGACAGGTCAATCGGGGCACGTGCCCAGGACACAATCTTGTAAGTGGGCACCAAATGGAAATTTTATTATACACTATTTTATAGATAACTAAAAGAAAATTTGTCTGAGAATTTGCAATCGCTTCCCATTTAATTTAATATAAACTAAAAATATTCATCTGCTATTAGGAAACAACTGACTGATAACACGCACCGGCAATATCAAACATGACTGAAAGAAAAAGAAACTGCTTTAAAAGTCCTAAAAATATTAATACAAAAGTTATTTTTAAAAAATTCTTATGTACTGTAGTTTTTAACCCTGTTCACTTATACCCGGTCATTATGTCAAGAAGGCCTTTCTCTGGGTGGTAAAACTACCAAAAGGAAGTGAGTGTCTCTAAACATTAAGGATAAGGTGGAGTTACTAAAATGTCTGGACAAAGGTGCATCAGTCAAGTTTTTGTGTGATGAGTATGGTATTGGTTCATCTACCATCTATGATTTAATGAAACAAAGAAAAACTTAATTTTATGGTGATAGTGATTTACCAGAATTAATGGAACTCAGGAAGATTATGCCAGACAAACAATGTAGAAATAGACAGTGTTAATGGAATGGATCCGATAGCGCTGAAGCAAAAAATACCCTCTCAATCGTTCTATTATCGGAGCCCAGGCAAAACCTTTCCATGAGCAGTTAGGCATAACAGCATCCTGCGAGTATACATCAGGCTGGTAGGCAAAATTTAAGAAATGTAATGTTCTTCGTATCTTCACAGTGTGTGGTGAAAAAGCATCAGCTGATTATGATGCTGTAGAGGCATATTTGGGCGAGTTTGCAAAATTAATTGATGATAACCAGTTTACTGCAGAGCAGGTGTATAATGCTGACGAGAAAAACTGTTGTTGCACCCGAGGAATCAGCACCCAGTGGGTTTGCTTTTTTTTTTTTTTTTTTTAGGAGCATTAGCAACTAAGGCCATATTGCTCCGGGATATGTGGTGGTCATTCCCTGACCTTTCCGCATCCTCCGTATTTGGTGGTGACGGGCTCGAACCCCGGTCTAATCAAGAAGTGTGTGCTACGTACTGCTGCTCCTTCCCACCTGGCTACGGAGGCGACCCCAGTGGATTTAAAGACTCAAAAAAAAAAAAAAAAAAAAAAAAAAAGGGTAACAGTTTTAGGCTGTGCAAATGCTGCAGGAATCACATAAAATGAAACTGCTTGTTATTAATAAAAGCAAAAATCCAAGAGCTTTCAAAGGAGTGAGCAACTTTCCAGTTATTTACAAGGCAAACAAACGACCAGGGATTACCAAACCAACCTTCCTTGATTGGTTTGAAAACCATTTTGTTTTTTTTTTTTTGATTTGGTAGTTGTTGGCGCATCGGCTTCTGTGGCCATATTGCACCTCCCAAGGTTTTTGCAGTACTTTGATCCAAGCCCGAGGCGGGAATCGAACCCGCGACCTTTGGGTTGCCGGGCAGGTACTTTACCCACTCAGCTAGCCCGGTCGGCAAACCATTTTGTACCAGAGGCAGAAGCACATTGTACATCTGCAGGGCTTCCCAGTGACAGCAAGATAATGTTAATTCTTAATAATTGTGCAGCACATCCTAACACACAGTTTCTTAACAAAGATAATGTGTTTGCCGTATATCTGCCACCTAACTGTACATCGTTGATCCAGCAAATGGATCAAGGGATACCGAGGTGATTCAAGGCAATCTAAATGAATGAATTCATACATAGAATGCAACAAGGGTGTTGGAATAAAGACATTTCAAAAAGATTTTAATATCAAGGATACAATCTGAATTGCTGAAAAAGCCTGGGACAGGGTTGATGAAGACACTTAAAAACATGGTTGGCATAATTTATGGAAAGAATCAGTCTTTGATGATGATCATGAACATAATATCATTGGACTTAGGGTGTCAAGAAAGAAGAAAATTGTCGATGACTTGATGAATTTTGCTAAAGGTTTGTCATGTCCTGAGGCCCAGCTGTTGGATTATGATGCAGTGGAAAAGTGCCTCCATATTGATGACACTCCAGTTACATTCTCGTCCAATTCTGGCTTACAAAGCTAAAATTTTCTGGAATTAAGATCCAGAAGTATGGAATTAAGAGATGTGTAAATGAATGTAGAGGATATTACTGATTCAGGAAAAATAAATAAATAAATAAATAACAAGGTTTTTTTTTATTATTTTTTTAAATTCTGGTTTTATTTTTGTCAATAATTTTACTTTAATGATAAGCAATCAAATCAAAATAAGAAGGAGTTAATATTTATATGATTTTTACAAAACTTTAAAATTTCGTAAACATACTCCACAGAATCTCTCTCTTTTGAAAGATCCCTAAAGGGAGCCCACACACACATTCTGGAAACTCACGATTGAAAGGGTTAATCAATGTTACATAGAATATTCATGTATATTATATTGTATTAATGCAATTAATTTCTACAGCAAAATTCACTGAGTTCTATTTATATTTCTATTACACAAAATTATTTATTTATTTTTTTTAATTTCCATCTTATGCAGTTTAAAGTAGAATTACTTTTGCCATAGCCATAACAATATTTTAGAAGGAAAAAAATTGAACTTTACAATCATGCTCACCTTGAATATAAAACACATGCAAACCAGATGACAAGTCCAACAATACTCTGAGCATCGAATGTCCCCTTATTGCGTACATTAAATATATCAGGTTTGCATTTGTTATCCTCCCCTGTAAAATAACATCTTTTTACTCACCACATAAAAGGAACATATACAAATACATACATTTTTATATACTCACATTTGTGTTAGATTTTTTTATTCTCAGACATACCCAAGATTAATTTTCTGCTAAGAGTAAAGAATTTATTTTCCAAATTTAGGAAAAATTTAAAGAGAAAAAATTACTTATAAACAAAAATACAAAATAAAAAATTAGAAATTTTGCTTTACACCCTTACCACTGGCATTGTTCAGAGCAGACCAAGTGAGATACATAACATAAAGAGTGACTACTGAAGACTGTAGAAGTCCTGATCGAGGTTGTGCTAGAATACAAAATTGCATTAAGTTATTTTCCACATATTATAAGATGTTTCATTATACGAACTGCCACACAATCAACTATTAACCATAACATTTCATTAATTATGTATAATATTAAAACAAATTAATTTTTTCCTTCAAAGAATTTATATGTAAATATATGAATAAAGTAATATATTTATCAGTATCAAAAAAAATTATAGTTATTTATATTTTTCCCAAGCTATCCACTCCAACAACATGAGGCAGGATTGCCGGACTGGATGAAAAATCAAAGTGGACTACATATGATATATTTCTAAATCAACAGCATTTTTTGGACAAATTTAATTCCGTTTTATGCTCAATTTTACAATATTTTGCTATTCTTTTTGTTGAAATAAATAAAAACAGAACTGTGAGTCAAAATAATACGACCACCTAATTTAGCAGCATGCTGGTAGGTTAGGTGGTTATGATAACTGCTTGCACCCAGTATGGCATCAACTTCATGTGACCGCAGAAGATGTCCTCAGGTATCCAGGGCCAGCTGAACAGAAAGTGTTCCAGAGTTGAGCAATGGAGTGAGGCACTAGTGTAGACTGGTGAATGCTGCATTTCACTGCATCTCACAAATGTCTGATGAGGTAGATGTTGGGAGAATTTGGTCGCCAGGGGAGCACACAAAATGCCTGGACATGATCCTTGTACCATTCCTGCACAACGATAGTGCCTCATGACACATGGTGCTGTCTTGTTGATAGGGTCCAGTGCCATTTGGATACACAGTCATGATGTAGGACAAAACGTGGTCTGAAATAATGCCAAGGTAGGTTGTGTTCAACGGGAATGACAAGACCAGGTGATTTCCATAAAGCATTCCACAAACCATGATACCATTGCCGCCAGCATCCTGTTTTCACCTAACTGTACAGTTTGGTTGCAGCTGTTCACCTGCTCGGCATTGAATATGCACCCATTCATTGGCATGATGGAACTGAACCTTGATTCATCAGACTATGCGACTCTTTTTCATTTGTCTAATGTCCAGGAAAGGTGCTTCAGTGCCCACTGCAGGAGGTGTTGATGACAGTCGGTCAACGTGGGCACATGAACAGGTCGCCTACTCCACAGGCTTATCTACAAGAGCACCCACTGGATGGTGTACTCCGAAACATTTCTCTGTGCATCCTGGTTGTAGTCTGCTGTTACATAAGGGATCATGAGCCACCTGTTGTCCTGGACAGCACATGCCATCACCATCATTCACCGGTGGTCTTCCCATCCCAGCATGTTGAACGGTTTTTGGGGAAGTGTAGACGCTGTCCCCGTGTCCATTTCTTCCTCCGCAAAGAGTTCCAAGACTGATTCGTCTGGTACCTCATTCTCTACATCCATTGTTTCTGGTATTACGGGTGACTCTTCCGAACTTTTTAGCTTTTCTTTACCACTTGGTTTTGGTAGTGGTGGAGCACTAGGAGGTACGGATATAGGAGTGGCAGCCAATTGGGTTTTTTTGGTGGGCTTTTGTGAATTCAATAAATAGCGTGCAATTGGAGTGAATGACTCTCTTGGTGGTATGGTCATCTCAGTTTGTGTACCGATAGTGCACTTCGCAGAAACCTGGGCATATGAAAGTTTCCCACTATTTATTGGTTGGATACGTTTTCTGGCCTCTGGGTAGGAGATATTCAGCTCTGTTTTCAGTTTTTGGATTTCTTTTTCATCCTTCCACCGCTGGCATGCTCTAGAGTAGGTGGGGTGCTCTTCTTGGCAAATGACACAGATCGGTTTTGAAGCTGAACATTCCTTGCTCTCGTGGTCTTTAACACCACATTGAGCACAGGCAGGGTTACCACGACAAGATGTTTGTGAGTGGCCGTATTTTTGGCATCTAAAACACCTCAGTGGGTTTGGGATATAAATCCTTACTGGGCAGTTTAGATAGCCTGCCTTGATGGAACTTGGAGGCCGTGGGGTGCTGAACGTGAGGATAAGAACTCGGGTAGGGACGAGATTCCCATCCTTTCGTATCGATATTCTCTTGACAGCTGTCACTCCTTGGTTCATTTCAGAGCAATTTCTTCTTTGGAGACATGAAGAAGGTCCCACTCTGATATAACACCTCGTGAAGAATTCAGAGTTTTGTGAGGGATTACGGTGATAGGTATTCCCCCTATGGATGTAGAGTTTATGATTTTTGCCGCTTGTTTTGTGGTAGAAGCTTCGACCAAAAGGTCGCCAGAATGCAGTCTTTTTACAGATTTAGGTGACCCTGCCAACCCTTCTAATCCTTTCTGGATAAAGAAGGGTGACATATTTCCAATTGACTGCTCTCCGGTGGAATGGAGAATGTGGAAAAGCGGTGTCACTGATGGTGGTGGTGGTGTATCCTCAGTCCTGGCTCTTTTTGCAGAGGTGTTTTCTGCATCATCATCTCGATTAGGTAGGGGCCTTGTTGGGGCCCCAGAAGAAATAGGAATTAAATTACTCATATGAGTAAGATAAAAATTTCAGATGCCCTCAGTACTTCACCCACCACGGAGCCCTACGAGGGGACGCCCACTCGTGAACTAGTTCGCTTAGGAGCACCATACCCATGTTTCAAATAAGCCTTTGATCCCATCCCAGGACCAAAGGGAGGGAGACTCATTGGAACGCAGTTGACCCTAGCAGTAAGAACCACCCGCCGATTGATCCCAGTCGGGCCGGGCCGGGACCACCCGTCTTGTCGAAGCAGGGGCCAAAGTGGTATATTAAGGCTGGGCCCCTCAACCACCAGGATCCCCTTTCCGAATTCCACAGGTCGCGGCGCACGGCTGCACATGCCAAATTCCAATGATGTAACCCTGGAACCAAGGTATGGGCGTTAGATCCCAGTGATGCTAATCTGGAAAACCAACAGCATCACTGGGAGGTCCCCTTACCACGTACAGGTGCCCACGTTGAGGGGCCTCCACAGGGCAAAGTGGGGAAACAGTGGATCCCCATAGGGGCCCAATGGCTAAATGGCCAGAAGAACAATGGTACACAACACTATACATATACGCAGCCCATACACTTTTAAACCTCCGGCCTTGAGGGGTTCCCCCATCTCCCTGAGGATGGAGATGGGGGAACCCCTGGTGCCATCAGACAACTAACATTCACAATGGCAATTATGCGGAAATAGGGGAAACCCCTGGTGCCGTGAGACCCTAAACACATTTTACACTTCACCAGTGAAAAGTTAGCCTATGTGCACCAGGGGTCCTAGTTCTTGCCAACCAAATACGCTCCATATTAAGCAGCCACCACCACCTTCATGGATAGTAGGCACCACGATGGGTTTAGGGAGTCTTGTTGCTTGTGCCACACATGAAAGTGTTCACCAGTGCATTTCACCAGATATTTAGACTCATCTGACCAGAACTCTCGTTTCCAGCCCTCCGGTGTCCAACCAGAGTATCATTGTTCACCACAGCATTCGCTGATGATGATGATCAATGGTGAGGAGAAGGTATCCCCTTGTGTCATCTGCTGTGGAATCCCATATGTCTGAGTATGCGGTGCATCATCAATTGGGTTGTTGTTCTTGCAATCCCCATATTGTATTGCGATGTCAACTGTAGCACAGTGACCTGCCACTGAGCCCATAAAATGTGGGCCACCCTTCGCTCACCATAAACATACACCTTGTGCAGTCATTTACAGTTCTGTTGGCAGGAGGGGTTTGACCCGTTCAACACCATTCTTTATGCACCTTAACCGGAGTGGGCCATGAACAACCAATAAGATATGCTGTTTCCGAATGAAAATGCCTGATGTACGAGTTCCCACAATCATGCTCTGAAATTCCACGATATCTTGACTACATCCCATAACTGCTACTTTATCACTTTGATTTGCATGACCAGATGCAACTTGCCACTGCTCTAACATACAAAGCTCTTTAGTTTTTTTTTACCATGGGCTATGCAGCATAGTCCATTACAAATGGGGTTTTTCATAATTTAGTGATCGCTGAATGTATATGCTAAAATATATATATAATTATTCTTGTTCTTGATATAATGATATGTATATATCATTATATCAAGAATAATGACAGACATTGTAATGACAGACATTATAATTTCTTAAATGTATATGGTTGCTGATGGTCAGCATTCTAAACACCTGTGAGTTTTCAAATACAAACCTGCAACACCAAATAAACCATGTCTTGGTGTACTCTCATTTAGCTAGGATACCTTATATGCATATGTTTAATATTTCTGTTATGCCATTTCATTTATATTTACTAATAAAACAGTTCCTACATACCTTCCTGTATCTTAGGTAGTATCGAAAGGATGGAGAACACAAGGCATAGAATCAAGTTGATGCTGACAACAGACTTCTGTACACTACACCCACCCTAAATATACAAAAAGTGCAAAAAAAAACTAATTACATTGCAGATGCAGTGAAAAATGAAGAAATGAGTGCGATAATTTTCAATGATTATTATATTCATTAATTATACTGGCAATAGACATTTAAAGTGGAAACTGTTATAACGTAGCCTGGTCATGATTTGAGTATATTAGATCAACTCATGTTTTAATCAATTATTCTTAGTTCCTTTTTTTTTTTTTTTTTTGCACATAGTTACAAACAAAAAAATAAAATAAAATAAAATCTTACATGTAATAATTCTCAGTGATACATATACATAAACCACTATGTATAAAGATTTTTCTTAACTGAATAGTACTAAGTATACTCTCAACATTACATGTCTGCTAATGATATTAAGTGAAAATGAGTTATCAAGTCATCATCATTCCGCTATTACAAGGGTCGACGTATGAAGCCTCACCACCATGCCCTGTCCGTGTACTTCTCTCCATCGTTGATTTCACTCCAGTTTCCTCCTCTCTTAATGACATCGGACTTTATCATGTCTTGCCATCTCATTCTTGGTCTCCCCCTTGGTCTTTTGTCCCTTAATTGTAAATCAAATGTTCTTCTTGGCAAACACCTCTCAATCATCCTCTTGACATGTCCAAACCATTTCAAACAGGACCTTTGAAACCTATTCTGGAGTTTTTCAACCTGAATTCTCTCCCTAATCACATCATTCCTGATTTTGTCGTGTCTTGTCTTTCCGGCTATGGTCCTCACAAATCTCATTTCTGCCCCCTGAATTCTGCTAATATCTTTTTTCCTTATAGTACAAGTTTCAGATGCATACGTCAGAATTGGTATGTAATAAGCCTGATAGATAGCCTTCTTACGCTTCAGTGGTATGTTCCTGTTCCAGTAAGAGTTATCAAGTATTGTTTATAATAAAAAAAGGAGAAATTTACAATAAACTTTTGTGATGTTGTCCTTCACAAATATAATCCCAATATAACACATGCAATAATCTTACCACTCTGAACATTAGCTACTTGACAAGTGCACACGACTGAATGTCAGTCATCTGGGAATACCATATATTACTCTCCCCTGTCCCACTTTGTATCTTTCCATGATAATTTCTTTGTGAAAATAAACTGCCTTTAAATTATGACATTAAAGCTGAAAAGGGCAGGTAGCATAAATTAAATTCTCAATAAACAAACTGACTATTTTTTCATTATTAGTATATTAGAAGAGATCTCTACAGGTTATGGAATATACTTGAAAAGCAAAAGTAAAAATTTTTGCAGATGTTGTCGAATTGGCATCTGCAAAATCAGGTCTCCTCTTAAAAACATCAGTACTTAAACAAATATATATATATTTTTTATTATAGCCTTAGTAAAATAGGTACATGCTATTTAATCGGATATTATATTAGTTATATTGGTAGAGGCCGAAAATGTGAAAAACCGAATCTATTCATGTATAAATATACGAACATATGTAATTTAACATGCTGACCAAAATATACCTGTAGATCAAATCGCCCATGTAACACTATAATAGTCCATACCAGCCTCCGTGGCCAAACTTAGTAAAGAATACTAATTAGCAATACAATGTAATTATTAAATAATACCAATTGTTAATTATAGGTAACAGGATACATTGAAAGGGACTTTATACAGAGCTAATCCTCTCAATATATCCCACTCATAATTAACTTAGCTATTTGTTTCTGTTATCATCTGCCTGTTTAACATGGTCAAATATATAATATTAAAAAAGTTTAGTGGTTAAGTAGTTAGGTAGTAATTTAGTGGTAAACAGGCAGGATGACATTTAGCCCGACAGATAGGTACAACACAGCTAGAAAACTTGAAGAAGCAAAATATCTAGAAAGAAGAGAAAAAGAGAACAAATATCCATCTATAGATGGATATTTGAGGATATTAGAGTTTACATAGGTAAATATTAGAGTTTATATTAGAGATGGATATTAGAGTTTACATAGGTAAAGGACTCTTTTCTGTTTTTCTTTGTATCCTTTGCCAAGGATTTCTCATAATCTGCCTTTGCCTGCCTAATCTCCTTTGTGACTTGGTTACAGACCAGCTTATATCTATCATAGGCTTCCATGTCACCCATTAATTTGTATGTATCCCATGCATTTTTCTTCTCTGTCATATGTCTCATTAGTTCATCTGACATCCATTTAGGCCCAAAACCTTGAACAATATTTCTTAGTTGGTATGTTAGTGACCCCATGTAAGAAACCAGAAAAGGTTTAGGAAATAATCAAAATTATATTATGCTAGCTGCCATACATGTCACAAGTTTGAAACTAAGTTACAGAAATAGTAAAAATTAAATTTAAACAAATTAAATTAAATTAAATTTATGAATGTATAAAGGGAGTAGGTACTAAACACATGGAGTAGTACTACAGGATAGAAAGGAATAAATAAATTTTATTTATTTATTCCTTTATTTATACAGCTTGAAAACGTATTTGTATTGGGAGCTAGCATGGCATGAAAGTGGAAACCAAAAAATAACTCTACATACGTGCAGGAATGCTGTTCAGCAGAGGCAGACTGGTATGGAGTAGCATTAGTCTCTGTGGTTGTTTTTACAGATTTCTACATCATCATCATGAATGGGACCCTGACTGTATGTGGGTATAAAAGATGAGATCTTGTGACCCACAGTGTTCTTCCCTATGCTGGTGCTGTAAGTGAAAAGTTCGTTTTGATGCATGACAAATTGACAATGCTCACTCCTACATGGCACAGCTGGTGAACAGTACGTTGAAAGATGACGGTATCCTCCATATAGCTATATATGCCATATAAGCTACCTGCTTCCCTGACCCGAATCTCATTGAGCATAACTGGGAACATCCTCGAAAGACATATCACCCCTTGTCCAGAATGTCCAGTGACACTAAATTAGTTGGAAATAGCACTTTTACAAGAGTGGCATCTGACTCTCCAACAATTCATTGATATCTTGATTTCACTGATGCATTGCTAGTGTAAAATACGAGGGAGGGAGATCAAAAAAGATTTGTATTCATCCAGAAGTAGTTTTGATAGAAAGTTTTTTTTTTTATAGTTTTTTTTTTGTTTGATACCTTGAAAGCTCTATAGCAATGCACAAATTTTGGTTTTGATCTGAAAATTCTTTTTTTTTCTTTTCTTTGCAACGCTAAATGAAGTGTCACAATGGATAAAGTGGAATACAGATCAGTGATCTGGTTCCTCTTTCTGCAAGGAAAAACAACCAACAAAGAAATGGTCACTGTTTATGGAGAAGACTGCCCAGGTTACAGTGTTTGCACATTGGCATAAACAATTCAAATGTGGAAGAACCTTTCAAATGTGGGTGGATGGGATCTATCCAGTTATATTAAAGGAGGCAGCAAAGGAAGTAAACAAACCCTTAGCCATAATTATGAGAGCTTCCTTGGACTCAGGGGAGGTACCCATAGCCTGGAAATGTGCAAATGTGACCCCAATTCACAAAGGAGGATCAAAGGCTGACACAAGTAATTATAGACCTGTGAGCTTAACTTCTGTTCCAGGAAAATTAATGGAGGCACTGGTTAAAGAAGCACTGCAGGATCATTTAGACAAGACTTCAGTTATAGCTCAGACACAGCATGGTTTTGTTAAGGGGAAGTCTTGTCTGACCAACTTGATTGGATACTATGATGCAGTCACAAAAGAACTGGATGCAGGGAATAACTTTGATATTATATACTTGGATCTTAGAAAGGCTTTTGATACTGTTGCACATGGAAGACTGCTACACAAATTGGAGCAGTGTGACATTGGAGGCAAATTGCTGCTATGGATAAAGGGGTGGTTGAGGGGGAGAAGACAGAGAGTGGTAATCAATGGACACTGCTCATCGTGGACTAATGTTATTAGTGGAGTCCCTCAGGGCTCAGTGTTGGGTCCATTATTGTTTTCTGTATTTATAAATGATATTAATGATGGTATATCAAGCTTAATGTCCAAGTTTGCAGATGATACAAAGGTTGGCAGGGTTGTCAAGGACACTACTGACACTATGCTGCTGCAACAGGATCTGGAAAGGTTGAGCAGATGGGCTGAGAGGTGGCAAATGAAGTTTAACATTGACAAATGTAAAGTACTACACATGGGAAACAGCAACCCCAGAGCAACGTATCAACTCTGTGGTACTACACTGACAGTGGTAGAGAATGAAAGGGACTTGGGGGTGGTTGTGCAGGCAAATATGAAGTTCTCTGAGCAGTGCAGACGGGCTGCAAGAGTAGCTCATGGAGTATTGTCAATGATATACAGGAATTTTTCCAGCAGGGATAAGAAGGTGATTATTCCATTGTATAAGGCAATGGTCAGGCCACACCTAGAGTACTGTATACAGGTCTGGAGGCCTCATTTCAAGAAGGATGTAGAGCTGCTGGAACGAGTACAAAGAAGGGCAACAAGATTAGTGAATGGAACAAAGGGGTGCTCTTACGAAGAAAGGCTTAAGTTTTGCAAATTACAGTGTCTGGAGACTAGGCACCAGCGAGGTGATCTGATAGAGGTGTATAAAGCCTTGAATGGTTTAAGCATGCTCAATGCTGATGGGATTCTTCCTCTAGCTCAGAAAAATCACCTGAGAGGGCATAAATTCAAATTGAGGAAAGACAGATGTAGGATAGACGTGCGGAAATTTGCCTTTAGCCAGCAGGTGGTTGGTTGGTGGAACAGACTTCCATCCCTTGTGGTGGAGGTTGATAGCCTAAATAAGTTTAAGGCTCAGCTGGACAGGTATTTTGAACGAACAGAGGGGTGAAGTGGAAGTGGGTTTTTTTTTTTTTTTTAGCTGATGCTGCATAAGCTTGCTTTCTTGCATCAAATGCCTCTGCTAATGCTAACCTCAGTGCATGATAAAGAAATCTCAGGACAACCAGCAACTGCTGATGAGTAAAGTGTCTGCTAGATGGGTTGACAAGACTACTGACCCCTTACCAGAAGAAGGAAAGAGCACAATGTGCACATGAAGTGTTGTTGATGTGTTAGGAAAAGCAAGAGTTTTTTCACAGCTAATCACCATGGATGAAACTTGGATTCATCACCATGATCCCTAAACTAAACAAATGTCAAAACAATGGAAGCATGTAGAATCACCCCTTCCCCCCAAAAGCAAAGGTGCAACCAAGTGCTGGCAAGGTGCTGTCAGTGTTTTTGGGAACAGTTTGGTGCAATACCAACCGATTACCTTCAAAAGGGCTGTGCTTGATGGCAAAATATCATTTCGACCTCCTCATAAAGCTACACGCTGCCATAAAAGAAAAGGGATAGGGAAAGCTGTCAAAAGGTGTGTGCCTGTTCCATGGTAATGCCTCTGTGCATTCCTCACATGCTGCAGTGAGGTGTACCCACAACTGTGAGTTTTAAATATTGCCACATTCTGCTTACTCCCCCCGACCTTGCACACTTGGATTTCTTCCTGCCCCAAAGTCTTTTCTTCATGGAAAACACTTTGCTACTGATGACGAGGTGATTTCTGCTTGGGTTGTGGTTTGAAGGACAATCAGAGGACTTCTACAAAGCTGGCCTGATGAAATGTATTGAGAGGTGGCAAACAAAAAAAGTGCCATTTTGTTCAGTGACTATGATGAAAAAGTGTAATACATGGTGTTTGTTTCAACCTTCTATCACAAATACTTCTGAGAATACAATTTTTTGAACCCCCTCTCATATATCTGCTGGAGACCATATGTTTGTTTGACCATTTTCAACAACACTGATCAGAATACTTAGCTTCAACTACATCATGAGGTACTTATTTCATTACATTTACATAAATGTCATTTGTGCATGCTGTGATCTTTAATTGTTTTGAGCAGTGTATTCATATAATTACAAACCAAATGTTTCTGAAAATTTGGGTTCCTTCATTAGTGACTTTACACAAAATGAATACATTACAATTGACAGGCAAAAACTTATACCATCTTATACATAAAAGACCTACAAAGTCCTACATAAGGACAAAACAAGAACACTCATCAGTTATACAGTTCTGTGAACAAAGAACTTAGAACCCCCAAACATCTTACATCAGTTTAAAATGAAATTTATAAAAATTATCCTAATATTTAATCAATATCCCCATGAAATTTACTGAATTAATAATAACATGCATCATAGATACCATCAACAACTTTTATCTACAGGATGAAGTTTCCTCAGACCTGCCAGAGTTCAGCTTTAATTATTAGCATATTAGTAAAAATATACGATGTGAATGAACACTTCTCAGGTAACAAAAATCTTCAACTTCAAAAAGTTCTTATACCCCACCTTCCCCACCCCAAAAAAAAAAATGAAAGATGTTTACACAGATTGTACCTGTGGGATGTATTATGTATGATTGACCTTGCTCAAGTTAAAAATAAGATTGAGGCACATATAAAGCACACTAAAAGAGGTAATAACCAACCACACCACACAATTAGGGAAGACCATAGCTTTAATATAACTAATCTCAAAGTCCAGAATATCATATTACAAGAGGAGAGACTTTATGGAACCCTGTCACATTCAAAAGTATTTCAACAAGAATTTCCAACCTAGAACTGCTTACTCTATTCAATAAGAAACAGGTTATCAATCACACAAATAGATGCTTTTCTCCATGTAATAAGCCAGATAGCCCTTCCCAACACCAGTTACAAAATACTAGGCAAGCCCCTTCCCTATCCATCCTTCCACTTGGATGCTTAGTGCAACTAGTGGTGAAGAGGGCATGGAAAGGGCAAAAATACATCCAGTCACTCTCTGGATGCATCCTTGCAAACACAAGGTCTTTCTCCTCTAACCACACCACCTAAATGTTCAGTGTGGCAAGCAGTGAAGAAAATTTTACAAGGATGCATCCAGATACCCACCTGTTTCAGGGACTAATGACAGTCATCGTAAAACAGGTGGGTATATGGGATGTGTTAGGGTAACTAATAATAAGGATAGGTACATGTATACTTGCATATATACCAATGCTAGAAGTATAGTAAATAAATTTCAAGAATTTGAAGTGTTGGTCAAGACATCAAAGGCGGATATTGTTTGGATAGCAGAGACGTGGTGTCACACAGATATAAGGAATGCAGAACTGGAATTTGGGGAGTACAATGTATACAGAAAGAATAGGAAGGGAGGAGGTCTTATTCTGTTAATTAAGAAAAACATAAAATCAAAAGAAGTGCATCCAGTTGATATATATGAACAGTGCACTGTTGAGTCAGCTTGGTGTGACATAAGCACTGCGAAAGCAAAAATAAGAGTAGGAGTGTGTTATAGGCCTAATGACTCGAATGAGTAACATGAACAATTGTACAGAGAAATAGAGTGGGCTAGTAAAACAGAATGTCTTATAATGGGGGATTTTAACTTCCTAGATATTGAATGGAACTTGTGGGTTGGTCACACACATTAGTAAGACTTGTGTGGATTTATTGGATGATTGTTTTCTGCAGCAGCATATTCAAGAGACAACTAGAGAGGGTAATACTCTTGATCTGGTTATCATCAGTGATCATTCGTGTATTAAGAATATGCAGATAAAGGAACCACTAGGTGGCAGTGATCACAGTGTACTGATGTGGGATTTACTTAAAGATATAATTATCATCGGGGGTAAAGGAAAGGGTTTTTGCTTCTGTAAAGGTGAGTACAGTGGTCTCAACTGACGATGTTACCAACAGTAAATTCTAAGTGGGAAGCATTCAAGGAATTAATCGTGGATGCTACTAAAAGTTTCATACCTATTAAGAAATATTGTTCAAGGTTTAGGCCTAAATGGTTATCAAATGAACTAATGAGACTCGTGACAGAGAAGAAAAATGCATGGGATGCATATAAATTATCAAGTGACTCAGAAGCCTATGGCAGATATAAGCTAGTCTGTAATAAGGTCACAAAGGAGGTTAGGCAGGCGAAGGCAGATTACAAGAAATCTTTGGCAAAAGATGCTAAGAAAAACAGCAAGGATTTCTTTACTTATATAAACTCTAAAAGGAAGGGGATGAATCTGATTGGTCCACTTGACATCGATGGTTCGACTGTTAATGATCCTACTCAGATAGCAAAAAAAAAAAAAAAAGAGTATTTTGCATCTACATTCACACATGAGGAGTTATTAAGGTTCGAAAATGGCAGAAGGTTATCAAATTGTAGCTGGGTGCTTAATGATTTTGTAAGAACTGAGAGCAAAGTGGAGGAGAAATTGTTGAAGTTAAACATAAGAAAGGCACCTGGGGTGGATAAGATCTATTCAGTTATATTAAAGGAGGCAGCAAAGCAACTAAGCAAACCCTTAGCCATAATTATGCGAGCATCCTTGGACTCAGGGGAGGTCCCCATGGATTGGAGATGTGCAAATTTATCCAAAATTCACAAAGGAGGATCGAAGGGTGACATGAGTAATTACAGACCAGTTAGTTTAACTTCTGTTCTGGGTAAAATAATGGAGTCACTGGTTAAAGATGCATTGCAGGATCATCTAGACAAGACTGCAGCAATATTTCAGACACACCATGGGTTTGTTAAGGGAAAGTCTTGTCTGTCAAATTTGATAGGATATTATGATGTGGTTACAAAGGAACTGGATGCAAAAAATAATTTTGATATCATATATTTGGATTTCAGGAAAGCTTTTGACACTGTTGCACATGGAAGACTATTGTACAAATTGGAACAGAATCGTATTAAGGGTAAGTTGCTACAATGGATAAAAGGATGGTTGAGTGGGAGAAGACAGAGGGTGGTAATTAATGGGTGCTGCTCTTCGTGGACTAATTTTATTAGTGGAGTTGCACAGGGTTCAGTGTTGGATCCTCTGTTGTTTTGTACCATCATCAGTATCAATGATATTGATGAAGGTATATCAGGCTTAGTGTCGAAGTTTGCAGATGATACAAAGGTTGGCAGGGTTGTTAATGACAGTAATGGCAGTGTGCTACTGTAACAGGATCTAGATAATTTGGGCAGATGGGCTAAGAAGTGGCAACTGAAGTTTAACCTTGACAAATGCAAAGTACTGCATATGGGTAGAAGTAACCCCAGAAAAATGTACCAACTGTGTGGTACTACCCTTAAGGTTGTAGAAAATGAAAAATACCTGGGAGTAATTGTGCAGTCAGATATGAAGTTTTCTGAGCAATGCAGACAGGCTGCCAGGGCAGGTCATGGGGTTTTGTCAATGATATATAGGAATTTTGCTAGCAGGGAAAAGGAGGTGATTGTCCCTCTGTATAAGGCAATGGTCAGGCCATGACTTGAGTACTGCATACAGGTATGGAGGCCTCATTTTAGGAAGGATGTAGATTTACTTGAGTGTGTACAGAGAAGGGCAACAAGATTGGTGAGGGGAATGAAGGGATCCTCTTACCAAGAGAGGCTTAAATTCTGCAAATTGCAGTGGCTGGAGACTAGGCACCTGTGCGGTGATCTGATTGAGGTGTAAAAGGCCTTGAATGGATTGAGCACGCTGAATTCTGATGGGATCCTTCCACTTGTTCAGCTTACATCAAACCTAAGGGGGCATAAATTCAAATTAAGAAAAGACAGAGGTAGAATAGATGTGCAGAAATTTGCCTTTAGCGAGCGGGTGGTTAATTGCTGGAACAAACTTCCATCTGTCATTGTGGAAGTCGATAGGTTGAATAAATTTAAGGAGTAACTGGACAGGCATTTGGAGGGAATGGTGTGATTTATTTTATTTATTTTTTTTTTTGCTAATGCTGCATAAGCTCATACACTTGCTTTCTTGCATCACATGCCACTCCTACATACAGCAAACAACTTCATGGGATTTTTTCAATGATACACTGGAACTTTGATAGGGATAAGGAGGTGATTATCCCGTTGTACAAGGCAACGGTTAGGCCACAACTTGAGTATTGCATACAGGTCTGGAGACCTCATTTTAGAATGGATGTAGATTTGCTGAAATGGCTGCAGAGAAGGACAACAAGTTTAATAAAGGGGGAAACAAAAGGGTGGTCTTAACAAAAGAGGCTTCAGTTCTGCAAACTGCAGTGTCTGGAGACTAGGCACTTGTAAAATAATCTGACTGAGGTTCTAAAGTTTTGAATGGATTGAGGAAGTTCAATGCTGATGACATTCTTCCTCTTGCTCAGACTGCACATGTGAGGGGGCACAAATTCAAATTGCCAAAGGACTGTTCAGGATAGATGTATAGAAGTTTTCCTTCAGCCAGTGGGTTGTCAAATGATGGAGCAAAGTTCCATCTGTTGTTGTGGGTGTGGATAGTTTGAATAAATTCAAGGAAGAACTAGACAAATTATGGGAAGGGATGATAAGGAAAGGTGGGTTTTTTTTTGGCTGAAGCTTTATAAACTTGCTTTCTTGCATCATGTGTCACTACTAATACTAACTCACATTCACCAGACCAATCAGAAATCAAGGCCAAGGATCTATTTTCTTTGCTCATAGGACTGCAGAAACCAGTGACCATTTCCTATCTGCATTGTCTTTATGTAGTACTGTATTAACATCATATAAGTATTCACAAATCTATTGTAAACTTTTAATTTTATGTAAGGTTACCAAAAAAACAAGCCACAGTGTTATGAAATATTGTTCATCTCAACATTATCTACAATGTAGTTCAACTACTGATGATGCTGCTCAGGTAGCTGACAAACTGAAGGAGGATTTTGTTTCTATATTCACACATGAATTATTCAGGGAAGGGAATGCCAGAAGTTTATCAAATTCTAGCAGGGAGCTAAATGATTTTGTAGTAACTGAAAGTAAAGTGGAGGACAAATTGTTGAAGTTAAACAGCAGAAAGTTGAAGGAAGGTGCCTGGGGTGGATGTGATATATCCAGTTATATTAAAGGAGGCAGCAAAGGAAGTAATCAAATCCTTAGCCATAATTATGAGAGCTTCCTTAGATTCAGGGGACTCCAGGTCCCCATGGACTGGAGATATGTGTCCCCAATTCACAAAGGGGGAGTGGGGGATCAAAGGGTAACAGGAGTAATTACAGACCTGTTAGTTTAACTTGTGTTCTAAGAAAATTAATGGAGGCACTGCAGGATCATCTAGATGCAGTAATAATTCAGACATGGCATGGGTTTCTTAAGGGGAAGTCTTGTCTGACCAATTCGGATGGATACTATGATGTGGTCACAAAGGAACTGGATGCAAAAAATAATTTTGATATCATATACTTGGGTTTCAGGAAAGCTTTTGATACTGTTGCACATGGAAGATTACTGCACAAATTGGAGCAGTATGGCATTAAGGGCAAGTTGCTACAATGGATAAAAGGATGGTTGAGTGGCAGAAGATAGAGAGTGGTAATCATTGGACACTGCTCTTTGTGAACTAATGTTATTGGTGGAGTCCCCCAGGATTCGGTGTTGGGCCCATTGCTGTTTTCTGTATTTATTAATGATATTGATGATGGTATATCAGGCTTAATGTCCAATTTTGCATATGATATGAAGGTTGGCAATGATACTAATGACACTACACTATTGCAACAGGATCTAGAAACGTTCAGCAGATGGGTGAGAGGTGGCAACTGAAATTTAACACTGACAAATGTAAAGTACTGCATACGGGCAGCAGTAACCCCAGAGTAACATATCAACTGTGTGATATTAGGTAGTGGGAGAACGAAAAAGACCTTGGGGTAATTTTGTGCAGTCAGATATGAAGTTTTCTGAGCAGTGCAGACAGTCTGCAAGAGTTGCTCATGGTGTCTTGTCAATGATATACAGGAATTTTTCTAGCGGGGATAAGGAGGTGATTATCCCCTTTTATAAGGCAAACCTTAAGTACTGTATACAGGTCTGGAGGCTTCATTTTAGGAAGGATGTAGAGCTGCTGGAACGAGCAATGAAATTGGTGAATGGAAGAAAGGGTTGCTATTACAAAGAGAGGCTTAAGTTCTGGAAACTGCATTGTCTGGAGACTAGGCACCTGTGAGGTGATCTGACTGAGGTGTATACGGCCTTGAATGATTTGAGCAAGCTCAATGCTGGCAGGATTCTTCCTCTTGCCAAGATTAATCACCATAAATTCAAATTGAGGAAAGAGTTGTAGAATAGAGTGTGGAAATTTGCCTTTAGCCAGCAGGTGGTTGATTTCTGGAACAAACTTCCATCTATCATTGTGGAAGTTGATAGCTTAAATAAATTCAAGGCTGAACTAGAGAAACATTTGCAGTGAATGGATAGGTGAAATGGGAAGGGTTTTTTTTGCCTCTACTAATGCTAACTATTCCATACTGGATAAGAGCATTTTACAAAATAAGCTGACTTAAAATGGTGCAGGACCCAGTATTTTAAATGTTTTTTGGCATGATTAATGATTGACTTAGATTCATGCAAGTAACAAATATTTCAAAATGGAATCATTCAACTTGAGTAACCAGAAATATATCATAACTAAAGATGAATATATTATCTACACTAGATAACTTTTATACTAGTATGTAAAATAACTATTACTTACACCACCAGCATTTCCATAGTAAATATAAAACAAAACAACTGCAGTAATGGCCAAGGCATAGTTAAGAAATGTAAAGAACACCAGGGCTGAAATAAAAATTCTGTATTTGTAGAATCACTTAATTATTAATTGTAAAAATACACATCAGAACAATTTTTCTAAGCATTTATATGATCAAAATTCTACGTTATATTCTTCCAAACACAACATGCAATTTTAAAAAAGCACAGTTTAGAAGAAAGCAATGCACCTTGAAATCAATACTTTGAGATTAAATAATATATATATATTTTTTTTTTTTTTTTTTTTTAACTAAAATAGAAAAGAATAGAGAATTTATCTACATGTGATTTAAAAAAAAAATGGCATGACATGAATACTGCAAATGAAGCAGTCAGTGCATTTGACATGTTCCTTGACCATGTTGATCATATGGATTTCATACCACGAATCTGCAGTATTTCATTATTGGTTCTCACTGCAACACGTGCACCACCAGGCAGGGATGAATGGCCAATTTCAAAAACATGGTAGTGGTCATAATATTTTAACTAGACTTTACTGACTGGAGGTGGTCATAATGTTTTAACTATACTTTATTGACTGGAGGTGGTCATAATGTTTTAATTATACTTTATTGACTGGAGGTGGTCATAATGTTTTAACTAGACAATATGACTTTATTGCTTCCAGAGGCAAACTATAAGATAGCTATTCCAACTAAAGTTATCCAAGATATTGCTTGGTTGTGGAAGCACAACTGTAACACTGACATTCTGCTATATAAATATACTGACATCAGAATGATGTGGAGAGTAAAAGCCAATATTTAATATATATTAGAGACAAGGAAGATGTAATGTTGCAAAATCATCAGATTATATTTGCAGGAAATGTGGAGCTTATAAGCAGACTTTAAAAAAATAATAGTAAACAAAGATTACTTACCTATAAGAGAGCATTAAAATTCCATCACATTTTATCTGAAAACAAGATAAGTTTTAAGATAAAAAGTTACTAGTATTCCAAGGTTACCGGTTTTGGATTTTTCGGCTTTTCTAACAATAAATGGCACAGTGTAACCAAGTATGAATTATAAAAGTGTTCATAAAAATAAGGCAGAGAAAAAAAACAAAGGATGTAATTAAATTTGCTTACATGTTTTTTCCCACTAAGTGTAAATATAATACACAGTAATATTTCATAGCGCTCCTCTGTGACTTACAATTTCACAACTGTTATATTTTTTCTCCTTCAATACTTCAGCCTATTTATCCATCAATACAATACATTCATTGCATCCAGTTCGGTGGAGAATTTAATCTATTTGCAATAGTTTCAAAAATATATGCATATTTCCACATTCAATTTCTGTCTCAGAGATGCTTCAGTGCCAACATCTACCATCACGGATTGGGATTATGCTTGTGTATAACTGTTAATAATATTTCATATAAATGGAATCGTCAAAAAAAAAAAAAAAAAAAAAAAAAGGAACTATTAAGATAAATGACACAAATATATATAAAGACACTTTTATACCAAATGGATTGGAAAGGCAAAATAGGTTTTTATTAATACTTGTATCATTTAAAATCATTTTATAACATTTAGCAATAGTATCCTGTGAGTGAGGCTTTCTTAATGAGTTCCAATGAAGTCTGATGACAGGATTCAGAAAGAATCCTTTAGTATCAATAATGTGCTCATAAATGATAAGTATCAATAAAAATTTTTTTCCTCCCAATCCACGTGGTATAAAGTGTCTTTATATGTATATTTATTTTTATATATTCACATAGTTTATAGTTTTATCTTAATTGAATAGCAACCATACATCATCATTTCCTAACCATACTGAATCTGTTAATTGTCTAAAATCAGGGCACCACTGTGAATCATTGTGGGCTGAAAATAATTTATCGAGTCTAAGTAAGCAGCCAAGTGGTGTATGGGAGCAAAACTTCCAATTAAACACACAACAAAAGTTATGTACCTTAAATGCCAAACACTGAGTTACATTTAACTTACAAAGCAAAACAGTAAAAGTTGTGGAGATTATATGTCAACACAAGTACTTAATAACCTGAAGACTGTACACAATCAATTTTTGTCTGGGTAATATTCTTTGGCCCCTCCAGTGACAGAGGCTAACATTCAGACAACAAGGGTTGGGCTAGTGCTCACATTAGAGATGACACTATTATCCATAAGTCGATCTAAATTACTAACATTGCTTTATACAAATAGTATCACCAAAAAAGGATGTCTGCTATTTTACTAAAACTCAGGGTTCTATTGTGACAGCTATTTACTACTACCCACCTAATTTACCCATCCACTTTATACAACAAAATGAGCAATTGAGCAAAATCTGGAGAAAAAACTTACAATTAAACACACAAAACAGATTATCTACCACTAACCCCATGGCACCTCCGTAGCCAAGTAGGCAGGAGCAGCAGTGTGTAACACACGCTTCTTGATTAGACCGGGGTTCGAGCCTGTGCCCCAAAAAATACGGAGGATGCTGAAAGGTCAGGGAATGACGATCGCATATCCCCAGAGCAATATGGCCTTAGTTGCTAATGCTCCTAAAAATCAAAACAACAAAACAACTAACCCCATTAATGCTTAACAGCTGCTTTCAAACTTTACTACTAGAAAAGTAGTAAAATGTTCCAAAGACAGAAAGTGAACACATAAATGCATGCAATTTTCTAATTATTTCAAGGCGGGCATTGAAATATAACTGTGTAACCTTTACTAGTCTATTAGCAGCTGTTATATATTTGATGGCAGAAGGTAGAAGGATGAGATCAGTGAACTTTTGGGTGTGACATTTTGCAATGCCGCTCATATAGCACATAATCAATGCAGTTGGAGGAATTTGGTGGTGGCCACAACAGCTCCTCAGGGAACTATGTGACTGGAAGAAGAAGATATATTTGATAGTTACTACTTCATATTCAAAACTCTCTCCTCTATGCCTGACTACAGTATTTTTTAGCGCCAGCTTTCTGACTATCATATATCAGCAGTACAGCTCCAGTAGTTATGCCAAATTCTTCTATGCATTTCCTGAGAAATATTAACATTTAGCAAGGCTATGATCTCAAAAAAAAAAAATAAAAATTTTTAAAAAAAAGAGGGTCAAGGGAAACAAATGCCAATAAAAAAATTAAAAACATAGCAAATTTCATTTCTGATATATGAAACATAAAAATAATGAAGTCCATCAAGTCCTTTTATAAGTAAAATAACTTTTCTTTTTATAATCTGAGCTGGCCACATGTGGTCAGAGTGATTCACAAGGTAGAGAGAACAGAAGAATCACCTTATTTAGCAGTCATATGAATCTAAACCACAGTCAACTGAAATGTGTGTGTGTGTACTACCATACCCTTGAGTTTGACTACCTGGCTACAATGGCCATCTTCTATTCCAATGTCATTACTTTTTTTGTTCTTTTCATATGTTCACTTTCAGCACTTACTGAATGTTTAATGGCCATAAAAAATGATAAAATCACTGTTAGTTTACAACAACAATGGCAATTTTATGAAATATTTTACCATTGTTGGTAAACCAATATAGTAAATTTATGAAAAAAATTATGAGAAATTCCAAAATATGCCTGGAATAATAAGTATTAGTCAAAAACACAAAATTCTACAGAGGCAGCAACATATACACAAAAATCACTGATTGAAAAGTGTGTTATTGAGAGAGGGAAACAAGCATAAATTCTACACTTTTCTTCTTGGCGATAGACTTGTATTCCTATACAACACATACTAGATCTCCCTCCACCCCTCATGATCTACAGCAGGCAGGAGAAATAATTTCCAGGTTCCTTTAAGAAATAGTACACAAAAAAGGAAAAAAACAGTGTGGACTAAAAAAAAATTTTGTGCTTATGTCTGCCATCACAATGAAAAAAAAAAAAATAATAATAATAATAATCTGGCAGAAAATAGCACTAATCGGAATAACAATCCAGCATCTAATTCATAAAAAATGATTTGACAATACTCACCTAGAATTTGATTAAAAATTTTTAAAATTTCTGAGGTTGTGGACAGCCAGGTTTGAAGTGTACTATGTTGTCAATAAGTTAATAAAGAGTTATGAAAAACAGTTCATCTCACATAAAAAAAAAAAAAAAAAAAAATGCCCTTTCCACAAGATACAAGGGCAAGGGAGAAATAATGGTTCCATCGTTTATAAATGATGCAACACTCAAGCCATTTATAGATTATTTATAAAGTGAAACCTAAAAACGATGAGGGACAGGAATAATACCTGCATTATAAGCTAAGCACATTATACTGAAATGTACATCACAAAAGGTCAGTGAATTTACAATCACTCCTTTATGTTAGGCAACTGTTACAAACACACAAATATTGCATAACTACATTATCATTTAATGATAGTGCTGTGCATTACTATTTTTAACTATATCCTCGACCCACCTCTCTGTTAATGGGTCTCTGATACGATGCCAAGCTATAGTAGTACACCAATGAGTCAAAAAATTATGATCATCGAGTCGTTATGCAAATCGAAGAAACTGCAGGTGAACTAAGGCGAGTGCGCGGGTCAGGACACGGTATAAAAAAACACCTGATACTGAGCTCCATTAATCAGTGTTTTACTCGTGTTTTTCAGATGGAAAAGGCAACAGACTTAAGAGAGTCTGACAAAGGCCAAATTATAATGATCAGACAACTGGGTCAGAGCATATACGAAATGGCATGGCTGGTGGGATGCTCACGGTCAGCCATGGTTAGTACCTACCGAAAGTGGTCTGAGGAGGGAAAATCCACGAACTGCCGGAGAGGTGTTGGATGACCACAGTCATCAATGCTCGAGGTGAGTGAAGGCTCTCCCGGATGGTATGTGGCAACAAAAGGGCGACTGTGGTGCAACTCGCCAATAATTGGAATGTTGGTGATGGGAGTAATGTGTCACAACATACAGTACATTGAACCGTGCTGAAAATGGGGCTGCTCAAGCTAACCACGGTTCATTGGCGACAGCGCCTACAATGGGCAAGTGTTGAAACTGGACCTTGAATGATTGGAAGAAGGTCGTCTGGTCCAATGAATCAAGTTTCCTGTTGCACCATATGCATGGCCGGGTACGTGTGTGTCGTTTACTTTGGGAAGTGATGGTGCCTGAATGCACATTGGGATGAAAACAAGTGTCATGCTTTGGGTAATGTTCTGCCGGGATACCCTGGATCCAGTCATCCATGTGCCGGGCACTCTGATGTCTACCACCTACCTAAACATCATTGCTGACCAGGTACACCCTTTCATGGCAACGGTCTTCCCCACTGGCGGTGCCATCTTTCAGCAGGATAATGCGCCATGCCACACTGCCCGGATTGTTCGAGACTGGTTCGCGGAACATGAGAAAGACTTACAGGTATTGCCCTGGCCTCCAAATTCCCCAGACATCAATCACATTGAGCATCTGTGGTTTGTGTTGGAACAGCAACTCCGATCTGTGGCAGCTCAATCATGTACCTTACAGGAATTAAAGAATTTGCTGGTTAAAGTGTTGGTACTAGATACCACAAGACACATTTAGAAATCTTGTAGCATCCATGCCTCACTGGGTACGAGCTGTTTTGGCTGCACGTGGAGGACCATTAGCATTAGTAAAGGCAAATTAGCATTAGTAGAGGCATATGATGCAAAAAAGCAAGCTTATGCAGCATCAGCCGGAAAAAAAAAAAAAAAAAAAAACACATTTCCATTTCACCCCTCCGTTTGTTCGAAATACCTGTCCAGCTGAGCCTTAAATTTTATTTAGGCTATCAACTTCCACAACAAGGGATGGAAGTCTGTTCCACCAACCAACTACCTGCTGGCTAAACGCAAATTTCTGCACATCTATCCTACATCTGTCTTTCCTCAATCTGAATTTATGCCCTCTCAGGTGATTATTCTGAGCAAGAGAAAGAATCCCATCGGCATTGAGCATGCTCAAACCATGATACAAGAAAGCACATGATGCAAGAAAGCAAGCTTACAGCATCAGCCAAAAAAAAAAAATTCTAACTTCACCCATCCACTCGCTCCAAATATTTGTCTAGTTCTGCCTCAAATCTATTTAAGCTATCAACTTCTACAAAGACAGATGGAAGTTTGTTCCAGGAATTAACCACATGCTGGCTAAAGGCAAACTTCCGCACATCTATCCTACAATTGTCTTTCCTCAATTTAAATTTATGCCCTCTCAGGCGATTATTCTGAGTAAGAGGAAAGATCCAATCAGCACTGAGCATGCTCAAACCATTCAAGGCTTTATACACCTCAATCAGATCACCTCGTAGGTGCCTAGTCTCCAGACACTGTAATTTGCAAAACTGAAGCCTTTCTTTGTAAGAGCAACCCTTTGTTCCATTCACCAATCTTGTTGCCCTTCTCTGCACTCGCTCCAGCAGCTATCCTTCCTAAAATGAGGCCTCTAGATCCGTATACAGTACTCAATGTGTCGGCTGACCAACATCATATTAGGTAGGTGGTCATAATGCTTTGGCTCATCGGTGTATAAATTTAACATTTGTAACACCCAAGTTTTTCATTTTAACATTTAATTGGTAATTTATTTAGTTTATTGCCACTGTGAATCAGAATTCAGACAGCAGTTGTAAACATTTAACAGCTACAATTCCTATAGATTAAACATTTGTCAGCCCTGAAATGACAATCAACTTTCATATGGCATCATCAGTACCTTCTTATATGCATGTGTACTGTTGTACAAGTAGTTTGTATTATTTTTTGTTCTTTGTCTCTTTTGTGTGGAACAATTGCATGTAAGCAAGGAATCAGCACAAATCACAGACATGAATGTATGTACAAAAGTCAGAATGGTTGGTGAAGAGTTCCAGTTTGAACCTTACTGAGTACCTATGGAATGAAATGGAACATCAAGTGAGGGCACCAGACCAACACATCCCACATCAATAGCTCAAGTGTTCATTGTTCTGAAGGAAGAATGGACGACTACACCTGCTGCAACCCATCATTCATTGTTGGAAAGCATACCGAGGAGGGTAGAATGTGCCAAATTATCCAAAGGGATAATTTGGCACATTTGCCACTCACTTCAGTAGTACTAACGTACTACTGAAGTGAGTGGCAGTGACAGTAATGTGAAATCATGTCTGGATACTTTTTTTGGAGGGTAGTGTATACAATAAGGCATAATATATCTATTAAAGAAAAAATTTTTGGCATGCATTCTACCATTATATCATATGTATGGGAATATCACTTAATTTACAAACTTTTTATTTGAGAATCACTTCTGAGAAATGCATGGTGCTCATAAGTCAGAAGAGCACGGCATCATAATTAACAAGTCAAACTATCCATATTAACTTACCTCCGTACCATCCTTTAGATTCAGTTTCTTCAAATTTTCCAACCCAGTTTTCTGCCCAACTGTGAGCAAAATCTATGATCAGTATCAGCTGAATCACAATAAAGAGAAATCCCCCAATCATTCCAAAAGACATCCAAACTATAAAAAAGCATAATATTTACATCAAAATTTCGATCTCATTCTGAATTTTTTTAATGAGTTTTTTAATTATTTTATCCTTTAAAAAAATTTTATAACAAAATGGCAATAGACAGTAAAAACTAATGAGTAGGTTAATGGAAGCACTAATCATTCTTTTTGGATTATCAGCCCTCCACCCTCCATTCCCCATTTCTTCCAAAATGGCCTATTTCCTGTTAAATTGTTCTATTTATACTCCAGCACAACCATATCTCAGAGCAGTTTACAACCAAATAATTTTTATAAAAAGTTATTAGCAATCACATGCACCTGAACTATAGTCAACTGAAACATGTACTATTGCAGTCCCACATCTTTAGTCAAAGACAGAGTGAACCCTCTTTCTTCTTACACAATCAGTCCACCTTCCTCTTGGTCTGCCTTAGGGCCTATTACCATTAATTTGTGGTTAAAATATCTGTTTAGCTAATGTCCTCCCTCACCCTTTCCTACATGCAATAACATCTCAAGTCTGCTTCACTTACCTTTGATTGGATATTTGTTACCATGATTTTTTTCATATTTCCTCATTTGTAATATGGACTTTCTATTGCACAATCTGTTTGTTCCATTTATTTTTCTTAATATTCTTATTTCCTATGATTATAATTTTTTATTATTTATTTCTGTCTAAACCTACTTACAAACTGTTACCACGTACAAAAAATTACAAATCTGTTTCCAATTTTTGTTTATTTAATGTACACTCAATTTTCCTCATCTCTCCCAATTTTTATAAATTCGTTTTTTGTGGTAATAACTAATTTTCAATTTTTTTTTAAAACCTTTATCTAATTTATTCAAAGATTCTTTAAGAGCCTGCACACTACTATTTAAGAATACAATATCATTTGTATATATAATAATAATAATGATCCCATTTTCATAACTTTCACTTAAACTTTGTCAGTAACTTACATTCTTTTATTAAATGGCCCATGAAAATTGTAAAAATAAATGACCAAGGCATCAAAAAGAGGAAATCCCATCACGAAATAGCTGTGGTGTTCAGAATTGGACCATCTCCAGGTTCACTCCTCCTGCAAAGACTTCCAGCATGTCAGGGCCTCTATACCCCAGACTGAGATTGATGCCCGTAGAGAAGTATAGAGGATCCTGAGAAACAGATACACCAACCTTATTAGGACTAAGAAGAATCTTGGTGCACCCTTGTCTCTACTATGGGAAAAAGTAATCCATGAGGACTTGTCTACTGTGTTGTAACCGACAAGCTCCCCAGAGGAGAAATTGCTCAATCGACAATCACTCCTGCAGGCACTCTGACTTGCTCCTGGGATGCCACACTAAACAACACCTTGGACAACCTTTTCCCTGAGGATACACAGGCCTACTGCAGTGCATGAAATAGAAACACATACCCATAATCAGAACTACTGCAACCCACTAACTGAACAATCATTTACTAGAGAAGAGCTCTTCATCACCTTAGCAAAAACAAGGACAGGAGATGCCCAGGCCCAATCTAGTTGAGGCAGAGATCCTAAAGAAACTGGCAGAAATCTACCCAAAGACTATGCGCTCCTTGTCCAATAGATTCCTTACAGAAGACACAATCCCAGACAAGTGAAAGAATGCAAATGTTAAACTGATACTGAAGGACCCAAAGAACCCACCCCGTCAGCCCAGATCATAACGCCCAACCACCCTGCTTTCTGTCATCAGAAAGGTCATTGAGGTACTCCTCCTTCCCCTCTCAACCTGCTATGAAACTCAAAACCTCAGCTCCGCCAACAAATTTGACTTCAAGGCTAGTCACAGTACCACCATCATCTCATCCAAGCTGCCAATGCTACAGAGGAGAAATACTTCCTTGTTATCATGGTTGACTTCTGTGGGGCTTTTGACAGCCTCCTGTTCAGGTCCATCTCTGTCACCACAACCTTCAACCAGACTACTTGCCCTGTCACCAGAGGTTGCCCACAGGGTTCAGTCCTTGGACCGCTCCTTTGAACAGTCGTTCTGGACTAATTCCTCACCATGGATCTTGGGCAGGTGAGGGTGCTTAGTATTTTCTGAATCTTGTCCTCACCATTTGGGCAGGATGCCTCCTTGAATATTGAGCTAACACTGTTATTGGCCTCCCCTCCAAATGGATTGAGGAATGCAAACTCTCCATAGCTGCAGCAGACAAAACCAAGGTATTTTGTTAAAGGGAAAACTTGACATTATGCATCCCCCTGGTATTAAGATTGGTGGCACCACCATTCACTTAGTCACTGATTTAAAAATATCTTGGAATTATTATTGACAGCAACCTCACTTTTACTCCACACCTCCAATATCTTGGAACAAAGATTACAAAATACACTGCCCAGGTGGAAAGGATCACATGCGAGATCACTCCATTGATTGTTCCCTTACCCTGCTCTACAAGGTGGTTTTCTTGCCTATCATTTGTTATGGGGCTGGTAGCTGGGCTTACAGGGCAACTTGTCAGGAATGCAAGGAAGTTACAATCAATACAATGTAGGTCCTGGTAAACCTAGCAATTGACCCAAAATTTAAAAAAGAAACATCTCGTATCACTTTTATCAAATTTGGCAAGTGCATTCCGATTCCACTCCTAAAGGTCTTGTCACAAAGAGATTCATTCCCCAAATAACTTTCACCAGCCCTAAGCTCCCGCCACCAAGTTTGCCCCTTGTCTCTTTACCTCCATTCTCACTGGCCATGGCTCCTTAAATGCTAACTTGCTGAACTTGGCATCATTGAGGATCCTCACACCTCCTGTGGACTCCCAGAAATACATGCCTTGTACCACTGCCAAAACTAAGAAGGCTCTAGAGAGCATCTTATTACATTCATGAGAGCTTCCATCTGGACAAGGGCACTTTTCCCTCAATCACCAGGACGGTTTCATCACACTCTCACAGTTCACACAGGAAGTGCTCACCAAACATAGGAACAACCCGAGAATCCAGGCCAACTTGATTCCAGCTCAATCTGAGGAACGGTACCAAAACTTGACAATCTACATGGACCTAACTATATAATCATCTAACCCACTCAGGATAGAACTCCACCTGTATACCTTGTTGTGGGACAGGTGGAACTGTCACCTTCAGATGACCCTTGCCATTATGGTGCTCATCTTTGTGCAGCACCTTAGCTGTGCAATCTTTTATCCTTTCCTTGGGCCTTGGTGGGCTGCCTAACCAAGGGACATCCAAACTCTTCACTCCTCCCTACCTCACTTCTTTCAAAGTCTGGTTGGTCATCAGTGATTGGTCTTCTCATAATTCACACAATTTGTTTAATTTTAAAAATAGTGTAGCATTGTATAACCAGTTCTTACAGTTACTATTTTTTCTTCCTCTAGACTAGAAAACGATATCCACAAGAATTTTGAAACATTATCAAAACTGGCTTCTAAATGGTTGGGTTATTGGAATGTTTTCTGTGAAATTTTATTTCCAGTTTTTTTCAATAAATTTGCATGGGTTATTGACGGGCAATGTGGGGTCCCTAGTGGGACCCCATATTGCTCATCAATAACACAATACCACACTGCACAACCCGACAGTTACACACCACATTCTGGCCTTTACAGGGAAGTGACATTACATAGTCCTACCCGGAGTTGGGAGAGACCCCCCATGCCACCAGACAATAAACAATATGTAATTTCCATATTCAGTTCTATTTATCTTTCTAAGTACAGTCAGTCCTCGTATAACACGTGTTTACACTACACGAATTCGATCATACACGATTTATAAATAGGGGAACGATATCTTCTATAACATGAACCAAATTCGCTTATGCACGATTCGCCTTTGTGTTTACAAGAAATGGCAGTCGAACACAGAATCACCCCAACCGAATGCAACACGATAGGAACGAAGAGAAGATTCTGAAAATGTATTTATGTTTTATATCAGTGAAGGGGAAACACATTTCACCATAATAATGTAAAAACCAACACAATTCCAGCTATCAGTATAATCTCAAATGCAATTAGATCGAGTTTACTACCAGTTTATAACAGATTCCACTAGCAGAAATGCAAGTGGAAATTGTTTTTATTGTTTTAGGGTAGTAACCCCTAGAAATGTGCTTTAGTAAAATGTGAGGTGTTAATAGTGTATCTCTGCCTTTACGGTGTTGTTTATTCAGTTGCTACACACACACACACACACACACACACACACACACACACACACACACACACACAGCTTTGTTTATGTGTATCAAGCGTGCCTCCTCATTTTGTAATTGTGCTTTATTTCCTAAAAATGAGTAAAATACTTAAAAGGTGTGAAAAGGAAGCGTCTTGGTGAAGACACTGCAGATTCAGGGAGAAAAATAAAAGCAATATCGATAAACAGAGACGGACTGGGTCAAAAATTCTTACCCAGGAAAATTTATAGTGGCCTCATACTATGCTTTATGGCTAAAATCACACCAGCCTTCGCCCCACTGGGATTTCCCTGGTAAGGCTTATGGCCAGTCCACCTCTGTCGATAGAGAAAAAATATGAAATTGTACAACGCTTTGAGCGAAATGAAAGACCATGTGATATTGCATGTGCTACATGCCTAAATGAGACAATGGCAAGAATTACAAAGAATGTAGAGAAAATAAAAACAACTTTCATAGCAGGAACAACTCAAAGTGTAATTAAAATCCATTAGATTAAGACAAAGAATTGGAAGAGATGGAATGGCTGTCGTCTGTTTGGATAGAAAATCAAACAAAAAACAAGTTTGCTTACGACAGAAGCAAAAGCAGTAGCAATATTTTATTACGTAATAGTCGTAATAAAATACTTACATATTTTATTACAATAATTTATTGTGTTTGGTAATGTTTTGGTTACAAATGTGTGTTCAATCTTGGGTGGTCAGCACCTAACCCTATTTTTCCCATAGGGCCTGTCGTTTATATTTCACGATTTTGCATTGCATGAGGGTTTCTAGGAACACAACTATCGTGCTACATGAGGACTGACTGTACTGATATAATTAATGCCATTCTCCAATCTGCTGGACCTTGTCATTCAGAAAATGACCTCTGGGTAATATTCACCACGATACTATTTTCCCCTCCAGCTTTCAGCATTTTATCTGCACCTGCTGCTTTTCCCATACTTAAATTTTCACATAAAGAACTCATTTAACAATCTTTTGCTATAATGGCACTTAAATTAATGCAAACTCTCCATAGCAGCAGACAAAACGAAGGTTATTTTATTAAAGGGAAAATGTTCATCATTCCTTATATTAGTAAAAATGTCTGGGTGGTTGGTTGGTTTGGTTTTTAATGGCGCATTGGCAGCTAAGGCCATAATGCGCCAAGACAAATTTAAAATGTTATTGAACATTTTGGTAGCAAAGGCTACCATGTCAAACAATTAATTATTATGTTTAAAAAGGTATAAAAGTAAAAGCATAAAACTTAGATCTTTGTATAAACATTAATAAATTGTAAAAAGTTAAAAACGTCAGACATATTGTCTCTGTCACATTATCTGACTGAGTGTAAATGGCTCAGTCAAATTATTAAAATCAGTAAAACACAAGCATCGTGCTTCAATAAAAACAGGACATTCTACAAAAATGTGACTGACGGTTAAAATAACATTACATATCTCGCACATAGGTGGGTCATCCGCCCTCAGCAAGTAGGAATGGGTTAGATGACTATGACCTATGCGGAGCCGAGCAAGAACAACTTCCTCTCTTCAGACCCTGCGTAGACTGGACTGCCATTGCGCAATTACAGGCTTAATGCGATGTAATTTATTTGTGGCCTGTCCGTGCCAAGAATCTTGCCATTGGCAGAGTAATTTAAAACGTATTATTTGCCTGTAGTCTGTATAGGGGACTGACAGACAATGATTATCCAGGGAAATGGCTGATTTAGCAGCGGCATCAGCCGATTCATTTCCCCGGATCCCAATGTGGCTTGGGATCCAGCAAAAGCGAATATCATATTCCAATTCTATGAGAGAAAAAAGAATCTGCCAGATCCTGGACAGGATCGGATGAGGGTTAAACTCACCGATACCAGAGCCTGTAATGCGCTTGATACGGCGCCTCCGTAGCCAGGTGGGAAGGAGCAGCAGTGCATAGCACATGTTTCTTGATTAGACCGGGGTTCGAGCCCGTCACCACCAAATACGGAGGATGCGGAAAGGTCAGGAAATGACCACCGCATATCCCGGAGCAATATGGCCTTAGTTGCTAATGCTCCTAAAAACCAAATAACAACAACAACAATGCGCTTGATGAATCGCAATAAATCATATACCTCTGGTAGTCGTGATTTTTAATGTGATCTAGGGCTGATTGTATTGCATGCAACTCAGCAGTATAGATGCTAGTTTCTTGTGGGATCTTATAGGATAATGTTTTGTGAGGGAACACAACAGCAGATCCCACATGACATTCTAACTTTGAGCCATCTGTATAGATTGGCAGAAAGTCAGAATACTGCTGTCTATGTGATGCAAAGAGTTGCTGGTAGACAGATGGCGGTGTTGTAGCCTTCTCCCAGATCTTAAGGGAGAAGTCGCAAGTTGGAAAATAAGCATGCCAGGGTGGAAAGAATTGCCTTGGTGACTGGGCAACGTTGTCTACCGTCAAGTTTAGCTCATTCAGCAGCCCCTGAATGCGAATACCAAAAGGTCTGTTGGCAGTCCGATGGGTGTTGTAGAGGTTTTCCCAGCACGGCTCAAAAACGGATGGCCACGTGGGATGATCGTGTAGGGATTTTAATTTGAAGGCATACTGTAAGGACAACTGCTTATGTCGAAGAGACAGAGATGGTTCATTTGCTTCAACATAAAGGCTTTGGACAGGAGATGTGCGAAATGCTCCAGTGGCTGTCCGGATGGCTTGATGGTGGATTGGATCTAACCACCGAAGTGCACTATCTCTAGCAGAACCATAGACCTGAGACCCATAGTCGAGTTTGGAATGGACAAGTGCTCGGTAAAGGCGAAGAAGGGTAGAACGATCTGCACCCCATGAAGTTGACGAAAGGGCACGAAGGATGTTAAGCCCTTTGACACATCTTGTCTTCAGCTGATGAATGTGTTGTAAAAATGTCAGCTTTTTGTCGAAAATAAGTCCAAGGAATTTGAATTCTGCTACAACTGGGATGTTATTTTGCCCAAGCCTTAATTCTGGGTCAGGATGAAGATTACGTTTGCGACAGAAGTGTACACAAACAGTCTTCTGTGATGAAAATCTGAACCCATTAGCCAAAGACCAAGCTGTAAGATGATCAATGGTTTTCTGCAGTTGCCTTTCAATGACCCTCATATTGCATGAATTACAAAATATAGCAAAGTCGTCTACATAGAGGGCATTGTTTACAGTGGGTGGAAGTTGTGCTGCGATAGAGTTTATTTTGATTGCGAAAAGCGTAACACTTAGAACGATCCTTGTGGGACTCCCTCTTCCTGAGAGAAAACTCGAGAGAGGGTGGATCCTAAACGGACTTGAAATTGGTGATTCGAAAGAAAGTTTTTAATAAAAACAGGAAGGTTACCTCTAAGACCAAAGTTATAGAGGTCTTTTAAAATTCCAAATCGCCAGGCTGTGTCGTACGCTTTTTCAATATCAAAGAAAACTGCTACCAAATGCTCGGATTTAATAAAAGCATCACGAATGGACGTTTTCAATCGGATTAAATGATCCAGAGTGGATCTATTTCTTCGGAAGCCGCACTGTGTCCTGGAAAGCAGACCATTTGTTTCTAAATACCATACGAGGCATGCATTAACCATTCTTTCCAGGACTTTGCACAAACAGCTTGTCAGAGCAATAGGACAATAGTTACTTGGATTGCTAGGATCTTTTCCTGGTTTTGGGAAAGCAAGGACGATAGCCCTTTGCCAGGAATCCGGAAATTGTTTCTGAATAAAAATTCTGTTAAACAGAATTAAAAGGTGATCCTTAGATTGTGGTGAAAGGTGTTTTAACATTTCGTAGTGGATGTCATCGGGCTCCACAGCACTTGTATGAGCGAGAAAGAGTGCTGCATTTAACTCTTCCTGTAAAAAGGGCTTGTTAAACGCTTCAAGCCCTTTTGAAGAGAAGTTTGGTGGGTTTTTCTCAACTTTCTTTTTCAAGGTCAAAAACTCTGCGGGAAAAGATGTTATTGCAGAGATTTTTGCAAATGTTTCCCCTAGACTATTTGCAACTGCAGTTCGATCTGCAATTGGAAATCCGTTGTGCTCGAGGATCACTGAAGGGCATGGTGGATATTTTCCCTTCATTTTCTGGATCTTATCCCAGACTACTTTTGAGCTAGCAGCCTGAGTTATAGAAGATGTAAAACGAATCCAAGATTTCCATTGGCTCTGACGTCATACATAACGTGCTTTTGCACGTGCACGTTTGAATGATATTAAATTTTCAGTGGTGGAATATCGGCGGAATATCCCCCAGGCTTTGTTTTGTGTTTTTTTTGCTGCCGTGCATTCTGAATTCCACCAAGGTTTTGGGAATAGTGGGAACTGGCTGGATGATTTTGGGATTGCAATTGCAGCTGCCTGGACAATCGTTTCTGTGACATGAATGACTGCTTCATTGATTGGCTCCTGACTGACTGTACGGATATCAAGGTTTGCCAGATGTTCAAAGGCATTCCAGTCAGCCTGATCAATCTTCCACCGCGGTAAACTAAATGGCAGACACTGTCTTCCACTAGTTAGGGTGGTTATCACGGGGAAGTGATCGCTTCCATATGGATTTTCTTCTACCTCCCAAGTAAGTGAAGGAAGGAGAGAAGGGGAGCAGATAGAAAGATCAATGGCAGAGAATGTACGGGTAGGCATGTGGAAGAAGGTGTTTGTTCCCACATTTAAGAGGGAGAGGTCATTGTCAGTGAGCATATGCTCTATGACTCGTCCCCTTCCATTGATGTGAGCACTACCCCACAGAGTATTATGTCCATTGAAATCCCCAAGAATTAAACAAGGGGAAGGCAATTGCATGATAAGATCATCAAGGTCTTTCTGGGGGATGTCAGTCCCAGGTGGCAAATAGACAGAGCAAACAGTTAATATGAACCCCACTGTAAGGCGAATTGCTACAGCCTCAATGCTAGTTGTAAGCTGCAAAGGCTGAAATGGGATCTGGTTGCCGATGAGGATTGCGACTCCTCCATGAGCAGGACCATCCACAATTCTGTCCTTACGAATGCTGGTAATGTTATGCATGGTGGGGGTCATCATTTGCCTTTAAGTAAGTCTCCTGTATGCAAAAGCAAACTAGTTTGTGCTTTTGCAGGAGTGCCTTGATGTCATCAGTATTTTGCCGGAATCCACGACAGTTCCACTGTAGGAATTTAGCCATTATTTTGGCTTGGTGGGTCCATCAGGCGGCTTCCGAGGTGCTGAGGGCTTACCCTTTTCAGTCCTGGATTTATCCTTCCTGGGGAAGTATGGACGCTGTCCAGTGTCCATTTCCTCCTCAGCAAAGAGCTCCAAAACTGAGTCTTCTTGTACCTCTTTCTGCTCGACATCCATGTTTTCTTGGGTACTAGGTGGTATTTCACCTTTCTTATTCTTTTCTTTTGCATTTGCTTTTGTTATTTGTGGAGCATTAGGAGGTACCGATATAGGAGTGGCAGCTGATTGGTCCTTCTGTGCAGGTTTTTGGAGCTTAAAAGATAACGTGCGATGGGAGTAAATGATTCTTTTGGAGGGACGGACATGTCCGTCTGAGTCCCAATCGAACACCTCCCTGCTATCTTCTGGCGTAGGTAGGTTTTTTGATGTTCAGAGGTTTCACTGCTTTCCTTGCCTCCTGGTACGATATGTTTAGCTCTGCCTTCAGCCGTTGAATTTCTTTTTCTTCTTTCCACCTCTGGCATGCTCGTGAGTAGGCCCGGGTGTTCGCCTTCACAGTTAATGCAGGTGGGTTTTGTGGCTGAACATGCTGTTGTTTTGTGGTCCTTTGCACCACATCGAGCGCATGCAAGGACTCCACGGCAGGCCATTTGAGAATGTCCATATTTCTGGCATTTAAAACACCGTAAAGGGTTTGGAACATATGGACGCACTGGACAGTTGATGTAGCCAGCTTTAATCTCATCAGGAGGTTTGGGAGAGTTAAAAGTCAGGATAACACTCCTGGTTTTAACAATTTTTCCATCCCTTCGCGCAGTGATTCTCTTGACGGCAGTAACTCCCTGTGGTTTTAATTCGGAGCAGATTTCCTCCTCGGTGACATCGAGAAGGTCCCACTCCGAAATGACACCTCTCGATGAATTTAGTGTTCTGTGTGGTGTCACTGTTACGGGTATTCCTCCGATTGATGTTACTCGGAGTAGATGTTCAGACTGCCTGTCATTTTTTTGTTTCAATCAAGAGGTCCCCAGAACGGAGCCTCTTAACTGACTTGGGTGTACCTGCTAACCCATCTAACCCTTTCTGTATAAAGAAAGGTGACATTTTACCAATCGGTTTTTCATTGGTGGAGTGCATGATTAAAAACCGCGGGATAGGCCCTGATGGTAATTCAGTCCGCTGCTTCTTTGAAGCAATAGTGCTGTCACTGTCTATATTTTCAGATAGGGACCGGGTTGGGCCCCCCCTGAAGAAATAAGTTTATCAGGATTCATGGAATTTTTTAAATTGTTCAGTGCCCGGGCTCCCCACCCACCACGGAGCCCAAAGGGACGCCCACTACCTGGCATGCAATAAATGCGCTCGGGAGTGGAACGCCAGGGCTACCCAGACACTATACCCGCACCGCCGCCAACCTGAATCCTGTCCCTCGGACCATGAGGGTAGGGGCGTGGCATTGACACGGTTGACCCTTGCAGGCGAGCCTACTAGCCGATTGATCCTAGCCGGGCCTTCCAGGACCACCCGTCTTGTCGAAGCAGGGGCCAAAGTGGTGTATTGAAGCTGGGCCCCTCAACCACCAGGATCCCCCTTTCCGAATTTCCACGGATCGCAGCGCACGGCAAACACGCCGGATTCCATTGATGTAAGCCTGGAACCTGGGCTGTGGGCGTTGGATCCCAGTGATGCTAGTCTGGAAGTCCAGCAGCGTCACTGGGAGGTCCCCTCACCACGTACAGGTGCCCACGTCGAGGAGAGTCTGGGTGGAATATGACCTTTAGTAGTTATGCTGAAGTGGGGCGAAAGTTAAGAAACGCAGTTTTGAGAAACACAGCCTTAGATCATATGAACAAGGAAATAATACATTTTATTCTTAACAGAAGTTTTATTCTTAACTTCTGATAATGATTAAAAACCACTTTAAAAAATACAGTATAGTACTTGCCATACAGAGTATAATAAAATTTAATAAGGAAATTATAAGGAATTAGATGTTTGTTTAATGTAAATTTTATATTTCAAATACCTGTTCCAAATGTAGTAGTATCAGGAATGAAGAAAGCTCCAATCATTGCACCAATCAGCAGAAGATATTTTATTGCCCAAAACCTTAATAGGGACAGAAAAAAATACATACGTATTCTTCTAACTATTTATAAACATGAAATAAAGATGGTAACATTAGTTAAAGATAAACAGCAAGACTTAATATATATATATATATATTTGCTAATGAATAAACCATTACAGATGGATGTTGGAAAATATTTGCCATTTCCACGAAAGTGGTAAAGTAAATCTTGACAAAATTATTCATCTAAGTTCATATGATAATGTTTATAAGTTTATCTTTTTGTAAATTTTTATAAATTTAAATTTTCCATACCAGTTGGCATCTCTCACCTTGAAAGTTAAATCACCACATCTGCAACAAATAATGGAATGATTGCTCACCCATCAGTGAGATGGCAATACTTCCAAGAGGCTTTGCAGGTTGCAAAAATAATAGCTCATAATAACTGTAATAATATATACTAACCCAATGAATAATATAATAGTTCATTATAATATAAATATAAAAAAATATAGAATAAAATCCAATATACTAATAAAATAAAATACTAAGTTCTTCACTTCATTTATGATAAGAGTATCATGAGCAGCACACAAAATATAGTACGGCACAAGTGAAAAACCATAAAAAAATTTCCACAACTAGAGAGTTATTGGATAACACTTGGTCCAACTGCAGCATATTCAATGACAGACTGGAGGAAGTTAGGTGTGTCACAGCAGATCTCCAAAAGTGCAGCTAACCTCCAGAGGGTTTTGGATAAGTATATTTGGGAAGGAGGGAAAGCAGTGGAGAGAATCATTTACATCTACTCCCAACTACGTATATTCCTTTCTGTCTAAGCTTAATCCTATGGCCCTTGTCAAATGTGCTGTGCAGCTGCCAAGTGGATAGCTGTGCACAGCTGTGTTAAGAGCAAAAAAGGATCCTGTTCACTGGAAGATAAGTGGAACAATATAAGATCCAATTTCTGGACTGTGGGGAGTGTTACTTAGAAGCGACAACATATAGATTTAACCTTTTCCAGAATATGTACATTAATATACATTTTCCATGTGGAGGCCCACCTGAGGAATATGTAAGTATACATAAATGTTTTTCAAACTTCTTTCAAGTAATTTTCAAATAATGTGTCTATTTATATGTGAAATGTCTTGGAATCTTCCAATAAGTGCTGACATCTCTTATCTGTATTTCCAATTACTTGTAAAGAGTTTATAACAGACAGAAGCAAATAGTGAACAGAAATCCAGGGGTTACAAGCTATAGGAAGTATATTCCCATAGTGTAAATGTGGTGAGACCACATTTAGAATATTGTGCTTAGGTTCTAGACATAGAGCTTCTAGAAGGGGTTTGGAGAAGGGCAACTAGATTGGTAAGGGGGTGCTAATCAATATCCATATGAAGAACAGCTTATTAAGTGCAGTCTACAAAGCCTGACAGCTAGAAATCTTAGATGGACCTGATAGAAGTACATATAAGACCCTGAAGGAAATTCGTAAAATGAACAAAGGTATATTTTTTATTGAAAAAGAGAAGTCATGGGTCATGAATACAAAAGTTTGGGAGGGGGTAACAGAAGGCCGGATCTCATGAAGTTTACCTTCAGGTAGCCTGTCATAAGATCACTGGAATGAACTGCCTGCAACAGTGATCAAAGTCGACGGTCTGAAAGTTCAAAGCAGAATTGGAAAGGTGCTTTTCAGCAATGAAGAAGTATGGATGGTTTTTGTTAGTTTGCTTTTTTTGACAGTGCAGAAAAAAACAATTCCTTGTATCAGTTAGCCATTATAACATTAATACTAATTATGTGAAAAAAATAAACATTATTTACACCAAAACAAAACAAGTAAATGCTTCAATTAAAAATTACAGCATTTAGCTGTTAAATAGGGTTTCGTTTTTTACTAATAGTTTAGGAGTCACAACCATGTTTGTCTAATTATAATAAAGCACAAAAATAGCTTTTAAAATTGGAGGAAATTAGACTTGTCAAACATTTCTGTCAAATTTCGGCATAAAAAATTGCTAAAATTCTCAGGAATTTTGATCCAAATGTTCATGATATTGAAGTAATACATGAATAGATGTACAAAATAATATATGAGGTGTGGCAATAAAATTCCTGGACTGGTGCTGTTGTGGTCATGTTTGATGAGTTTTAAAATAAATGGAAGTGGTATATTGTAGTTCAAACTTCCTCCAGCAGATTGTGGCAGAGAAACTGTCTGGCAGGTTGCAAGTAACAACCAGTTTTGTCAGTAGTGTTAATGTTCCATGTCACAATTTTGCAATGTTATGTTATGTTATTATTTGGTTTTTAGGAGCATTAGCAACTAAGGCCATATTGCTCCGGGAATATGCATTGGTCATTCCCTGACCTTTCCACATCCTCTTGTATTTGGTGGTGATGGGCTCAAACCCCGGTCTAATCAAGAAGCGTGTGCGACGCACCTGCTCCTTCCCACCTGGCGACGGAGGCACCAATTTTGCATTGGAGCAGTGAATGAATATCAAATATTGCTTTAAATTGGGAAAATCTACAACAGATACATTAAATATTAATGTTTATTGTCGTGAAACATTAAATCATCAGTGTTTCAATGGTATATGCAGTTTAAAGATAGATGCAAGGATGTTTGTGATGACCCAAAAAGTAGGGCATCTATTAACCTCTCAAAATAAGAACAGCATTGCAAAAGTTCAGGAAATTGTTGCAAGAGATCATCATTTAATTACCATCAGGGGTAAAGGAAAGAGTTTTTGTTTCCGTAAAGGTGAGTACAGTGGTCTCAGACAGTTTTTAAATTCTGTACAGTGGGATCAACTGAAGATGTTACCAACAGTATATTCTAAGTGGGAAGTATTCAAAGAATTAATCGTGGAATCTACTAAAAGTTTCATACCTATTAAGAAATATTGTTCAAGGTTTAGGCCTAAATGGTTATCTAATGAACTAATGAGACTCGTAACAGAGAAGAAAAATGCATGGGATGCATATAAATTATCAAGCGACTCAGAAGCCTATAGCAGATATAAGCTAGTCTGTAATAAGGTCACAAAAGAGGTTAGGCAGGCGAAGGCAGATTACGAGAAATCCTTGGCAAAAGATGCTAAGAAAAACAGCAAGGATTTCTTTACTTATATAAACTCTAAAAGGAAGGGGATGAATCTGATTGGTCCAGTTGACATCGATGGTTCGACTGTTGATGATCCTACTCAGATAGCAAACAAACTGAATGAGTATTTTGCATCTACATTCACACATGAGGAGTTATTAAGGTTCGAAAATGGCAGAAGGTTATCAAATTGTAGCTGGGTGCTTAATGATTTTGTAATAACTGAGAGCAAAGTGGAGGAGAAATTGTTGAAATTAAACATAAGAAAGGCACCTGGGGATGAGATCTATTCAGTTATATTAAAGGAGGCAGCAAAGCAACTAAGCAAACCCTTAGCCATAATTATGCGAGCATCCTTGGACTCAGGGGAGGTTCCCACGGACTGGAGATGTGCAAATGTATCCCCAATTCACAAAGGGGGATCGAAGGGTGACACGAGTAATTACAGACAGTTAATTTAACTTCTGTTCCGGGTAAAATAATGGAGTCACTGGTTAAAGATGCATTGCAGGATCATCTAGACAAGACTGCAGCAATAATTCAGAAACAGCATGGGTTTGTTAAGGGAAAGTCTTGTCTGACAAATTTCATTGGTTATTATGATGTGGTTACAAAGGAACTGGATGTAAAAAATAATTTTGATATCATATATTTGGATTTCAGGAAAGACAAAGAGTGGTAATCAATGGACACTGCTCATCGTGGACTAATGTTATTAGTGGAGTCCCTCAGGGCTCAGTTTTGGGTCCATTATTGTTTTCTGTATTTATAAATGATATTGATGATGATATATCAAGCTTAATGTCGAAGTTTGCACACGATACAAAGGTAGGCAGGGTTGTCAAGGACACTACTGACACTATGCTGCTGCAACAGGATCTGGAAAGGTTGAGCAGATGGGCTGAGAGGTGGCAAATGAAGTTTAACATTGACAAATGTAAAGTACTACACATGGGAAACAGCAACCCCAGAGCAACGTATCAACTCTGTGATACTACACTGACAGTGATAGAGAATGAAAGGGACCTGGGGGGTGGTTGTGCAGGCAGATATGAAGTTCTCTGAGCAGTGCAGATGGGCTGTAAGAGTAGCTCATGGTGTATTGTCAATGATATATAGGAATTTTTCTAGCAGGGATAAGGAGGTGATTATTCCCTTGTATAAGGCAACGGTCAGGTCACACCTAGAGTACTGTATACAGGTCTGAAGGCCTAATTTCAAGAGGGATGTAGAGCTGCTGGAACGAGTACAGAGAAGGGCAACAAGATTAGTGAATGGAACAAAGGGGTGCTCTTACGAAGAAAGGCTTAAGTTTTGCAAATTACAGTGTCTGGAGACTAGGCACCAGCGAGGTGATCTGATAGAGGTGTATAAAGCTTTGAATGGTTTGAGCATGCTCAATGCTGATGGGATTCTTCCTCTCGCTCAGAATAATCACCTGAGAGGGCATAAATTCAAATTGAGGAAAGACAGATGTAGGATAGATGTGTGGAAATTTGCCTTTAGCCAGCGGGTGGTTGGTTGATGGAACAGACTTCCATCCCTTGTCGTGGAAGTTGATAGCCTAAATAAGTTTAAGGCTCAGCTGGACAGGTATTTTGAACGAACAGAGAGGTGAAGTGGAAGTGGTTTTTTTTTTTTTTTTTTTTTTTTGGCTGATGCTGCATAAGCTTGCTTTCTTGCATCAAATGCCTCTACTAATGCTAATGCTTTTGACACTGTTGCCATGGAAGATTATTGTACAAATTGGAGCAGAATAGTATTAAGGGTAAGTTGCTACAATGGATAAAAGGTTGGTAAGTGGGAGAAGACAGAGGGTGGTAATCAATGGGTGCTGCTCTTCGTGGACTAATGTTATTAGTGGAGTCCCACCACAGGGTTCAGTGTAGGTCCACTGTTGTTTTGTATATTTATCAATGATATTGATGAAGGTATATCAGGCTTAATGTCGAAGTTTGCAGATGATACAAAGGTTGGCAGGGTTGTTAATGACAGCAATGGCAGTGTGCTACTGCAACAGGATCTAGATAATTTAGGCAGATGGGCTAAGAAGTGGCAACTGAAGTTTAACCTTGACAAATGCAAAGTACTGCATATGGGTAGAAGTAACCCTAGAGAAACGTACCAACTGTGTGGTACTACACTTAAGGTGGTACAAAATGAAAGACCTGGGAGTAATTGTGCAGCCAGATATGAAGTTTTCTGAGCAATGCAGACAGGCTGCCAGGGCAGGTCATGGGGTTTTGTCAATGATATATAGGAATTTTGCTAGCAGGGAGAAGGAGGTGATTGTCCCTCTGTATAAGGCAATGGTCAGGCCATGCCTTGAGTACTGCGTACAGGTCTGGAGGCCTCATTTTAGGAAGGATGTAGATTTACTTGAGCGTGTACAGAGAAGGTGAGGGGAATGAAGGGATCCTCTTACCAAGAGAGGCTTAAGTTCTGCAAATTGCAGTGGCTGGAGACTAGGCACCTGCGCAGTGATCTGATTGAGGTGTATAAGGCCTTGAATGGGTTGAGCACGCTGAATTCTGATGGGATCCTTCCACTTGTTCAGATTACGAACCTAAGGGGGCATAAATTCAAATTAAGAAAAGACAGATGTAGAATAGATGTGCGGAAATTTGCCTTTAGCCAGCGGGTAGTTAACTGCTGGAACAAACTTCCATCTGTCGTTGTGGAAGTTGATAGGTTGAATAAATTTAAGGAGGAACTGGACAGGCATTTGGAGGGAATTGTGTGATTTTTTTTTTTTTTTTTGGCTGATGCTGCATAAGCTCATACACTTGCTTTCTTGCATCACATGCCACTACTACTACAATTTGACACTCAGAATGATGGCTGATGAGTTGTATATGAATAAGGAGATGATTTGTCAAATCCTGCATGAAGATTTAGGGAAAAGGAAGGTCTGCACAAAAGTTTTGCTGGACAGATGAGAAGAAGCAAAGAAGGGTGTCATCAAGCAAAGACTTCATCCATATTTGTCAAGACATTCCTAATTTCCTCGACTGTATATATTGTCACTGAAGGTGAATGTTAGGTGTTTCAGTATGACCCAGAGATGAAGATTCAGAGCATGCAGTGGACTTGAAAGTCACTGAAAAGAGCCAAAAATTTAATTTACAGAAGTCCAGGATCAAGACTATTCTGATCAGGTTTTTCGTCACAACGATGTGATTCACAAGGAATTTTTACTTGAAGGGGAGAGTTCTATGTTCTATGTATAAGTACTTCAAAGCCTATTAAAGTGCATTTCCTGAATTAGGCCACTATTTCAAGAGAAAGGCAGCTGGTTCTTATTAAGTGACAATGCTCCCCCCACCCATTTCACACTTGTTGGGAAGATATTTCTGATGAAACTTGGTACTGTACAGATCAACCATCCACCCTAATCGCCCGATCTAGCACTAGCAGACTTCTTCCTCTTCCCCAAGCTGAAACCTGCCCTCAAAGGAAAGAGATTTCAGGATGTTGAGGACATAAAGAAAAACATAGCTGCTGAACTGAACATCATCTCTTTAGATGCCTTGTTTGTTCACTCTGTTTAGAAACTTTTAGAATAGATTTGTTTGTTTGTTTCGGGATTTATTAGGCGCATTAGCAACTATGGCCATAGTGCACCATACATATGGTAAGTTTGCATGCCATTTCTTCTCAAATAGAGATAATGGGGGGAAAAAAAGGTACCGGAAAGTATTTTTTTAACTGACTAAAGGAGGTGATATACTTTAATCATCTTAAGAAAGTTATAAATGCTTGAGACATTCGTTTCGTTATTTAAAAGTGAAGTAAGTGTAGGAGGATCTTCTGTTGTGGCTGGAGTGCAAAGATTCTGGCGTTCTCTTGTATATTTTGTGCATTCAACAAGAATGTGTTTCACTGAAAGCATTGTATTACAGTGATGACACTGAGGGGATATCTCTTCTCTTAAAAGATAACCACGAGTGATATTTGTGTGACCTATTTGCAGACGAAATCCTGATGTCGGATTGAACTGAAGCTGGAAGGCCATCTCTCAAGGTTTGGTTTGATACTTCAAAGCTTATTGTTAGGTTGATTTTCCCATGATAACTGCCATTGGCACATGCATTTTTCCTGGATTATTGGTCGATAGTCTTGATGAGGCACTTTCCACTTGTTCTTGAGTGGTAGGTGAGCTAATTTGGCAGCATTGTCTGCTAGTTCATTTCCAGGAATTGCCATATGTCCTGAGACCCAGCAGAAGTGTATATTTTTCCCAAGTTCTGATAAGGTATGTAAAGAGCTGACTATTCCTTTCACGACTGGGTGGGTGATGTTCATGATGTTTTTTTTAGTGCTTGGAGTGCACTTAAAAAATCTCTGAAAATTATGCTGTTATTAATATCAGAGGACTATGTAATTCAGTGCAACCTGAATTGCTATTAGTTCAGCGGAGAATATACTGAACTCACGTGACAACTGATAAGCTAATGTGACGTTTGGAAAAACTGTGGCGATTCCAACGTGGACATCATTCTTTGATCCATCAGTAGGTACTACGACAAAGCTGGGAAACTGGTCCACTACTGCATGGTATAGTTGCAAGAAGTTTTCTCTATGCAATGTAGATTTATTCCATTCTTGTAGATGTAAGTCACATGAAGGTGGAGTGATATTCCAAGGTGCAAGAGAGGTTGGGAGGCTATGTGCCACATTGTCTAAGGTTAAATTTAGTTCTTCTAAGAGGTGTTTTATTCTCATACTCAAAGGACGGTTAGCATTAGGGCAGTTTTGGTATAACCTGCTGTGCTGTGATGTGAAAAGTATCTGCCAGTTTGGGTGTTCTGGCATAGATCTAATTTTATAGGCATAACGTAGTATCAGTTGTTGTCGTTTGATCAAGAGAGGGGTTCATGTGCTTCAGCATATAAGCTATGTATTGGAGACGTGTGATATGCTCTTAAGGCAATGCGTAGTCCACTATGATGGATAGGGTCAAGCCAGTGAAGGGCACTAGGTTTTGCTGAACTATACACTGATGCTCTGTAGTCAAGTTTCGATCTTATTAAGGCTCTATATAGCTGTAATAGAGTAAGGCGATCAGCTCCCCACTTAGTTGCAGAGAGAACCCGGATGATATTTAGTTTTTGTTGACATGATGTTCTTAGTCTTTTGATATGCTCAAGGAAAGTGAGTTTATGGTCTAAAGTGATTCCTAAGAACCGTATGCTGGGATGAACTGCTATTGGTTGGCGATTCAGTTGTAGCTCTGGATTGGGGTGGGGTTTGCGTTGGCGGCAAAAATGGATGCAAAATGTTTTTTGCAGACAAAGTTGAAATCCATTAGTCTGAGCCAATCTTAGTTATTGCCCCTTGCAACTGTTTCTCAAGATTATTCATGTTTTTCGCATGACACCAAATACTAAGGTCGTCTACAAACAGGACTTTATCAATAGTGTTTGGAAGTTGTCCGGTAATGGTGTTTATTGCAATTATAAAAAGTGAAGCACTTGAGTACAGAGCCTTGAGGAACTCCTTCTTGTGAAAATACTTGGGACAGTGAGGTTTTAAATCGAACCTGAAATGTATGCTTGGATAGGAAATTCTGTATGAAAATCGGGAGGTGACCCTGAAGTCCGTGGCGATGTAATTCACGGAGTATTCCATACTTCCACGTGGAATCATAGGCCTTACTGATATCAAAGCAGACTAATACATGGTGTTCCGATCTGAGGAATGCATTCCGAATGTAATTCTCTAATCTTACTAGTATATCTAGTGTAGATCTGTTTTGTCGAACACCGAATTGTGTAGAATGTAGCAGATTGAAATTTTCAAGGTACCAGATCAGTCGGCGGTTCAACATCTTTTCGAGAATTTTGCAAATGCAACTGGTCAAGGCGATAGATCTATAATAAGTGGGATTTGTATGGTCTTTACCTGGTTTAGGGAAGGCAAGGACCGTAGCATGATGCCATTGATTAGGGAATTTATATTCCAGGAAGAGTCTATTGAATAGATGAAGTGACTGTAATGATTCGGTACTTAGTTTCTGTATCATGGAATAATGAATATTATCTGGTCCTACAGCACTGCATCTAGATGTTGACAAGGCTCTATGTAGTTCGTGTATGGTAAAAGGTAAGTTGTATTGTTCATCTCCTTTTGAAGAGAAGTTTAACTTTTGTTTTTCTAAACTTGTTTTCAATCTTTTGAAGGTCAGTGTATAACTTTCTGTGGCTGATGTTTTGGCAAAGGTTTCACCTAGTATTGGCAATTTCAGCAGGATCATTTACATTCTGCCCTCTCCATTCCATGATGGGTAGTGGTGTCGTTTGATATTTGCCACTCATTTTGCTGATTGCTTTCCAAATTTTGTGTGTATGAGTTGCTTGATTGATAGTCGAAGTGAAGCGGATCCAAGCAGCCTTTTTATTGCAGCGTCTAACACATCTCACTCTTGCTCTAGCGGGTTTATATTGAATGAGATTGGTTGTGGTTGGACTCCGGCGAAAAGAATTCCAAGCTTTGCTTTGCTCTTTTTTAGCCACAAGGCATTCATCACTCCACCAGATTTTTGGATGAATGGGTAATTTTGAAGAGGATTTCGGTACGGTTTGTTCTGCTGCATGTAATATCGTTTTTGTGACATAGTCAACCGCTTCATCAGTTGTGGAATTTTGGATTATTTCGGGATCAAAATTAGTTAATTTTTTATAGGACTGCCAATCTGCTTTATTAGTATTAGTATTAGTAATGGCCGCATGGTGCAAGAAAGCCTATGGCTTATGCTGCACCAGCCAAAAAAAAAAAAAAAAAAAATCCAAACAAAACAATGATAAAAACAAAAAAATAAAATAAAATAAATTTATCAGTGAGCCAATGTGGAATTTTAGTAGGATGATGAGAGGGCTTATTAAGTAATTCAATTATTATGGGGAAATGATCGCTATGTAGTGGATCGGTGTTTATCGTCCACTTAAGAGTAGGATACAAGGTTGCTGAACAGATAGACAAGTCTATTGCAGTACTTGTTCCTGAAGAAATGTGAACGTATGTAGGTGAACCGTCATTTAGAAGAAGGAGGTTGTTATTGTCTAGACACTGTTCATTAGTTTTCCTCTTTGATCAACATTGTTGTTGTTACCCCATAGAGTGTGATGACCATTTAAGTCACCCAGAATGAGGAAAGGTGTTGGAAGTTGAGCTATAAGATTGTTTAGATCATTTTGTTGGAAAGTACAGCTTGGTGGGATGTATAAGGAGCAGATTGTCATATGGAAGTCAGCAGCTAAACGGACTGCTATTTGCCTCGAGGGGAGAGTTCAGTAAGACCTGTTTGGTAGGAATATGTGGGTTTCTTAAAACAGCTACACCACCATGTGCAATATTCTGATTGGTTCTGTCTTTTCTAATAATGTTATAACTAGACAGTTTTGGTGTATTTTGGGGTTTTAAATATGTCTCTTGAAGGCAGAGACATATTGGTGAGTATTTACAGGTAAGATCGTATAGGTCATCGATATTGGCACGGAATCCACGACAATTCCACTGTATTATTCTGTTCATTATTTATCTCGTTAGACTTTCCAAGCGTTTTCGTGTTACTGAGGTTTTTCACTCTTGTTTTTATCTTTTTTTGGGAAGGAAGACCTTTCTGTGTCCATGTCTTCAACAATAATTTGAAGGACATGGTCATCTGCTGATTTTTCTTTAGTGTCCATTTCTTGTTGGTGACTAGAAGTTAGGATATGTTTTTCTTTGAGTCCTTGATCCGGCGTGTGGAGGTTTTCAATTGTTGTTGTTATTTGGTTTTTAGGAGCATTAGCAACTAAGGCCATATTGCTCCGGGGATATGCAGTGGTTATTCCCTGACCTTTCCGCATCCTCCGTATTTGGTAGTCACAGACTCGAACCCCGGTCTAATCAGGAGGTTTTCGAGTGGTATGGAAATTGGTGTATTGACTGCTTGGGTTTGAGTTGCACTGTACAAAGATTTTACGTAATTCGAGAAAGACTCTTTTGGGGGTACTGTTAGTTCAGTTTGCGATGTGGTTGAATGGAATTTTTTGGTGGCTCGGGCATATGTAGGTCTGTTTGCAAGAGTTGGTGGTGGGATGATTCTCTTTGCTTCTTGGTAAGAAACACTATGGTTAGTTTTATATTTCTGAATAAATTTCTTACTTTTCCAGTGCTCACATGTCCTAGCATAAGCGGGATGATCTTTTTTGCAGTTTGGACATTCTGGTTGAGAAGAATTACAGTTTTCGCAATCGTGTTCTACAGAACCACACCACGCAAGTAGGGGTTCCCTACTAAGCTGTCTGGGAATGTCCGTACTTCTGACATCGGAAACACTGTAGTGGGTTTGGAACATATGGTCTAACATTGCAAACCAGATATCCGGCCTTAATGGATGATGGATAATTTGGTGTATTAAAGTTCAAGACAAGATTACGGGTAGGGATCAGACTGCCATCTTTTCTGGTGGAGAGTCTCTTCACATGAATAACTTCTTGTTCTTTCAGTTGTTCTAGCATTTCTTCTTCAGATACATCTTAGTAAGTCCCAGTCTGAGATCACTCCTTTAGAGGTGTTCAGTGATCTGTGGGGCATTACAATTACTGGGAGGCCTGCAAAGAAATTAATTTTCAGAAGTCGCTCAGAATGTTTGGCATTAGATGTCTCAATGAGAATATCTCCTGACCTGAGTCTTTTTACGGATTTCGGAGATCCAACTCTACTTTCCAATTCCTTTTGAACTCTAAATGGAGAAAGTTTGCCGACTGCATTGCACCAGTTGAATGGATGATCAAATAAGTTGGAATTGGATAGGTCTCTGGCTCAGTTTTTTGGTGCTTTGCAGTTCCTGCTGTGGTATTATCTTTCTTTTTTGATATCTGGGTTGCCCTAGCAGTCCAGATAAGTCTGACTTACTCGTGATATGCTCTTTTTGGCCCCGGGAGATTGTCTTTCTCCCAGGTTACCAGCCCCGCCACGTAAAGGGAAGAGCGGTGCCACCTAGTGACCCAAGTGAAGAAGAGGGTTAGTATTAACTAAAAATAAAATAGGGATTAAAGAAAGGTGGCTTTCTTTTCTAGGTTGTAGTATTTGAATATATCTATTTAATTATAATATTCAGGAGTTATCAGGCTTGCAAAACTCAGGAGAAACGTATTTACAGTTAAGCGTACTAGATAATCACTCTGGAAAGGCGCTGTGGTCACTAATATCGCTTGGCACTTGGGGCCTTAGAATGGTGTAACAAGTGCATTCAAATCAGATGGTGATTACTTTAAATAAAAATAAAACCATTTTTGAGCCCCTTCACTTTGTGTTCCTTTTATTGCACTAGTCCAGGAACTTTATTGCTACACCTCATATACAGTAGAGTTCTGATTTTCGGTGTTCCACTTCTCGGTGCTCTGCTAATATGCAGTTTTCAATTATATCCATGTTCATTACATTCGGCTTGTTCTGCTTTTTCGGCACAATGCGCTCAGCAGCTGAGTCTGAGAAGGGTGTCAGCGGGGGTAGACTGGCCGTAAGACGTACGGGGAAACCCCGGTGGGCCAGAGGCCAGTGTGATTTTGACCATAAACAATATGGATATAAACACTAGTATGAGGCTACTACAAGTTTTCCCCAGTAAGAATTTTTGACCAAATCCGCCTCTGGGTGTCGGGCACTATTTTATTGTTGGTGATTCAGTCTGTGATAGTGTAAACATGTTATTAGGATATGATAGTGTAAACATGTTATTAGGCTTTTATATGCATTTGCAAGTGAAAAAAAGGCTATGTTCCACTTTTCGGCAATTTTCGCTTTACAGCAGTGGGTCTGGAACCTCTTCCACCATATGAGTAGGCCTTACTATATAATAAAAGAAATAAATAATTTTTTCTCACACATTTTCCAGGACTTAACTTTTTTCTAATATTTTTTAAAAATTCTGATTTGATTTTTGTTAATAATTTTCCTCTAATGTTGAGGAATAAAGTTAAAATAGCAACAAATTAATATTAAAATGAACATATGTATAAAGTTATAATTTTTACTATATAATAAAGACTTTTGTGCTTTATTAAAACAAACTTTTCATAGTTTCATGAAAAAACTTATTCCACAAAGCCTACTCTTATTAGGAAGCTCACTGTTAAAGAGGTTAAAAGATCCCATGAGAGAGTATGTTATAGCACTAGAGAATTTGTGAAGGTTGTTGTTGTTGTTTGGTTTTTTAGGAGCATTAGCAACTAAGGCCATATTGCTCCGGGGATATGCAGTGGACATTCCCTGACCTTTCTGCATCCTCCATATTTGGTGGTTCATGGGCTGGAACCCCGGTCTAATCAAGAAGCATGTGCTATGCACTGCTGCTCCTGCCCACCTGGCTACGGAGGCACCAAAGGTTGTTGTACCCCAATATTTCTGGGAGGGGACTACTGAATTTTTCCACAGGACGACAATCATCAAACATTCAAAATACAACACTATTAATGGAGTTAACCGGGGAAGAGGGGTCACACTCATTTCATTTTCATGGCTGTGATTCTTGGAAGGGATAAACAGATTCACCTAGCATGTTCTCAGCCCACTTCTGGTCTCTGTACATGTGTGGAAGCTAAGTCCTGTGATCTTTTAGCAATAGGTACTGAGCCAAAATCCTGTTGTGTTTTAAGGATGCACACCATTATAGTAATTTCACAGCTGACAATGGAAGTGATTACCTCTGAAGACTTCAGTGCATTTTTTAAGTTTAATTTAATTAGTATAATGGATTTTTCTTTATTGTTCTTTTTTATTTTATATTTTAATATACTATAATGTTATTTTTTGGGTTGGTGTATATTACTGCAGTTATAAGCAAGATGGCAATAACCATCAAAAAATCCATCTAGTTGGTGGCACAACATTACACTTAAATTATTACTTCCTTCTTCTGGGAGAAGTGCAGAACTGAGGCTGTTTGTTTGGTTTTTTTTTTTTTTTTTTTTTTAAGGAGCATTAGCAACTAAGGCCATATTGCTCCAGGGATATGCGGTGGTCATTCCCTGACCTTTCCGCATCCTCTGTATTTAGTGGTCACAGGCTCGAACCCCGGTCTAATCAAGAAGCGTGTGCTACGCACTGCTGCTCCTGCCCACCTGGCTACGGAAGCGCCAGCACTGAGGCAACTCAATATCAGTGCTCAATAACGAAAGTTCAATACCACTGTGAAAAGACAACTTGATCTCTCTCTTGAAAATCCCAAACACAAAAAATATTAAAACTGAAAGTACTTACAATGAGTAGGTTGAAGGATGAGAAGAAGACAGAAGACGTCTGTTAACATTAGACTTGAATTTCCACAGATTATTGGAAACTACATGTTAAGGAAGGTTTTTCCAGAGAACAGAAGTAGAGGGAATAAATAAAGAGGAGAAAGCTGGTTCTGTGAATTAGTTTGGAGTTTGATAGTGAACGGATGTCGACTGGTTGCAGCATGTGTTCAGGCTGGCTTTGGAAGAGAGTGCGGGAGTCTAAGAGATTGAGAGAGGTTTTGGAGGCTTCGCCCTAAATGCGGAGGAAAACATTCCATGGTAGGGCAGATTTGAGATTTGAACAGAGTGAGAAACTGTTTAGAAGAAAACCAACACTAAGAGTGAAAAAAGAAAAATAATCCCTAATAGAAATATGTGGTGGTGTCTAGAAATCTGAGTCATCAAACATAAGCATAGGAGCAGTAGACTCTTTTTTTGACAGGACTGAATTTAAGAAAAAGTTTAAGAAGCTTTCTTTGCCCCGTTAGAATTACCTGGAGATCGGCACTTAAGGAAATGGTGTACATTGAGAAGTTGATGCTATTTGTGCAAGGCAAAGGTTTCCCAAATTGGAAGGTGGAACATAGCATGTCACTGTCGGAAAAACTATGGATAGAATTTCCAATCAGTGGAAGAAAGTCACCAACATATAACAGGAAAAGAGTGGGAGAAAGAACTGAACCTTGGAGAAATCAAGCACTTTTGTAAATTTTATATTTTAATATACAGTAATACCCCGAAGTTACGCGATAGGTGGGTCCGACGAAAATCGCGTAAGTCGAATTCGCGTAAGTCGGGGTTCAACTTTGCATATAAATACATATAAATTTTGCTTAATTGGGACCAAGGACTAACAAAAACACTAGTTTAGAAGAAAAATATTAATAAAATTGCAGTTCTTTATACATATTAATACAAAATATGTATTAAAAAAACAAATGACTTACATAAAAAAGTTATTTCGATGTCGATGGCTTCATAAAATCTAACAAATTCGTCTGACGACACAGCGCGTTCTTTTCTTCACGCAGAATTTCTTCGTAGCAAGCTAATAATTTTTTTATTCCTTGCTTTGTAGCTATAACGCGTTCTTCGTTGGAGTCTGTTTTCTAAAATTTTTAAGCCCTTTACAATTGAGCCCTTTTCAATTTTCAACCTGTCAAGTTTGCAATTGTCATGTGCTTTTCGCCGTTGCTTCATTTAGGCCTGTAGCACGTGCAATATCACATGGTCTTTCATTTCGCTCAAAGCGTTTCACAATTTCATATTTTTTCTCTATCGACAGAGGTGGACTGGCCATAAGCCTTACCGGGGAAACCCCGGTGGGCCAGTGTGATTTTGGCCATAAACCATAGTATGACGCCACTATAAATTTTCCCGGGTAAGAATTTTTGACCCAGTCCGCCTCTGTTTATCGATAATTGCTTTTCTTTTTCTCTCTGAATCTGCAGTGTCTTCACCAGGACGCTTCCTTTTCACACCTTTTAATTAAGTATTTTACTCATTTTTAGGGAATAAAGCACAATTACAAAACGAGGAGGCACGCTTGATACGCATAAACAAAGCTTCGCGCATGTAGCAACTGAATAAACAACACCATAAAGGCAGAGATACACTATTAACACCTCACATTTCTAGGGGTTACTACCATAAAACAATAAAAATCCAGTTGCGTTTCTGCTAGTGAAATCTGTTATAAACTGGTAGTAAACTCGATCTAATTGCATTTGCGATTATACCGATAGCTGGAATTGTGTTGCTTTTTACGTTATTATGGTGAAATGTGTTTCCCCTTCACTGATATAAAAAACATAAAAGCAGCAAAGTTGAATTTTGTTCATCTTTCGCTCTCATTCTCCGCCGTCGCACCGTATATCGATAACATATGAAAAACGACCTTGAAGATAGTGGGCGGCAGCGTTGCCAAACGAAAAAAATCAAGAACCGCGTAACTCCGAGTTCGCGTAAGTCGGGGTAGCGTAAGTCGGGGTATTACTGTACTATATACTGTCATCCTTTGGAATGGTGTATATAACTGCAGTTATTGTAAGCAAGATGGCAATAACCATCAAACAACTATCTTGTTAGTGGGACAACATTACACTTAAATTATACTATGCTAAGGAGAAGTATAATATAAAGAAGTCCCACTAGTGTATAACTTAAACAGGAATGAAGTTTAACAGAAATTTCTGCAGATTATAAAGCATAAAACAAAATTATGAGAGCAGACTGAAATGTAATGCCTCTTAGTTCATAATCTCAGTACCAGATGGTGCAGCAAGTTCTATGTTCTCCATGTAGCTAATAGTGTCTAGTTAGCATGTGCACAGTAACATTTTGGCGTGGTTGTTCATTAAAATGAACCATACAAAAAATAGGTGCCTCCGTAGCCAGGTGGGCAGGAGCAGCAGTGTGTAGCACATGCTTCTTGATTAGACCGAGGTTTGAGCCCGTGACCACCAAATACGGAGAATGCGGAAAAGGTCTGGGAATGACCACTGCATATCCCCAGAGCAATATTGCCTTAGTTGCTAATGCTCCTAAAAAAAAAAAAAAACAAATAACAACAATAACAATAACATACAAAAATATTCTAAGTCAATGCATCTTTGAGAATGCAGTTCAAACAATGTGCATGGGATAACACCCACAATTTTTTTTTAAAAAAAAAAGAGACCAGAGACTACAATCAATTCAGTCTAGTATAAACATTGGATAAGCTCAAAAAAAAAAAAAAAAATCACGTGTATCCTGTACGCACAAAATATGTTTTATGTGAACATCTTTGACGACATCTACTAAATTTCAAACAGCTAGAACCGAAATCATGAAGGATGTAATTTATGCTCACACCCACTACTTACTCTACCAAATAAATGTTAGTGATAAATAAAATACACACGCCCCGCTGCTTACTCTACTGAATTGTTTGGAAGAGGTTAGGCCAATAGCCTAATTATAGAGAATGAATAGTATGATTGCAACAATATAAGTATTTGTATTGCTACAATCATACTATCATGTTGAATCATGTTACTCTGTCAATGCTTTGTCACAAATTACACGTGCAGCACTAATGAGATCTGCAAGAAACAACATGGATAATATGCTATCGAAACTGACTTGGCTCAGAATCTCAACGAGAACAAGCGCAAGATGGTAATGCTGCAGATTCCATTTCGCAATAGGAAACAGAGATACTGTCAAATATGAAATATGTCAAGATCTACAACAACAATGAAGAGCTCATACTATATCGTAAATTGTATGAATCGGACTTGGACGTTCACAATAAAAAGGTTGAAATATGTAAGACAAAAGAGACCAGAGACTACAATCAATTCAGTCTAGTATAAACATTGGATAAGCTCAAAAAATCACGTGTACACTGACGAAGCATGCGGTCATGATCTACATAGCCTTGTAAAGCGACTGCGAGAAGAAGATCCCTTTTGAAACTTTTACAATCATCCAAACAGCAAGATGAATGAGGATCTAAAGCTCACCATGCTCAACCCACTCAGCGCAACTGCAAAGAAACGTGAAAACTTGATGACCAATGAGGACTTCTGCAATTTTTTTTAAAATGAGAATGGCCAATGACAAACAAAAGAATCTACTCATACATGTTGTTGGTTTGTTGTTTAATGGCACAAGGGCTGCTAAAGCCATACTATGTCTACTCATACATGTAATTTGGAGTCTGTTATCTGCAGATTGTAATTATCGGAAACTACATGTTAAGGAAGGTTTTTCCAGAGAACAGAAGTAGAAGGAATAAATAAAGAGGAGAAAGCTGGTTCTGTGAGTTAGTTTGGAGTTGAATAGTGAATGGATGTCGACTGGTTGTAGCATGTTATCTACCAATCGCGAACCAATTCAAATATTCTTGACTGGTCCAGCTGGTTGCAGAAAAATGTTTACGATTTGCCTCTTGATGGAAATATACATCCACTTCAGTAATACAGATGGGTACTGTGAAGCCTACATTACATGCACTTCAACTGGTAAGGCTGAAGTGCATGTAATGTGATGTGATCTTGGATGTGCTCAGAGCTGGTTTATGCCAGTTCTGAGCACATTCAAGATCACTGCCCTCAAAGTATCCATTTCTCTGGTCACCAAAAGGTTTCTGCCACAGGTGGCAATGGTTAGCCTAAAGCCACCTAAGTGGTATGCCCAGAATCATAAACGTTTTTCTGCAACCAGCTGGTTTATGCCAGGTATGACTACATCCAAGATCACCTCCCATGATCCTTTGCTTTAAATGCTTTACTTTACTTTAAATTTTGCAAGCTATCCATTTTTCCAGTTACTGTTGCAGGTGGCAATGGTTAGCCCAAAGTGGTATGCCTCGAATCATAAACGTTTTTTTCGCAGCAGCTCTGACCTCATCCAAGATCACCTCCCATGATCCTTTGCGCGATCTCCTCTCCTGACTCAGCACCTCCGTAGCCAGGTGGGCAGCAGCAACAGTGCGTAGCACACATTTCTTGATTAGACTGGGGTTCGAGCCCGTGACCCACCAAATACGGAGGATGCGGAAAGGTCAGGGAATGACCACCGCATTACCCGAAGCAATATGACCTTAGTCGCTAATGCTCCTAAAAACCAAATAACAACAACTCTCCTGACTCCATTTTTCTTTGTTATGAAATGGAAATTAAGTCAAATGGCATCGTTTCCGCATCACAAAAACATGACAAATTGATTTTACTACTGTCCGAAATTTAGTAGGTGCCACCAAACACACAAAAAAAAACTACTTGCCTACTTCAGGTTGGGTGTGTGTGTGTGTTGTTGTTTGTTATTTGGTTTTTAGGAGCATTAGCAACTAAGGCCATATTGCTCCGGGATATGCGGTGGTCATTCCCTGACCTTTCCGTATCCTCCGTATTTGGTGATGATGGGCTCAAACCCTGGTCTAATCAAGAAGCGTGTGCTAAGCACTGCTGCTGCTCCTCACCTGGCTACGGAGGCGCCTAGGGTGTGTGTGTTTAAGCATCAAAGCAACTATGGCTATGGAGTGTCAACATATTGTGTCCATAACTGCATCTATTCAGTCAGTTTGCTGTCTTGTTGCATTGTATAAGGCAATGGTTAAGGCCATATCTTGAGTACTGCATACAGGTCTGGAGGCATCATTTTAGGAAGCATGGAGATCTACTGGAACAGGTCTTGCATCATGTGCCTCTACTAATGTTAACTACAGCAAGAGCCATCTATGATCTTCGTAGTTAATTAATTACTCTTCGTAGGTGCACAGAAGGGAACAAAAGGGTGGTCTTAGCAAGACAGGCTTTAATTTTTCAAACTGCAGCACCTGGAGACTAGGCACCTGCAAGGTGAACTGAGTGAGGTGTTTAAGGCTTTGAATGGATTGAGCAAGCTCAATGCTAAGGGCATTCTTCTTGCTCAGCCTACATACAAGGGGACATAAATTGAGGATAGATGGTTGCAGGATAGACATGCAGAGATTTGCTTTCAGCCAGCCTTCAGGTGGTTAATTGTTGAAACAAACTTCCATCTGGTTTGTTTGTTTGTTTGTTATTTGGTTTTTAGGAGCATTAGCAACGAAGGCCATATTGCTCCAGGGATATGCGGAGCAATACCTGACCTTTCCGCATCCTCTGTATTTGGTGGTCACAGGCTTGAACCCCGGTTTAATCAAGAAGTGTGTGCTACGCACTGCTGCTCCTGCCCACCTGGCTACAGAGGCGCCTTCCATCTGGTGTTCTGATTGTGGGCAATTTGAATAAATTCAAGGAAGAATTAGACAAATTATTGGAGGGGATGGACAGGCAATGTGGGAGGTTTTTTTTTTTGCTGATGTTTTATAAGCTTGCTTTCTTGCATCATATGCCACCACTACTAATAATAATAATAATTTGCATTTTCTTTTTTTTGGCCAGTGCAGCAAAAGCCTGTGGTTTCCTTGCACTATATGACTAATACTAAAATTGTAAGACAGTTATTAGCATGATGTACTAGTAAGAAATGAATTGGGTGTGCTTGCTGATGAAGAAATCCCCCATCAACAGATGATCCAGCCTTCCCCTAGAAAATATAAATCCATTCCTCTTCCCTGCCACTAAAGGTAGGTCTGGATTTGACAACGATTGGTAATATGAGGTTGTCCCTCAACACAATTTTATTTCTAAAAGATATAAAAATTTGAACAAGTAAAATTTTAATTATTTACATTATCAGTAATTGTCAATATAAAATTACTGAAGACTAATACCCACCCATTTTGAATTCCAGCTCTGAAATCTTTTGATGACTTAACACCAATCATAATCATGGCAAAGAGGAAGAAAAAGAGAGTAAGGGCAAAACAAATGCGGTAAACTGCAAGGTATCCAACAGCAAGTTTACAAACATCTTCGTCGCCATGACAGAAGGGAACCTAAAAATATTTAAACTGATGTAAATTGTTAATCTGTACAATCAACTGTTATAAATATTTCCTCATGGTACACATTTATCTAACAAAATTTTTGTGCAATGCCTTCCTGATGTATTTAAAATAAAATAAATAACATTTTCGATACTAGCCTGGTGGACATTCTGTTTCTGCACAATGTTAGGGAAAACCAAATTTTACACAGGCAAAAAATTGGGTTCAATGATCACACATTGATTATTATTAGAATAAGCAGTGGCCTGGAGCAAGGGATGCTGGGGGTTTTCAGGGACTGATGGCAGTCATCATGAAACAGGTGGGTATATGGGATGTGTTAGGGTAACTAAGAATAAGAATAGGTACATGTATACCAATGGCAGAAGTATAGTAAATAAATTTGATGAATTTGAAGTGTTGGTCAAGACATCAAAGGCGGATATTGTTGGGATATCAGAGACGTGGTGTCACACAGATATTAGGAATGCAGAATTGGAATTTGGGGAGTACAATCTTAACTGATCAATCATCCAATAAATCCACAAAAGTCTTACTCGCACACTAGTAAGACTTTTGTGGATTTATTGGATGATTGTTTTCTGCAGCAGTATGTTCGAGAGGCAACCAGAGAGGGTAATACTTTTTATCTGGTTATTGGCAGTGATCATTCGTGTATTAAGAATTTGCAGATAAAGGAACCACTAGGCACTGCGATAACAATGTACTGATGTGGAATTTACTTAAAGATATAATTACCATCAGGGGTAAAGGAATGGGTTTTTGCTTCCGTAAAGGTGAGTATAGTGGTCTAAGACAGTTTTTAAATTCTGTACAGTGGGACCAACTGATGATGTTACCAACAGCAAATTCTAGGTGGGAAGCATTCAAGGAATTAATCGTGGAAGCTACTAGACATTTCATACCTATTAAGAAATACTGTTCACGGTTTAGGCCTAAATGGTCAAATGAACTAATGAGACTCATGGTAGAGAATAAAAATTATCAGGCGACACAGAAGCCAATGGCAGATATAAGCTAGTCTGTAATCAAGTCACAAAGGAGATTAGGCAAGCAAAGGCAGATTACAAGAAATCTTTGGCAAGGATGCTAAGAAAAACAGCAAAGGATTTCTTTACTTATATAAACTCTAAAAGGAAAGGGATGAATCAGATTGGTCTACTTAATATCAATCATCCTGCAGTGGACTGAAAATGGCTGATGATGATGAGTGAAAATGTGCAAGGAAGCTTAAAATATAAAAAATGATATCAAATCATTTTAATAATTCCTCATGTGGTCACATGTAGCCATAAAGTACTTCCTCACTGAGCAAAAGAACAGAACCTTTTCCTCTGTTTGAGACTGTTCATAAATGAACAGTCTCAAACAGAGATTTGGCAGCAGAAATGTTTATGACTATATCAAAATCATTCTTCTGGTGCGGTCTGTTATTGTAATCAATTTCAAAACAGAAATGGAAGATTTGAAAACTATTGGTAAAAATAAATTTGCACATAACATTCAACATATCTAGGAGTAATGGGCCTCAGTACAGAGATGTGAGGTATGTTGAACTGATGGGCTATGTTCAGATTTTCAAACACTGGTATAACATTTAAAAGAAATATGAAAATTGCTTTATTTGAGAAAGCGAGAAACATTAACAGACTTTTTTGCATGAGTGAGGATAACATGCCTAGAATTATCAGCCTTCTTGGCCTGATTGCCTTTACCACAAGTTTTCGATTGAGACATTTTTCCTGAATTCATCAATTTGCCTTCTTTCAAAACTTTGAACACGAGTCAGTGATACTCACTAGTGATCATTTGTTGTATTTCCTAACTTTTGGTAACTCTGAAAGGTGCTCAAATTACTTTTCTAACAACCTCTAAATTCTTCTTTAAACACTCCTGTAAAACTGTTGCCACTGTTTTACCAGTCTAGTTACACATTTAACCAAAGATTGACGCGTGCATCAATTTTTTTCTATTTTTATTTTAACTGAATTCAGTGGAATGCATTGGTTGAAATTGAGGGGTTCACAATAAAAACAGCCCTTGTCAAATTGTCAACCTTTACAGGAGAATAATAAAACTTTCTAGCTTGTTTTTTTTTTTTTTTGAAAATTTGTATACTTAAAATTTATAGAAAGTGTAGCAATTGGAAAATGAGATAGATACTAGGAAAAAAGAATGATCCCATGTATGAGTAAACTAACCTTAGTTTATTCAAAGTAACTTCTTCCCATGTCCTCACACTGCATGCAACAATCACTTTTCAGTGGTGCCTTCCACTTCAGGAACAAGAAGTCGCATGATGCTAAGTTTGATGAATATGGTGGATGCGACAGTGTGCAGACTTCTTTGCTAGCCAAAAACGGATGAATGATGAGAGTCTTGTGCATTGTCATGCAAGAGGAACCAACTGCCATCTTCTCCATACTGAGGCTGCACATGACATTCTCTGCAACAAAATGTTTCAAAATGTCCAGTTAGTAGGCAGCAGAAACACTTTGGCCATTAGGCACAAACTCTTTGTGCACAATTCCCTTACTATTGTAGAAAGTAATGAGCATGGTTTTGATTTTTTGACCTTCTTTGACAAACTTTTTTTTGTCTCTGGGGGAGTTTGCCAACTGCCACGTTGCACTTTGTTGCTTCATTGTGGGGTTGTACTGAAAACACCACATCTTGTCACCTGTAATGATCGAATTCAAGAAGTTGGGGGTTGCTTTCGACAACCTCAATGAGCTCTCTGAAGTGATCAGCCTATCATTGACCATCTGCTAAATAACATGGACACCGTTACTCTAGGTGTCTACCTAGATCACAGTGTCCACAACAGCAGGATACTGGCCACCAGAGTGCATTGTTAACTTGATTTCACCATTTCTTGACAAGGGCTTGTTTTTGTTCTTAACCACTCAACACTGTTTAAATTTATCTTTCCTTTTCAATTAACTCTAGCATTTGAACAGTTTTTGCTGGGCCTGGATGTTTGTCGTCTTCCAGTGATTCTCTTCCATGGGCAAAATACTTATGCCACTTGAACACACGTGCATGAAACAGACATTTCTCTCTATACACTTGCTTCATCATTTGAAATGTTTCCGTAGCACTTTGGCCCAGTCAAACACAAAACAATCTTTGTTCCATTGTTCCTCAACAACACAGACACAGGAGAGACGTGCAGTTCAGCCTGCACTGCGTTCTGAAATGGTGACAATTTCCGCTGACTTGATTGCAGTGTTCAAGGAACAATCACTCTTTCATTTCATATTTACTTCTAGTAGATGGCAGCACCAGCATGCTCATCTCATAACATCAGTCTCATAATCCAATTGCTGCACTGTGTATATGTGGATGCTTGAGGATTCTTTCTGTATAGTTTATGATTGAAGAAAATATTAAAGTCAAGCACTTAAGTGCAAAAGCTCATGACTAGGGTTGTTTTTGTTGGGAATTTAGGGAAAAAGAAAAAAGGAAAATATATTTTTTATGAAAAAATATGAGACAGTGACATTTACTGATTTAGTTATTGACACGGTTGATAATTTTTTTTACTGGAGTTTGTAAAAATTTAATAATCATCCTCTGCACTACTGCTGTTATCTGAAATGTCAATGTCCACATGTAAACTTTCATTTTCTGTTAAGTTTAACCTATTGTAGAAGTTTCTGAGGTCTTCAAATTTCATTGCAGTGATCTTAATGCCTTCTTTGTAGAGGGGCTGAAGAGCTATCTCTTTAGGCAACTTTATTTCTTAGTGCCACAGTATGCCAAGCACCAGTGTAGGTATCCCTTACTGAAATTAGGGAATTATTATTATTATTATTAGCATATGGTGCAAGGAAGCCTAAGGCTTATGCTGCACCAGCTAAAAAAAAAATTCTGAATTACCCTGAGAGAGAGAGAGAGAGAGAGAGAGAGAGAGAGAACAAGAATTAGAAGGGAATCACCAAGAAAGAGCAGAATAATGATATCCAGCTGAGGACCCTGGGTGTGCCAAGCCCATGCTCACCAGATGTGAGCTCCTGGGGTTGAATGAATCTATTTTTAATATCCGTAATGTCTTCAATTTTACACCTCCTTTTCCTGTTTGACTGCGAAAAAAATGAAACTGCAAAAAGTATGGTTTGACTGCTTGATTTATATTATATACAAAAGATTAGTGCATGTTAAGAACCTTTAATGGGTCAGGACCAGTCCTCACCCATTAAAGGTTGTCAACATGCACTAATAATATTATGAAATCACGTCATGGTATGACATCACAATACTATCCCATCCTTCTGGTGTCTCAACCATTTCTTCTTTTCTTTTTCTCGATGAGAGAGAAGTCTTAGTCATTAAGGAGAAAAAAAGTGCCCTCAAATAGGAAAAGATACGTTACAGTTTTTATTCTTAACCAAATGTCCGTTGAAAATCAGCAGAAGTTTATCCTTCAAATTTATTTTGGTTTTGAAATAATGGAACAGAAACAAAATAACTTCATTTTGGCCTTTTTTTGCTATCCCCTCATGATATTCACAGAGCAATGCACCATTATTTCCCAAGTCATGAAGAGAAAAATGCAATGCTATAACTGTATAGAAAAAAATATAACATTAGAGTGAAGATGAGGAAGAGGTAGGTTCTACATATAATTGAAGCTGATCACAGTGGCTGATCCCTCCTGAACTTTTCTTTATACTTCCTTTTGTATCATCTTGAATTGTTTTTCATCTGGGTATGCAGAAGCAGCTGTTCTTGAAATGTATTGCACATCAAACATGGCCAATCGTGGACAATTGAAAGAACATTAAATTTTTCACAGAATACCTCTAGTAAGACTTGTATGGAACTTGAATTTGATATTTTCTTACAAACATTTTGCATTTTACTCGCTGTCAATGTTTCTGGTAAATACAAGTTGTTGGGATTGTTGCAGATTGAGTAGTGCAACTGCCAAGGCTTCATAGTGCTTATATGGCTCTTAAGCAATAATAGAAGGGGTGGAGGCAGAGCCCTTGGTAGTATTGTGATGCAGCTGAACTCTTATGATTCCACAAATACTCATGAATGCATTCCAGAACACTGGAATTTCTATGGTAGCACCAGCATATGCGAAGTTCATAATAAAAAGCTGCAGCATGAACAATTCATTGGTCCTGGTTTGGAGGAATCAAAACCCTTTGGTTTTGCGAGATCTCTGCTTTACAGCTTCTGCATTAATTAAGCCAGACAAATATTCAACTTGCAGATGTTTGCTTGTTAACTGGTAAAAATACTTTCTCTCTTTGTTTTTAACTATCTCAAAGCACTGGTAACGTTTACACCTGAAATAAACACATTATCAATGCAGTGAAAATAAAATTAGACATCTTTGCAAATAAAAAGAATGGATCCAAAAAAAAAAAAAAAACAATCAAAAAATAAATCTGATAAAACAAAATAAAAAAAACAATCAAATATCAGTAATAATTAAGACTTACCAGAAACTGTCACCTATTCGTTTGGCTGCAACATTTTTTCCCATTTTATTAACGTGTTCAACTGCTTTTAACTTCAACTTTTTCACCTGTTTACCTTTCTTTCACTCCTCTCTTTCTTGGCCAATTATTATTAAAAGCATCACTGTTTGTAGCCACTGTGAACTTAATTTATGCACTATATTAATTTGAACATCTTCCAAACACAGAACAATAACAAGTACAGAAGGTTATACCATCTGTACAGTATGGCCACTTTTACACACCAAAAAAAGCCCATGTCAAATAACGAAGGTTGCTTGTGTAAGACACAGCTTGGACAAGGGCTATTTTGGAGAACTACCAAAATTTCACTGATCTGTAGCACAGGACATGTGTTATTTTTGTGACCAACAATGCAACCCAGCTGTAAGTATCTCACATGGCCACCAGAGTGCATTGTTACCCCAATTTCACCATTTCTTGACCAGGGCTGTTTTTGTTCTGAACCCCTCAATTATTTAAATTAATCTTTCCTTTGAGCACTTCTAGATAGTAGTAAATTTCCACCACCAAGTATTCATTCACTTTCAAAAGAAGAACAGCCTATTACTACAAAGGACTCCGTCTCCTCTTTTAATACTCTTGCTACTCTAGTTTTTAAACCTACCATACCAGGTGCACTGTCAACACCAAGTACCAGTTTTTTTGAGGGGGGTAGTACAAGCTTTCAGCTTGTTCAGAAAAAGATGACCAACGTTGGCACTGAGAGCAAACCATATTTGATTTGATGTTTTTAAAAAAAAAAAAAAGTCACCACAATGGGATATAGCTTGATATCATTTATTGCTCAATCAAAAATTCATAAATTTTTAATGGCTTTGTGCAAGGAAGCATTGTTGTGGAGAAGCAAAACTCAATGACTCAACTTTCTCCATGATCCTTTCATGTCCCAGAAAATTGAGGCCAACACTCTTCCAGCTGATGTCTGGGTTCGAAACTTTTTCAGAATTGAAGATCCCTTGTGCTTCCATTGCATGCTTTCTAATTTGGATTCAGGATCATAAAAAATATAGCCAAGTTTCATAATCAGTCATCAAAAGGGATAAAATCTACCTGGATTAGCAAGAATTAATTCTAAATTCTCTTTAGATGACTCCACCCTCTGATGCATGTGATGAATGGAAAGGTTTCTGGAAACACATCTTGCACAAACTTTTCCAAGTGCAGACATTTTAATTCTTCTGTTTTCTAAAATATTTTCTTCAATGATGGCAAATCTTTCAGAAGTGAGTGCTTCATATGACTGACCAAGCCATAGAGCATCCAGAACCATCCTCTTTTGGACTCTGCTAACCATCTTGCAACAGCAGCATAACTGACTTCCCCCAAGCACTAGTCATTCTTTCATTGATTTCTTTAGCATTTCTGCCCCTTTGGTAAAAAATTTTATTACTGAATGATTTTTTTTATTTTTTTATTGTATATTCATTCTTCTTCCACCTACCAACATAAAAAACTAAATCTTAGAAACTATATAAGACAACAACATACAATTTTTTTCATATTATATATGACATTAAAAAAGTGTGAAAATAAATAACCTATTTAATTTATACACACGTTTTATACATCCTGTTCTCAGAATTTTTTGACTACCCTTCGTATGGTGTTTAGTGCAAAATCTCAGAAAAGTTTGCAAGATAATTGGTAATTACTTTGAGTGCATTTTTAAAAATTAACATATATATATAATAGTATAAAATTAATAATGCAACCGAGATAGCTGGCACAAATTCATACCTTTTTTAATTGATCATCTAAAGATGGTGAGAGCATGACACAAGCTACAATAGTTGTCAGAAGGAGCATCAATGCATACATTATTCTTGTAGAAGTAGAGTTCTTGCATGATGGGCAAGCTGAACAGCATAAGCTGCAGGCTGCACTGCCACAACAACACGCCAACTAAATAATATTAAGCAATTACATATCACAAAACAAAATAATGGTACAGGAAACAATAATTATGAATTAAAAATATGCCTCTTAATTATGAATTAAGAGGCATATATATATAAAAAAAACTTTGTAAAAATGGAAGAGTGCCTAATAACATAATATTGCTCTTCTCAACACACACACACACTCTCACTCTCTCTCTCTCTATTTTCGCTTTTATCTTTGCTTTTTCTAACGTTATACGGGGTCGGCATTCAATGTTCCCAATTCACACTTTACATCCTCTTCTTCTCCTCTAGTTAGATTAACTTCTTAACCGGAACACATCTATTGGTTTTGGCATAGTTTTTACGACCAGATGCCCTTCCTGACGTCAACCCTCACCATTTATCCGGGCTTGGGATTTAAGCTGCCGATCTACTAATACAGCAAAGCCCCGCTATTCGTGGGGGTTACGTTCCTGAGAAATGCCGTGAATACCGAAAACTGAGTTATGGCTCCCATAGTAATAAAGGGGTTCCATTCCAAAGTATGAAATATATAAGAAAAACTAGTCTAAAATTCTGTCTATATATGTATTATATGTACCTTCATAATACGACTATGTACATAGACAGCACATAGTGAAATGCAAGCGTATGACATCGAAATGAAAATAAGAAACAATTTAATATTAAATGTAATATTTATTAGAAATTTCAAACAAATCTTTTAAACCAGCGCCTTTGCTAGCTAAAAAGCTTATCCCGCCAGTGCTGTCACCAGTTTCGCTAAAGTGTTGATAAGGGAGTTTTGCCTTTTCACGAATGATGAGTGAACTTAACGGAATTTTATTTTGAGTTCGGTCTTCTATCCACAGATTTAAAGCCTTTTCCATTTTTTCTAATTTAACATCAGAGTTACAGAGCAAATTTTTGAAACAATTAGTGTGTTTTCACGGACACTACGGCAGATTTTTTCTTCCGATTTCTTGACTGATCGTACCGTTGACTCATTGATTTTATATTTTGCCACTGAGGAGACACTTTCACCATTAGAAATTTTATCTAATAACTCAATTTTATTCGCTAATGTCATCACCTTTTTTGATCTTTTCACATTTCCCTTGTTATTTGTAGCCATATTTTTGTACGGGTTAGAAAGAACTTGTCCACAATAAAGTCACTTTCTTCCATTAACACACTCAAAAAAGTGTTTTCACTGCAAAACGGTAGATTTACCACTTTTGTAAGCATATCAATTTATAAATTGATAAATTTATTCAATTTATAAGCATATAAATTAAAAGCAAACAACGAAACCTTCCATGATAAGCGCATAACACATACTGAACAAGGATTAGCGAGAAACATCCACACTTGTGATTTTGTCACCCCTCTTCCCCCCACCCACTGAGCGCTGTTTTGACCGGGAAAGATAATTTTAGCCACACCCATGTTTTTTTTATGGGGGAAAATGTTCACGGCGCTTTAAAATTCACATTTTTTTAGGTTTCATTTTATATTAAATCAGCGAGCACGAATACAGATACCCCAAATAGCGGGGGGTTTACTGTACTCCCGATCAAGATTTTCACTTAAGATTTTCACTAATACTATTAAATCATTAATTTAACAGTATCAGTGAAAATCATAAGTTTTCCACATATATTGTGACTGGATTTGGAGAAGTTAAATAATGTGAAGTGTTGTACTGATACAAAGAAATTACTTATATTTTGGTGATCATTTGGAACGCTGCAGATTTTGTAAGTATTAATGATTACCAGAAGACTAACAGAAACCTTTGTTAACATAACACAGACACTCTTCTCCTCACACCTAATTTTGTACATGGGTAAGTACACTGTAAAGAAATGATGATAATGCAAGGAATTAGTTATCAATATGAACAAAAAAACAAAAAGAAAAAAAATTGTTTTGTTAACAAATATACTCTCCAAAAATATAATGAAAGGATAATGAACAAAAAATCTGTTGCCAACAAAGTACTCTTCTACAAAATGAGCAAGCTGCTTGCTAACTTGGTTTATGCCCACGTTCATATGCTATCACAGGCCATAATAACAAACTACAATTTACTTGGCGAAAGCTGAACATAAATACATATGATAAGTAACAGGCAACAGTAAATGAAGGTGAAATATGTTATACAGTTTTTTTGAATTTTAATGAGAAGACTGTACTGTATTGATTTGTACTGCCAGCTTATTTTAGCATTGGCATTAGTAGAGTCATTTGATGCAAGAAAGCAAGCTTATGCAGCATCAGACAAAAAAAAAACCACTTCACCCCTCTGTTCATTTTTGCATATTACATTTTGTATAGAGCAGCGTTTCTCAACTGGTGCTCCGTGAATACTCATCATCTGGGATTCTGTGCTGAGGAATAAATTTTTACATAAATTATTTGCAAGTAGTCTCTGTAAATAGTAGGATCTTATTTAGTTAATTTTTTGGATCATGTTTATGCTTATGTAATATTCATAGACAGTAAAATGTATTCAAAAATAATAAATATATACAGGGTGTCTCAAAAATATTGGTACAAATGCTTAGGGGAGATAGGTAACATCTAAAGGAATGTGAATCGCATAGGAACCCATAACCGGAAACGTCACCGAAGTCGGTACACGGTGCTGTTCATCAGTTCGTGAGAGGGAAAATTTCTGGTTTACTCGTTCAAGCAGTAGTCGCCACACGAAGAGAATGCATCGATATACAAACTGTGAGCTGGCAGACATGCACCTAGTGTATGGACATGTACCAGACCGCTGTTTGTTTGCGCATGTGCATCAAAATTTATGCAATTATGGGTCATTTAGAGGTAAAAGGAGTAGTGCGGGCAGACAACTTTCGACACGAACTCCCACCATGGAAGAAAGTGTGTTGAATGCCATCCAGAATAATCCTGCTACCAGCACGCGTGCCACTGCCTCTGCCTTAGGAGTGTCTTGTTGCAGTGTACTGGCAAGATGATTCCTTACACCCCTTTCATCTCCAAAGGGTTCAGTTACTGCTCCCCCAAGATCATCCTGCACGTGTGGCTTTTACGTAGTGGTTTCTCCAAGAAAGTGTTCAAGACTTGAATTTTCCAGACTATGTTTTGGTCATGGATGAGGCTTATTTCACTCGGGAAGGCTTATTCAATCAGCGCAATGCTCATGTGTGGGCTCATGACAACCTACAACATCGCTTCGCAATAAATGTGTGGGCAGGTATGGTCGGTGACTGCTCATTCGGCCCATATCTGTTACCATCCCGCATGAACTCTGCTAAATATCGGATCTTTCTTGAACAAGTTCTACCAGGGTTATTTGATGATGTTCCATCAAATGTAAGACGCAACATTTGGTTTCAACACGACGGGGCGCCTGCCTATTATGGAAGGTGTGTTCGTGACCATTTGAATAGGCGTTTTGGGCGTCAATGGATTGGCCGTGGTGGACCCGTTGCCTGGCCCCCACGCTTACCTGATTTATCGAGTCTTGATTTCTTTCTGTGGGGCCCTCAAATCTATCATGTATGAATCGCCTGTGGAGGAGGAAATGGATCTCGTGGCGAGACTCGTCTGCGCTGCTGCTACTGTCAAAGAAACTCCAGGTGTGTTCGACGGTGTCCGCTAATCCATGCTGCATCGGTGTCACGCATGCATTGTGTCTCATGGTGGAACCTTCGAGCATCTGTTGTAACATCTTGAAATGCATCCACCTCATCACCTCATACTCCATTGTTAATATTATGTCAAATAAATGTTTGCCATTAATTACTGTCTTGTGTCATTTCTGCTTCTTGTGCGTCTGCTACTACTTTCCCGTGACGTTTCCGGTTATGGGTTCCTATGCGATTCACATTCCTTTAGATGTTACCTACCTCCCCTAAACATTTGTACCAATATTTCTGAGACACCCTGTGTGTGTGTGTGTGTGTGTGTGTGTGTGTGTGTGTGTGTGTGTGTGTGTGTGTGTGTGTGTGTGTGTGTGTGTGTGTGTGTATAAGGACCAAACTAACAAGTAGTAAAAGAAAACTAGCTTTAGTCTCGTAGGCCTATATACTAAAGGTGATAGCTAATAACAGAACGTAAAAGAAAGTAAAATTAGAATAGTGAAAATAAAAATAAAAAATGAAAATAACATTCTTCCACTTGGTCATCGGTCTGCTACTTCTTCAGGGGCTTTGAGCAGACCAATATCCAGACTAAAAGAATGTCTCATATATGCCAGTTTCTGTTGTCCCCATTCCCAGTTTTGCCTGAATTTAATTTTTAGGTAATTGTATAGAAAATAAATGGGAAGTGATAATAAATGAGCAAAGATAATATGTGTTAAATTTAAATTTTGTAAAAATAGTGTCAGAAACAGCAAACTGGGATAGACGACACAAAGCCCAACAGGTATGTATCAGATTATATGAGAATGGATCCTTACTTCCTTCTTGTAATGTGGTGGTCAGAGTGAAAAAGAGATCAAATTCCCACCTTCTAGTTGTTTTATATGTGCTGACTAAATGATAGTATTAGGTATAAGGTATGTTTGTGTCAGATGGTACCTGAGATTTCTCCCATCTCCGCTGTATCGAGGACAGTACGCTGTCAAGCCAGAGACCTGAAAGTGTGTGGACTGTGTCTGTGCAGTGTGATGTGTTGTGCCCATTGTTTGGCCAGCTTATTGGCTTCCCTAGTGGAGCCCGACATTGCCCATACCTCGCCACGTGGAGGCTAGCCGGGTACGTCCAGTATCACAAGTTGCTCTGGCAGGTCCTGCCACCTAGTATCCTGGGATTTCAGTGGCTAGAGCCTAAAGAATATTTTTTAAAAAAATAAAAAATAATAATAATAAAAATAAAAAATAAATAAAAAAAACTAAAAAAAAATTTCGCACGTTTGACATAAATGCTTAATGAGATTGCTGTTAAGAAATCACTGGTTGGGGTTGAACGCTAAAGAAATGTGTTAAAAGGCCTAATTTTGATTTTTTGATGTTTTTAAATTTAGACATGCGCGGCTATATGATAGATGAAAATTAATAGTGGGAGGGAGGGGAGGCTGAAGACTGGGGGACAGAAGTAGAAGTAAGGGGTCGATAGAAGAGATGACCCCTGCTAGGCAGTGTGGCATGCCCATGTCACACCAGAGGGAAGTTTGGATGACAGGTGGGGGAGTTGCCAAAAAGTTACCTCCCTCTGCCAGGGATAGGGGTTGGAAGAAGACTGGGCTAGGTGTCCAGCCTGGGTCGCCGTATGGCTTCGGCAGTGATCAACTGCTGTCCTGGTCTTCGTTCCAATATCTTGGTTGTCCTTTCCTTGTGGTGCTGGTCAGTTTGTCACATCCATGTGTTTGGTCAAGTATGACTGTCCTTTCCTTGGGATTAATTTTCTTTTGTCTCATCTCTGGTTTAAGTCAGGTGTGCAGTGCCGGTTGTCACTAATTCTTGTGGTCAGTTGTGGTTGTTGAGTCAACCGTTGGGTTGGGAGGAAGCTGTTTGTAGTCGCTGTTTCTCTAGGTGTCAAGGTCACAAACTTGTGGTTTTCCTGTTTGTCGCAGGAGGTGGTCACTTTATTGAGAGCTTAGGTTTTCTTGACTTGTGGGGTGATGAGATCTTAGGGTCCCAATTCATTCTTCCCCTAGTGAGGTTGTGTCATTTTGTTGTTTGCACTTTCTCCTATGTTGGTAATTCCTTTTGTTGTCATTTATCTCGCCACTTTCCTAGTTTGGGTTTGATGGTTGTGGTAAAGTTTGTCGCTTGGCATATACGGCCTGGGCAAAGTCTGAGAAGGCTTTGAAAGTCTCAGCACTCTCTGGAAGGTGGTGTTCATTATTTCTCAGGATGAATTGAATCTTGGTGATTAATGCTAATCTGAGGTCCTCGTAGTGTTGGCATTCGTGCATCATGTGGTCCCAGGTCTCAGGGGACCCACAGGCACACAGGGGGTTGTCCACTAGACGAAGATGGCAGTTTACTTCTGATGGCACCATGTCCTGTCATCAGATATGTAACATGAAGACCTGGGGAAAACCGGGTCAGTAGCATTGGGTAGACTATATTTATCTCAGGGATGAATTTTGTTATTTGTCCCTTTGCTGTTTGGGACCAGCGTTGTTGCCATATCCAATGGAGGTAAACTAGAAGCCGCTTCTTTTCATTTGCTCTGTTGCTTGCAGGATCTGTGGTGAACTCTTTGTACGTGGTGCTTTTGCCTCTACCAAGCTGGAAATTCATCCCAGCTCAAACCACTTCCAGGTCAAGGGGCAGGCTTCCAGTCATCACTTATAGCGCAGGGGTGGAGACTGTGTGGCAAGCTCTTGTCATGGTGAGTAGTGCCGGTCTTTGGATGGTGAGAAGCTTTCTAGAATTTACCACAGTTGTGGCTTTGTTGTACCAGACTCCAGAGGCATAAGTCACCGCAGGGATGAATACAGCTTTGTATAAGAGGGCAAGGGTGTGCCTCTTCAGCCCCCAGTCTTTTCTTGCCACTATTTATCATTACCGTGTGTGTTTTCATTTTTTTCTGTAGATTTTTTAGGTGTGGTAGGAATGTGAGGCTTCTGTCCAGGGTGATGCCCAGGTATTTTAGCTCGGTTGTTAGTTTAATGGTTTTGTCCTGTATTTTGATTAGCGGCGGTCTCGTTAGGGAAAGGTGCCCTTTTAGCAAGATGGACTGAGTTTTCATCGGTGATATTTTTAGACGATGTAGTTGGTCCAGTGTTGCAGAACAGTCAGAGCGTTGTTGGCAGCAGTTTCAATCTGTGCCCTAGTTTCCGGCTACGAGCAAGGTGAGATCGTCCGCAAAGGCTTGTGCTCAGACATCCCTCAGATCTACGGCCAGAAATTCATCCAGCACATAGTTCCAGAGGAGAGGTCCAAGCACGGAGCCCTGCAGGCAACCCTTATGTATTTGTTGTCAAGTTTGGCAAAGAGTGTCTTAACGACAACTCTTCTATTTGAGAGATAGCTTTTGATGCAAGAATATAGGTTTTGGTTAGGTTAGTTCTGCCCTCCTCAACCATGCAAGGACGCTTGGCCACCAAAGGGTGTCAAATGCCCCAGAAAAATCAACTGAAATAAGCAGCAAACATTTGCTCTGACAGTTTTGAAGTGTCAGAGCAATGTTTTCTAGTGTGTCGGTTGTGCTTCTTTGTGCCCTGAAACCATATTGGTTTGGTGCTGGAAGTTGTGCCAAGTTGTAATACTTTTCTATTCTTTCACGGAGGAGTTGCTCAAAGACCTTGCTCAACACTGGGAGCAAGGCAATGGGTCGATATGACGCCGGTAGGTGCGGTGGTTTGCTGGGGTTTTTGATTAGAAGCTTAATAACAGCTTTCTTCCAATCTGTTGGGAATTGTCCCATTGCCAAACTGTGATTATAGAGGTTTAGCAAAAGGTCCAGAGCAAACTTGACTACCTTTTTCAATCTCAGGTTCAACCATGTCTTCTCCAGGCATTTTCCTATTTCTCAGTTAGCTGATGGCTAGGTGTAAGTCCAGGATTGTGAAGAGTGTCTCGGGCCGGTAGTGCTGTACTCATCATTGTCGCTGCAGAGTTTTTCCTGTTCACGGGTATTTTGGTCTTTTGGGGGAGTGGAACAGAGGTAACAACCTCACCCCGTGGCATCTTATTCATTGTAATCCGGTACATGGTGCGCCCAAGGGATCTTAGTTTCCCACCGAGGAGACAAGATTCTCCCAGGACAGCTTTCTCTGCTGCCTGATCATTGCAGTGTAGGCGTTTCTTGTCTTCCGATATTGCTGCTTAAACGTTTCAACATCCTGAGGTGGGCCTAGTACATACGCCTAGCCCACGGAAGGCTTGTCTTCTCCTTTGCACTTGGTTGCGTAGAGCATCTAACTCTTTCAACCACCATGGCACCGCAAACCTGTGCTGCTTGAAGTTGGCTATCAGTGGCTGCTGCAGGGCTCGCCGAATGGTGAAGGTTTAAGTCAGGTCTGATGTGGTCCATTCCTCTTGAGGCACCCAATCCATGACGTAATTGGTGAGTGACCTGGTAGCTAATGTCCCATCCAGTGTTGCCTCCCAGAGGGTGGAGGCAAAAGTTGGTAAGTTGTTGGGGCGATTCAGGACTATTAGTCCACTGGTAGTGATGTATTCTTCCAAGCACACTCCGTTTCTGGACCCCCTGCACTCCTGGGTGCAGCTGAACCAAGGGGAGGATGACAGTTTACGTCAGCCGAGATGAGTACTTTGTCTTGTGGGAGCTCGGTTAGTGCTTGGTTGAGGTACTGGGTTGCTGGTATTATGTCCTCTCCTGGACGACAATAGAGGGAGATGAGGAACATCTCTCCCAGAGGTGAAACAATGTGGGTGCAGGCAGCCCAAGGTGAACAGAGGTGAGTGACTTTGGTGATGGTTAGGTCCGGGTTCCGCACAATGATGGCTGCCCAGGGGGTTACACCATCTGCCTGTACAATTTTGTACCTTAAGGGATATCCCCCCCCCCAGACTTTATTTGCAACTGTGTAGGGTTCCTGAATTAGTAGAACATCGCAATTTTCTTCTTCTGCCTTTTTTGTGATTTGGTCTGTGACTGCATATGCTCTTTGGGCATTTGTTTTCATACATTTTAGACTCTTGTTGTTATATCCTTTATTCAGAGTTCCCATAATTGATTCTTTCCTAGTGGATGCTCTTGGCTTTCAGGTAAGTGGGCCAGTTTGTATCGCGAAGGGAGTGTGTGTATGTGGCATCTTCAGGTCCCTGCAGTTCACACAAACTGCGTCTTTACCCTTGTTTGGGCAGGAGCTAAAACTGTGTCCCTTTTCACCGCAGTGGCCGCAGGTCACAGTTTGGGAACACATGTGTGTTGTATGCCCAAATCAGCAGCAGCAGAAGCACTTTGGGACTGCTACATGCTCCCTGTATCGATGTGCTCCCCAGTTTATGTATATTCGGGTTGCCTCATTATGATTCTTCAGGTAGTTCAATCACCCAATTTGTGGCACTACCGTTCCTGCTTTTTGTCTGATATTTTTGCCGTACCGCTGTTGCTGGGTCAACCTCTGGTAGTCTTGTTGCAGGTTTCGTCTGTAAATCTCTTCTATAATGGTGGTTGATGTTGTGTCCTTTTCCAGGTCATACACCACGATGGAGGGCCCTTCTGCCTTGGTGGTTGAGCTACCAATCCAAGGGTGGGTATTTTGGCATTTTCTAAGATGCATTTAGCATCATCGCTGGTCACAGTTTCAATTATCACTCCCATGTTTCGAGTTTTCCTGATGAACTTTATTCTTGTGCTCTTTAGGTCTTCTGTCAGAAAGTCCATCACAGCTTTCTTAACATCTTCACTTGATTTGTGTGTGTCCAGTGTAGTGGGCTTGAGCACCACTAAGTGTGGTTTGGGGAGTAATGTCTTTCTCGGTGGCGGTTTGTCTCTGCCATCTGGCCGGGAGACATTTGTCCTCAATGCTTCAGAATTGGTCGGGGAGCGTTGTGGGATTTCATTTTCCCCATCTTGATGGAACGCTTCCAATTTAGCGTTGGCCTTTCGGACTCGATATGAGACTTGAGGAGAATAGTTTCCATCTTAGTCCATAGGGACACAATATCTGCTCGTAACCATGTAGTAATTCGGTTGTTCTATTCCCTCAGCAAGTTTTCAAGCTCAGTTCTGAGAAACAGGATTTGTTCTGGGACCGGTCCTTCCGGCAGGGTAGGATCAAGGAGTCAAACCTCTTTCAGCAGCTTTGTTGTTTGGGTTTGTAGCTCAGGTTGGGTCTTGTTGGGGTCAGTCTGAGATCTGGTCTCTCGTTTATGCTTTGGGACCACGTGTAGCTTGTTTCTTTTCGCTATACTATACATAAATAACATTTCCACACATATGAGCAACAAGAGGTTATGGGAGTGATAGAATGAAACTATTTAAATTTACTATTAGGCCTTCCCAAGTGCTTGGTTCACTCTAATGAAAATCACATATAGGTATTTTTTTTTTTTTTTTTTTTATGAAAACCCCAAACACGAAAGGTATCAAAACCTATAGTACTTAGTACCGTGCATGGGTTGAAGGAGAAGTATGGGGGGAGGGGGATACCGGATATACACATATGGCTAGCATGTTACTATATAGCTTTACATATGTAAACTTAAAAAAGTCCATAGTTCTTAAAATAATTGTCTAAATCTCATGAAAAGTCACTTGTAAGTCCAGTTTATTTCCCTCTATCATTTGAGACCATTGCTGATTCAAAATTCCATAATTTCACTGAAAAATAACACTTTTATAAAGGAGCTCACAAAAAATGTGACTATTTGCTGGTATGATATTTCCTTCGTTGTGTAGCCACGCTTTTCATTGACTATGGCGTGATGGTGAAATTGCCGTAGGCAATATGTTCTATGCAAATGTTCTGATAGTCATAAGAGGGTTTTGGATGTTTATTTCAGTTAGTGGGGAAGGAACCTATATGAATGAAATGATGTGTTAATGCAAATACAAGGTGTTAATATAAATAAAAGAAGTATGTTAATGAAAAAAATATATAGGAAATGCTATTTTCTCGACAAGGGCCAGTATAACTTTTCTAAGGCACAACAACACATGTATGTCCGAGGGGATAGCTACACTGGTGTCCAAAGAAAGTGCATCACCTAGGAATTTTGCCTTTCGAACCTTTTTCCAAGTTGGTATGTTACATTAATGACTAGCATCACAAATAAAAATATAAACAAAAGATATTTATTAATAGTTAAGGCAAAGCTAAGTAATATTTGACAGGTGCTCTCAAAATTTTCCAAAACGAGCATTTGCAAACTTTATACAACAGTTTTGGTAAACATGACAATTATGGCATGTTTACATATAGGTATTTTTTTTTTTTTTTTTTTTATGAAAACCCCAAACACGAAAGGTATCAAAACCTATAGTAGAAATGTTATCAGAAGTCCTCACAATTTGCTTCAGTTTATCATTTTAAATGGAAAACAAAATGAAAAGTTCACCAGGTGCAAACTAATATTTAGTTGAACTGCCTCTAGCACTGATGACAGCAGCACACCATCGAGGCATTGACAAGATCAATTTCTGAAGATAATCAACTGATAATTCGCGGTTCCAAATACGAATTATGGCTTCCTGAAGTTCACGAAGAGTCTTTGGTTTCTTTCTGGCAACTGCAGATTCCATATGATGCCAACAGTTCTCTATAGAATTCAGGTCCGGGCTGTTTCCTAGCCAGCTAAGAGTTGTAATGGACTGTTCTTCCAACCATTTTTTCACCTGTAACAAATGTAAATACATTACTGTCGAACCTCTAATGCAGAAATGAAGCTAAAGTAACTACAGAAGTGCCTACTTACACTTTTCGTCCGATGACAAGGAGCAGAGTCACCTTGAAAGATGCAGTTACTTGGCAGGTTGAAATGGTCTCTAATGGTTGGTAGCAATTTGCCTTCCAATATAGGCAGGTATCCATTGGCATTTATGAAACCTTTTATAAACTGTAGGTGAATTACTCCGCGATACGAAATGGCTGGTAGAGAATTTCACTGTAGACACCATACAGTCTGGATGGTATTCTTCACCACATCTACGGCGAAATGTTTTGTCTCCCATCAGAGCCATGCAGGTCGAATTTCTTTTCATCCAAGAAAATAACTCATGTCCACTGCTCGGAAGTCCATTTGACATGCTCCTTACACCAAATTAATCGGGCCTTTTTCATTTTTTGCTTGAGGAGGGGCTTCTTTTTAGGATGACAGGCTACAAGTCATTGAAGAGGCACCTTCTGACTCTTATTGCACTTGCTACCACTCCTGTATGTTCTTTTTTTCCATTCTCTTTTCAGTTCAGATGAAGAAGCTTTACAGTTTTTAAGGTGTAAGTGCTTCAAAACACAGTCCTGTTTTTTCACGAGGAGCTTTAAAAAACAACCCTGTTTCGTCACAGTTGTAAATATCCTTAGCTTCAAAATCACGACATAAATCTTCCAATTTGACGGTCCACTCTGTTACAACCCCAGTATCAACAGATCCACCTTCACCACTTAGGGTTTTCCAAGAAATTTTATGCCGAGTTTTGAACTTGTCTAGCCATCCCACAGAAGCTTTGAACTCATTTACTCCCATAGATTTCGCAACCTCCAAAGCCTTTTCCCTAATAATAGGCCCATTAATGGGAATTTTTTTAGCACGTGCGCGACAAAACCACTCATACATAACATTGTCAATTTGAAGTCCAACAATTTTTGGGAATGATTTTTGAACCTGATCATTTATGTGTTGCCAAAATTGTTTGAGCAGTTCATTTTTTTTCTTTAGGATGTCGCTTACCTGCGTCTTCCCGATTTTGAATTTTGTAGCGAGATTGTGAACATTATTTTTTTTGCCAATCGTACGCATTAATGAGTTCGACTTTATCTTTTAAAGTTAAATGTTTATGAGAAGACATTGTGCACTTCACACGACACTGAACAAAACTGAAAACTGAAACTCAAAAGACGAAAGGCCGACCATATTCACCCCCCCCTGCACTCACCGAATTCATCAGAAGTTTTACACGTGCCTTAAAATTCTTGAAAAAGGGTTTAGAACCGCGATGTAAACCTTGATAAAATTCAGAGAATCGGAAATAGAAAATAAACACACGATTGAGGCAATACATGGAAGAAACGTTCCTAGAAAAAGGGCCGTGAGCTCGCCAGCTGTCCGTTATGGGGAGATCAAATTAAGTGCTAATCTAAACGAAACAGTGCAGATTGCCTGTCCGCATCCGTTACAGAGAATGTCCACTAGACAGAAGCTGAAAACACATTAAAACCAATAGAGGAGAGTTGGGGAATTTGAAAATGTCCGTTGTAGAGAGATGTCCGTTAAAGAGAGGTGTCCGTTAGAAGTTTCACTGTATATGTTAAAAATCAGTTGCCTCAAGTGAAAAGAAAACCCAATGAGAGAAATTAAATATTAAGGAATAAGATGTCATCGAGGAGGATTGAACTTTAGAGGTCCACAAACCATTGTAATACCCATGATTTTTTTGCCCCCCAAAAACTAATTTTTGTCCCCTTAGGGGAGATATCGTTCCATTGAGAATTCCTGATTAAGACCATTTGAGAATGGGGCCCTATTCAACAGAACCAGTTGAACATGCTTGGTCAGCAGCCCTGTCTGCAGACTTACTTAACAAGTACAGGGCAATGTTGAAAAAAAGTCACAAGTTAAGGTTATATCTGAAAGTGTCTGCAATTCTGCCCAGACATGATAGGAGGGAATATATGATGACAGCCTTGTCGATCTATTCTGCCCTGGAGAGACTGAGCAAGGCTCATGGGTAGAATTTTTCTTAGCATGGTCTGTACTTATTAACAGGAGAGCCTACTTCTACAGGGATGGGATACACTTAAATAAAAAGTGGTCAAGAATATTTGCTGATGCTATTGAGACAGTGTTATGTGGGTTGGAAAACTGCTAGCTTGAGAGAATACACAGACTAATATATTAACAACAGCTGCAGGCAGAGATGAAAATGAATCTCGCACTGTTTCTATTGGAAAGACCAGCAGCCTCAAAAGCAAGGTATTGGAGATTTCAAGGACTGCTGAGAGTCATCATGCAACAAGTAAATAAATGGACTCTGTTAGAGTAACTAAGAATAAGAACAGGTGCATGTATACTTACAGTTACACCAATCTCAGGAGCATAGTAAATCAGTTTGATGAATTTGAAGTGCTGGTCAAGGCACCAAATGCAGACATTGTTGGGATATCAGAGATGTGCCACTCAGATATAAGGGCTGCAGAATTTGAATATGGGGAGTAATAATATGTATAAAGAAAGGACAGACAGGATATGAGGGGATAGAGGTGTTATACTCTTAGTTAAGCATATAAAAACTAAAGCAGTGCATCCAGTTGACATGGGTGGCCAGTGCAATGATAATCCAGTTTGGTGTGACATAAGTGCTGGGAAAGCAAAAGTGAGAGCAGGAGTGTTATAGGCTTAATGACTGATGATTAACCCCAGGGGCTCACATCTGGTGAGTATGGGCTTGGCACACCCAGGGTCCTGAGCTGGATATCATCATTCTTCTCTTCCTTGGTAATTCCTCTCTCTCTCTCTCTCTCTCTCTCTCTCTCTCTCTCTCTCTCTCGGTAACTTAGAAAATTTTTTTTTGGCTGGTGCAGCAAAAGCCTCAGGCTTTCTTGCACCACATGCCTAATGATAATAATAATGTTAATAATAATTATTAGTACAAGGAACAACTGTACAGAGAAATAGTTGGTCAATAAATCAAAATGTCTTAAAACAGGGTATTTTAACTTTCCAGATACTGACTATAACTTGAGAGTTAGTCGTCACTCACAGAATAGCTAGACTTTTGTGGATTTAGTGGATGACTGTTTTCTTCAATAGCATGTTAGAGAGAGACAACAAGAGACAGAAATACTATACCAGCAGTAATTATTTATGCATTAAACATCTGCAGAAAAAGAACCACTGGATGGCAGTAATCACAGTGTATAGATTTGGGATTTACTTAACAATGAAACTACCATCGTGGGTAAAAGGAAGGGTTTTTGCTTTCATAAAAGGTGATTACAGTGGCCTCAGACAGTTTTTAAATTTTAGACAGTGGGACATATTGATGATGTTACCAAGCACAAATACTAAATGGGAAGCATTCAAGGAATTAATCATAGACGCTACTAGGTTTATCATACCAACTAAGAAACGCTGTTCAAGATTTAGACATAAGTGGATGTCAGATGAACTAATGAGACTTGTGACGGAGCAGAAAATGCATGGGATACATATAAATTATCACATGACACAGAAGCCTATGGTAGATATAAACTAGTCTCTATATAATATTGGTTTAAGTACACCATAGAAAACTCTTAAACGAAAAAACTACCTTTGTAGTTTGAAGGGGCATCATTTTATCTGTATCATATTGTGCTCCCCCTTCACAACGAGTAGCCATGTATTGCACTACCTCAAGTAAGTAATGCTTCACCAAAAGAGAAGACTATTGTTACTTATTCTCGGTAGACACCACCACCTGGACAGCACCGTTACTTATTCGAGGTCGTGCAATACATGGCAACTCATTGTGAAGGAGGAGCACAATATGAGATACAGATAAAATGATGCCCCTTCAAACTACAAACATATTTTTTTTTATTTAAGAGAGTTTTTATGGTGTACTTACACCAATATTATATAGAATATTTATGCTCTTAAACATATGATGCTTTATTGCACCAATCTTCATTTTAACATTATCGTGTAAACCTTCTGACATCTATCATATTGTGTGATTATCTTCACAACTGGATTGTCATGTCTGCAATACCAGGGTGCCTGCCCACCCACCGATGAAGGGCCAACAAGCCTTGAAACAGTGCTGTCTGCGATGCCCACCGAGAATAAGTACGAACAGTCTTCTCTTTTGGTGAAGTGTTACTTATTTGAGGTAGTGCATTACATGGCAACTCATTGTGAAGGAGGAGCACAATATGAGATACAGATAAAATTATGCCCCTTCAAACTGCAAATGTAGTTTTTTCGTTTAAGAGTTTTCTATGGTGTACTTACACCAATATTATATAGAATATTTACACTCTTAAACATATGATGCTTTATTGCATCAATCTTCATTTTAACTTAAACTAGTCTGTAATGAAATCACAAAGTTAGGCACGCAAAAGCAGATTATGAGAAATCTTTGGCAAAGGGGTCTGGGAGTCTAAAACATTGATGGAATTGACATTTGGGTGAAATTCAAGACAAGTGGACACAATTTCAGCAAAGTCCGAACAGTCTGTGACAGCCAACTCCTCTTGCACCTTCACGATTGTGGGACAGTTATTAATCCTGGGTATAACCTCCATGCACAAGCACACTGTGGGTGACCACCCAGGTGTGAACCAACTTAAGCAGGGGTTGAGGTGTGGTGCACACACCACATGAAGGAATGCCACCCCTCTGTTACCAGGCATTACTAGGCAGTAGATGATTCTCATCAACTGGCCCAATACCACCACTTTGCTTATTGGAGGCATGAAGTGGTGGAACCCATGCTTAGTCTCCAGAGCTAAGTTCCAGTCAACCCTTCCCCATCTTTACCATCATGCAGTATGACTGATGACTTTGAGATTATGATGAACATCACGCGAGATCCAATCTTCCCTACATTTCGAGCAGACGTTACGTCAAGGATCTGGGTATATTCTTACCATGTGTATGCCATATCCAAAAATTTCATTACTTCATACAGCATGACCCCCTCTTTTTTTTACTACTGAATATGCCATGAATTGTCCAACTAATAGAGTAAGCTTATCTGCGAAAAGATCTAAACCTCCCAAACAATTCCCATTTCATTTCACAAATATATGTGGTCTCAATTCTAATCTCAACGATGTCCATTTCAACTTGAAGTTTGCCAAACCCCGTGTACTTTTTCTGACAGAATCTTAGTTATCGGTTGTGTGACATAAGCATTGGAAAGGGAAAATGAGAGTAAGAGTGTGAACTACTGCTCATCTCAGTTACCCAAATTATTTGCTGTATGATTCCTTTGCCTCAAAGGTGGTACTTGTGTATACATCCGTTCCAATATTCCCTGTCAGAGACTTGGTAATTTGGAATCTACTCTTGTCAATCTTCTCTGGCTTAAAATCTCTCTACCTCATTATTTCAAATTCATCTGTTGTCTCTACCATTCTCCCAACTCCACTAATCATTTGCATCTCTTTGACTTCCTCTCTTTGCAACTTGACTTTCTCCACCCAACTTTCCTAACAGTGAGGTAATTTTCCTTGGTGATTTTAACGTTCACAACTTCAGCTAGCTTCCATTTTCTAGTCAAACCGACCCAGCTGGTCGAGTTGCTGAGGCATTTGCAATTACTAAGGACCTTACACAGATTGTTCATTTACCCACAAGAATATCAGACAATCCTAACCATACAGCCAACACGCTTGATCTTTTTCTCACAAACAACCCTTAAGAGTACACGGTCAAAGTGAGTGGTTCTTTAGGCATCTCAGATCACAACTTGGTGAGTGTCTCTTCTCCAATGGAGCCTTTATCTCATGGCTATTCCCAACTTCTTATTGTTTGGCATTACAAGAAGGCAAAATGGGATGACCTGCGAGATTTCTTTTCTTCTTTTCCTTGGTCGGATTACTGTTGGAGACCGCCCCCGAATCCACAGATGCTCTCATAATTATGACTAAGGGGACACTGCCCCAGGGTTTGTTTACTTCCTTCTTTTTTTTTTTTTTTTTTTTTGATTTGGTAGTTGTTGGCGCATCGGCTTCTGTGGCCATATTGCACCTCCAAAGGTTTTTGCAGTACAGTGATCCAAGCCCGAGGCGGGAATCGAACCCGCGACCTTTGGGTTGCCGGGCAGGTACTTTACCCACTCGGCTAGCCCGGTCGGCTTTACTTCCTTCACTGCCTCCCTTAATATAATTGGCTAGATCCCATCTACCACAGGTGCCTTTCTTATGTTTAACTTCAACTATTTCTCTTCCACTTCTCTCTCAGTTATTAGAGTTTGATAAACTTCTGGCATCTTCTTCCGTAAAGAATGTGTGAACGTAGATGCAAAATACTCATTCAGTTTGTAAGCAACCTGAGCAGAATCATTAACAGTTGAACCATTGATATTAAGTGGGCTAGTCTGTTTCTTTCCTTTCCTTCTAGTGTGTATATAAGTCAAGAAATCTATCCTGTTGTCTTTGCATCCTTTTTTTTTATGAAAACCCCAAACAAATGAGGTATTAGACCCTATAGTACTTAGTACCGTGCTTGGGTTGGAGATTGAGAGGAGATATTTGTTGACATTAGATTTTAACTTCTGTAGACTGAAATACGCATGAAGGAAGGTTGTTCCAAAAAACAGCAGTTGATTGAATAAATGAGGAAGATGAAAAGTTGATTCTGTGAGTTTGAAGTTGGACAGTAAATGGATGTTGGCTGGTGGCGGCACGTGTTCGGACTGTTTTGAAAGAGAGAGCGGGAATTATAGAAGCCAATTCAGAAGAATAGTGCCCATGGATCTGTAGAAAAGGCATGCAGCCGAAACAGTACGTCTATGAGACAGAGTGGAGAGACTCTGTTGAGAGGAGTCATTAATTAGCCTAACTGCCCTCTTTTCAATGGAATCAAAAGCCTGAGAGAGGTTTTGGGGACACTGCCTCAGATGTGGGAACAATATTCCATGGTAGGGCAGATTTGCAATTTATACAGCGTGAACAGCTGTTTGGAAGAAAAGTTACACCGAGAGCGAAAGAGAAAAAAGTTTTTTTAGATGCAGAGGAAGCAATATTTATAATGTGCTTGTGCCAAGAGAGATTAGAAGTCAGGGTAATCCCCAAAAGAGATATATCATTTTGCCTAGAAATCGGAGTGTTACCAAAGATAAGCATAGGAGCAGAAGAATCCTTTTTGCGAGATATAAGACAAGAATGAGTTTTAGAAGGAATGAAATCAACTAAGTTGTCTTTGTCCCACTGGAGAATTACCTGGAGATCGGCATTTAAGGAATTGGTAGCGGATATTTGAGAAGTTGAAGCTGATTGAGCATTGCAAGGTTTCTCAAAATGGAAAGTGGAATGCAATGTGCTATCATTGGCAAGACTATGGATAGGATTTCCAGTCAGTGGAAGGTCATTAATATACAAGACGAAAAGAGTGGGGGAAAGAACTGAACCTTGGGGGACAACAGCATTAGTGGAGAAGTCAGAAGACAGAGAGCCATCTACCATCACCCTCAGTGAGCAATCAGAGAGAAAACTGGATAACCAATTACAAAAAACTGTTGGCAAACCATAAGATGGAAGCTTGTTTAGAAGACCTTTATGCCAAACACGATTGAAAGACAGATGTCAAGAGAAACTGCTTGTGTTTCACCAAATTTTTCCATTGAATTTGTCCATAAAAGGGTAACATAAACCAGAATATTACCAGTGGATCGATATTGACGGAATCCATACTGGCGATCGTTGATCAGACAGAAGGTTTCTAGGTAGTTTAAGAGTTGGCGGTTAATTGATTTCTCCATTACCTTAGAAAGATGAGAAGTAATTGCAATGGGACGATAATTGGATGGGAGGGATTTGTCACCCTTTTTAGGAACTGGCTGGATATGAGCAAATTTACAAGCAGAAGGAGAAACATCTTTGGGATAAGAAAGTGAAAAAAGGCGGCAAAGAATAGGAGTAAGTTCAGGAGTACGGGTTTTGAGAAAAAGTGGAGAAACACCATCAGGACCTGGAGCTTTCTTAGCACCACGATTTGTCAAAATCCTTCTGACATCCTTTTGATGGAAGACCACAGGAGGCATTGAATGGAGCATGTTGGGAATGATGGGAGGTGGTTTACCAAGATCATTAATACATGAGTTGGAAGAAAAATGGGATGCTAGCAGATCAGCTTTATCCTTGGCTGAAGTGACAACAGAACCATCTGATTTTGACAGAGGTGGGAGCTGAGATGGGCAATGGAGCCTTTATCTCATGGCTATTCCCAACTTCTTATTGTTTGGCATTACAAGAATGCAAAGTTGGATGACCTTCGAGATTTCTTTTCCTTGGTCGGATCACTGCTGCTGCTCCTGCCCACCTGGCTATGGAGGCGCCTTACAATAATGCATTAACCATTTTCTAATTGTTGATTTTTTAATGGTTTGTATGGATTTCTAGAAACATTTCAACTGATGAATTTCTCGAAGAAACAGTAGTGGCCAAATTAAAATATTTTATACTGCTTGATTTTAATGCGTTGTTTCTGTCTGCTTCTACCATTTTATATATATATATATATATTTCTGCATCAATAAACAACACTGAACAACTGCAGTGTTGTTTCATTGATTATTGTTATTAATTGAGGTGTTTCAAAATGATCACAATAAGTGGCACCCACTGCATATATTTTTAATACTAGCCTCAAACGAGCATCAGACCCCTGACATTTTGAAAACACAATGTAATTGCACTTTGTTTGCAAAGGGTTGGGGGTCTGATCCTTGGTTTGGTATAGTTGTTAAAAGGCATACAGTGCTTGATTATATTTAAATGGAAACTTGATTATATTTAAACAGATTATAAATGGAAAGTGTAAGTGCTGACAGTGCTAGGAAACGAAACAAACTTGATTTAGAAATGAATATGATTAAGAATTACAAAGCAGGACAAAGTTTTCTGAGCAGTGCAGACGGTCTGCAAGAGTAGCTCATGGTGTCTTGTCAATGATATACAGGAATTTTTCTAGTAGGGATAAGGAGGTGATTATCCCCTTGTATAAGACAATGGTCATGCCACACCTTGAGTACTATATACTGGTCTGGAGGCCTCATTTTAAGAACGATGTAGAGCTGTTGGAACGAGTACAGAGAAGGGCAACAAGATTAATGAATGGAACAAAGGGTTGCTCTTACGAAGAAAGGATTAAAAGGTTTTGCAGATTACAGTGTTTGGAGACTAGGCACTTGCAAGGTGATCTGATTGAGGTGTATAAAGCCTTGAATGGTTTCAGCATGCTCAGTGCTGATGGGATTCTTCCTGTTGCTCAGAATAATCACCTGAGAGGGCATAAATTCAAATTGAGGAAAGACAGTTGTAGGATGGGTTTCTCAAGGGGAAGTCTTGTCTGACCAATTTGATTGGATACTATGATGTGGTCACAAAGGAACTGGATGCAAAAAATAATTTTGATATCATATACTTGGCTTTCAGGAAAGCTTCTGATACTGTTTCACATGGAAGACTACTGTACAAATTGGAGCAGTATGGCATTACGGGCAAGTTGCTACAATGGATAAAAAGTTGGTTGAGTGGAAAAAGACAGAGTGGTAAAGAATGGATACTGCTCTACATGGACTAATGTTATTAGTGGTGTCCCTCAGGGTTCAGTGTTACTCCCATTGTTGTTTTGTATATTTATCAACGATATTGATGAAGGTATATCAGGCTTATGTCAAATTTTGCAGATGATACAAAGGCTGCCAGGGTTGTTAATAACAGGAATGACAGTATGCTGCTTAAACAGGATCTGTAAAAGTTGGGTAGATGGGCTGAGAAGTAGCAACTGAAGTTTAACATTGACAAATGCAAAGTATTGCATATGGATAGCAGTAACCCCAGATAAATGTACCAACTGTGTTGTGATATACTCAGGGTAGTGGAGAATGAAGAAGATCTGTGGTTAATTGTGCAGTCAGATATGAAGGTTTCTGACCAGTGCAGACAGGCTGCCAGAGTAGGTCATGGGGTCTTGTCAATGATATACAGGAATTTTGCAAGCAGGAATAAGGAGGTGATTATCCCCTTGTATAAGGCAATGGTCAGGCCACAACTTAAGTACTGTGTACAGGTCTAAAAGGCTCATTTTAGGAAAGATGTAGGGTTGCTAGAATGAGTCCTAAGAAGGGCAACAAAACTGGTGAAAGGAACAAAGGGTGCTCTTATGAAGAAAGGCTTATGGTCGGCAAATTGCAGTTTCTGGAGACTAGGCACCTGCACGGTGATCTTACTGAGGTGTATAAGGCCTTGAATGGATTGAGCAGGCTCAATGCTGATTGGATGTTTCCTCTTGCTCAGATTACAAACCTGAAGGGGCATAGATTCAAACTGAGGAACAACAGTTGTAGAATAGATATGCGGAAGTTTGCCTTTAGCCAGCGGGCAGTTTATTGCTGGAACACACTTCCATCTGTTGTTGTGGAAGTTGATAGCTTAAATAAATTCAAGGCAAAACTAGACAAACATTTGGAGTGAATGGATCAGTTGGAGTGACCGGATGGGTGAAATGGGAAGGGATTTTTTTTTTTTTTTTTGGCTGATCCTGTATAAGCTTGCTTTCTTGTATCATGTGTCTCTACTAATGCTAGCATGTAAAATGATATTGAGTAAAATTATTATTATTATTAGCCATATGGTGCAAGGAAGCTCGAGGCTTATGCTGCACCAGCCAAAAAAAATTTCTGAACTACCCCGAGAGAGAGAGAGAGAGAGAGAGAGAGAGAAATAAAAGGCAATCACCAAGGAAGAGAAGAATGATGATATCCAGCACAGGACCATGGGTGTGCCAAGCCCATACTCACCAGATATGAGCCCCGGGTAGGATAAGATGCAGTACAAGAAATTGAAAAGGTTCCACTTTCAAACAGTACGATAAGTGAATGTACTGATGACATACCACATGATGCTGAAGAGATTTTGTGTAAGAAACTGAAAAACAACATCTTCTCTATCCAGGTTGATGAGTTAACAGATTTCACCAATAAATGTTATGCTGTAGCAGTTATAAAATTTGTAAATGATGCTGAAATTCAAGAAAACTTTTTCTGTTGAAAAGAGCTGCCCAAAACAAGCAAAGGCCAAGATATATTTAATGTTTTGTCTTCATATCTGTAAACAAAAGGTCTGTCTTGGAGGAACTGTGTTGGCATCTGTACTGATGGTGCCCCATCAATGGTTGGCTCCATGAGAGGTTTTGCCTCTCTTGTAAAGAAAAATAAATCCTGACATTGTCACAACACACTGCTTTCTTCACAGAGAGGTGCTGGTATCAAAAACTCTTGGAGATGAAATGAAAAACGTTCTGGATGATGCTACAAAAATGGTTTACTTTATTAAACAAAGACCAGTTCAGTTGACAATGTTTAAAAAGCTGTGTGAAAACCTGAACAAAGAGCACATAAATCTCCTGCTACATACAGAAATCAGGTGGCTTAGCAGAGGAAGAGTTCTCAACAGGCTGTTGAGCTAAAAGGTGCATTTCAGGAGTACTTTCAAGAAAATAGTAAGCCAGATTTTGCTGAGTACTTTGAAGATGAAGAATGGCTACAGAAACTAGCCTACTTAGCAGAAATTTTTCATCACATGAACCAGTTGAACCAGGCTCTGCAAGGCCCTGGAGAAAATGTTTTGATTTCAAGTGACAAGATTCTTGGATTAAAAAGGAAACTGAATCTTTGGGAAAATCATGTTGCAAAAGGAAATCTTGAAATGTTTCCACTGCTCCTTCAGAGTGAGGAAGGATATCAGCAAGTTTCAAGTCTTACTGAAAACCACCCGGAAGAACAAAACTGAACAGTATTTTCTTTCCCTTTCCATACAAGTATGACTGGGTCTGGGTAAGGACCCTTTCTCAATCTTCTGCTCAGCCTGAGAATCTGACTTTGAGAGAAGTCAATGTGACTTCTCTCAAAGTCAATGTAAAAATTTTTGTGAGCTGCAGTCTGATCGTACACTCAAGATGAGATTTACTGATCTGTCCCTAGACAAGTTCTGGATTTCTTTGAAAGAAGAGTATCCTGCCATTCATAGGAAAGCAATGAACATTTTGTTGCAGTTTTCAACTTCTTACATATGGGAGATAGCTTTTTCTTTGTTTAACAAGCATTGAGAGCAAGGACAGAAATCATATAATTTCAGTTTAAGGTGAAATCCATGTGTGCTTATCTCATGTTTGACCCAGAATTGAGAGTTTGTGCAGCAAAAAACAAGCACCAGTTTCACATTAAAGAGGTAATTTTTATTCTCAAAAATAACACTTTCTATGCATATATAGGCCTATAAAAGAGATCAAGAAACCAACACGTGTATAATAGTTTTAATAGTTTTGTAACTGTTAGGCCTATATTTGAGCCTGATCATGTCACTCAGTAAGAAAATGTTTTTTCAAAGTCTTGTATGAAATTGTGTCATAGTATATTTTTCTTTATTGTTCAACATTGTCAATAAATTTTCATTTTTTGTGGGGAGCAGGAACCATACAAAGGGTAGGCTAATAAGTTGGCCAACATAAACAGATCCACAGAAATATATCATTCTCTACTCAACCCTGTGGACCCAACACCGATACACAGGGTTCGGTGTTGGGTCCACTGTTGTTTTGTATATTTATCAATGATAATGATGAAGGTATATCAGGTGTTGAAGTTTGCAGATGATACAAAGGTTGGTAGGGTTCTTAATGACAGTAATGGCAGTGTGCTACTGCAACAGAATCTAGAAAATTTGGGCAGATGGGCTGAGAAGTGGCAACTGAAGTTTAACATTGACAAATGCAAAGTACTACATATGAGTAGAAGTAACCCCAGAGAAACGTACCAACTGTGTGGTACTAAACCAGAGAAACGGTGGTAGAAAATGAAAAAGACCTGGGAGTAATTGTGCAGTCAGATATGAAGTTTTCTGAGCAATGCAGACAGGCTGCCAGGGCAGGTCATGGGGTTTTGTCAATGATATACAGGAATTTTGCTAGCAGGGAAAAGGAGGTAATTGTCCCTCTGTATAAGGCAATCGTCAGGCCACGCCCGAGTACTGCATACAGGTGTGGAGGCCTCATTTTAGGAAGAATGTAGATTTGCTTGAGCATGTACAGAGAAGAGCAGCAAGATTGGTGAGAGGAAGGAATGAAGAGATCCTCTTACCAAGAGAGGCTTAAGTTCTTCAAATTGCAGCGGATGGAAACTAGGCATCTGCGAGGTAATCTGATTGAGAGGTATAAGGCCTTGAATGGATTGAGCACACTGAATTCTGATGGGATTCTTCCACTTGTTCAGATTACGAACCTAAGGGGGCTAAATTCAAATTGAGGAAAGACAGATGTAGAATAGATGTGCGGAAATTTGTCTTTAGCCAGCGGATGGTTAATTACTGGAACAAACTTCCATCTGTCTTTGTGGAAGTTGATAGATTAAATAAACTTAAGGAGGAACTGTACAAACATTTAGAGGGAATTGTTGTGTAAATTTTTATTTTATTTTTTTATTTTATTATTTTTTGGCTGATGCTGCATAAGCTCATATACTTGTTTTCTTGCATCACATGCCACTACTACTACTACTACTCAAAAGAGGACTGACAATTATTATTGGATTATTATATCTACAACTTACTGATCAAGCTAACATACCCTGAGCTGTATATATAATTTTTATGCAGGTGTTCCTCGAGACCTAAAAATTATTTAAGGTGTTCCTCCAGGTAAAAAGGTTGAGAAAGACTGATCTGGAGTATAACCAAAAAGTAAATTTTAATTTATATATCAAATAAAAAAAAAATAAAAACTGATGGAATATCAAAGTTTTCTAAAATAAAAAAAGCAATAAAATTTTAAACTTATGGCAAATAAAAAAAAAATAAAAAAAAATTGCAAAGGCCCTCAGGGTGGTCCGCAATTACCTTAGCCAGGATATCGCAAGGCATAGATAGTTTGAAATCCCCTCAATATGACTCATTCGTCATTACTAATTCTAAGCAAACAATTTATAAATCACTTTCAAAATTTCGAAATCTTTACTATTATATCAGTGCATTGAAAGGTCATTACAGTGAAGCATAATCCATTGTGGAAATTTTTAAGTTATAAAAATAAAAGGATTGCTATTTATAATTGTTCAAGTAAAAATAAAACGATCAATCGCGGTGTTTTTTTTTTTTTTTTTTTTTTTGTATGTAAAGGACTTTACAAGCCATGGTTGGTTTGCGCAGCTGTCATAATTAATGTGAAAAGGATCTAAATTTAATTCATATAAAAATATTACAATCCGAGTTCAATGTAAACTACAAAAGACAACAACAAACATTAGTCATAACCCATATAATAAATGAGGGGGAAAAAAATGCACAAATCCATACCTGTCCAACAGTACACAGACTAAGCAGTGCTCCCATTTCTCTAGCTTTTCAATTTATTCAAAAAGGTACTTCTATTTTATCTCAGACACAATGGCTACAAAACACTCGAAACCTTCTGTATTTTCTCAAGCCTTCTAGTCCCTTTAATTTCAACGTTGATTTTTCTCAAATGTTACGTTTCACTAAACGTCAATAATATGACAATAACAGAAAACCGCGAGTCCTTGGTCAGGTGGTAATGACGACATTACTTGGGGAGTATATAAAAATTGCGTATACTAATATCAAATACTGCGTACTGTACTTGTAAGATCGCTAAACAACATCATTATTGTTAAAAAGATAATTATAGTTGCAAGTGATCATTAAAAGTATCTCTTAAAGATGCTTTTAATGAGAAGTTTTTTTTTAGGCTAATATACTTTTGTTAACTTTTATATGCAATGCTGAATCACAGACAAAACGACGACGACAACACCAAAAATTGCCACTGAAGATCAAAAATATTTCGGTTTGATTTTCAGTTTTTTTTTTCAATTTGATTTTCAATTTTTTTTTTTTTGTATATTTTGTGTTCCACTCAATTTATAGACAGAAATAAATCCTTAACAATTAATTTTATCAAGGCAAATTATAACAGTCATTTATAACATGACTGTTAATTTTAACAGTCAGTACAACATGACTGTTATAAATGACTGTTATAACATGAAAATAAGATGCATAGAGCAGCAAGGGTAGATAGCAACAGAAGAGAAGAGAATTTTGGGGGGCTTCTTTAACTTCTTTTAATTATAGGGCAATGTGATACATGTTCTGTCTCTCTCTGCGCAGTCAGAGTGACTCATCTACCTTTCTAAATCCCGTGTCATTCAAAGTACAGTACTTAATTGTGAACAAAATTTTTCGTATTTCGATACGGATTAACAGTAAATGGATTAGCGAAGATCTACTGTATATTTTATTTGTCGTTACGCTACTGAATATTGCCGATTTTGGCTGTCTCCATTGCCATTTATGTCCCCTGAAATTACGGGCCCTAGGCACATGCTTAGTTTGCCTAGGGGTAAAAACAAGCTATCTTCGGGTGGGTTCGAATCCGTCAATGATGTGAAAAGACCTGTGGGTTTTTCACTCTGTGGGTAAGATTAGTATAAGTAGTGACAAATGATGCAAGAAGGCAAACTCAATATGCAGTATCAGCCAAAAAAAAAAAAAAAGTCCCATTTAACCTACACATTCCTTCCAATGGTTTCTATAGTTCTTGAGGCGCCTCCGTAGCCAGGTGGGAAGGAGCAGCAGTGCATAGCACACGCTTCTTGATTAGACCGGGGTTCGAGCCCGTCACCACCAAATACGGAGGATGCGGAAAGGTCAGGGAATGACCACCGCATATCCCCGGAGCAATATGGCCTTAGTTGCTAATGCTCCTAAAAAAAAAAAAAAAAAAAAAAACCAACTATAGTTCTTGAATTTATTCAAGCTGTCAGCTTTCACAACAACAGATGGAAATTTCTTCCAGCAATCAACCACCACTTGCCAAAGCAAACTTCAGCACACTTATTCTGCAACCATCGTCTCTAAAATTAGAATTTATGCCTCCTCAAGTGCATAGTGTGAACAATAGGAAAAATCCCATCAGCATTGAATTTGCTCAATCCATTCAAAACCTTAAACACTTCAATCAGATAACTCGCAGTTGTCTAGTCTTCGGGCGCTGCAGTTTGCAGAACTGAAGCTTTTCCTGGTAAGCGTACCCTTTGTTCCTCTCACATATTTTCTTGATTCTGTCTGCACCCATTCTATCAGACCCATGTAACTTAAATGGAGCCTCCAGACCTCTATGCAGTACTCGAGATGTAGCCTGACCACTATCTTATACAATGGGACAATCACTTCCTTATCCCTGCTGGCAAAATTCCTATATATCACAAAACCCAATTAGCTCTCCTGGCAGCCGGGTCTGAACTACTCAGAGTATTTAATATGTGACTGCATAATTAGCCCCAGGTTCTAGTATTAAGGAAGATAGTCAGGCGAGGATAGCAACAATTTTTAGCCCGAAAACTCGGAATTTTCTTCCAGAAAAACAGGAAAAGGCAGACTGACCGAAGACCACAATCGAATTACAGATATAATAAACACCAATGGATAAAATAATTCTTGGTTGGGTCTAATTTGACAGTTTAACAGCTAATACTAATACTTGTTAACAGGAGAGACTGTTTTTACAGGAATGGGATACACTTGATTAGAAGTGGGCACAAGAATCTGTGCTGATGCGATCGAGGCAGTAATAGGTGGATCTGAAAACTGTTAGCTTGGGGAACACAAACTAATAGTTTAACTAGAGCATCAGGCAGAGCCGGAACTAGAGTGGGGTGCACGGGGTTTTTCCCCCTAGGCACAGAATTTTAAGGACGCATTCGACTAGTTATATATTTTAAAATTGCTTCATTTTAGATTTAATTAGAGTCAGACCTCTGTCTAACAAACTTAGACAGAGGTCTGAAATTGTAGTAGGATACTTAATGATTTTGTAATAACTGAAAGCAAAGTGGAGGAGAAATTGTTGCAAAGTAAAGTGTAAAGTGTGTTTAGGGTCAAGCGGCACCAGGGGTTTCCCCCATCTCCGCGTAGTTTACATTGTGGGTGAACCAGTTGACTGGAAAAGCCAGAGATTTAAAAGTGTATGGACTTTGTATATATTTGATGCCTTGTACCGTTGTTCATCTGGTCATTTAGCCGCCAGACCCCTACTGAGGCCCGACGTTGTCCCACTTTAGCCCCGTGGAGGCAGACCAGGTACTCACTAGTATATAGTTCACTCTGGCAGGTCCTGCCACCTAATTTCCTAAGATTTCAGTGGCTAGGACCTTAAAAAAAAAAAAAAAAAAAAAATCGCGTACGCGTCGCGGGGAGCGCTAGAAGTCCAAAATGTTGGGCAAAATTAATTTAGATTGTTGCAGTTAAACATAAGAAAAGCACCTGGGTTGGATGTGATCTACCCAGTTATATTAAAGAAGGCGGAAAAGCAACTAAGCAAACCCTTAGCCATAATTATGGGAGCTTCCTTGGACTCAGGGGAGGTTCACACGGACTGGAGATGTGCAAATATATCCCCAATTCACAAAGGGGGTTCGAAGGGTGACACGAGTAATTACAGACCACTTAGTTTAACTTCAGTTCTGGGTAAAATAATGGAGTCACTGGTTAAAGATGCATTGCAGGATCATCTAGACAAGACTGCAGCAATAATTCAGACACAGCATGGGTTTGTTAAGGGAAAGTCTTGTCTGACAAATCTGATAGGATATTATGATGTGGTTACAAAGGAACTGGATGCAAAAAATAATTTTGATATCATACATTTGGATTTCAGGAAAGGTTGGCAGGGTTGTTATTGACAGTAATGGCAGTGTGCTAGTGCAACAGGATATAGATAATTTGGGCAGATGGGCTAAGAAGTGGCAACTAAAGTTTAACCTTGACAAATGCAAAGTACTGCATATGGGTAGAAGTAACCCCAGAGAAACGTACCAACTGTGTGGTACTAAACTTAAGGTGGTAGAAAATGAAAAAGACCTGGGAGTAATTGTGCAGTCAGATATGAAGTTTTCTGAGCAATGCAGACAGGCTGCCAGGGCAGGTCATGGGGTTTTGTCAATGATATATAGGAATTTTGCTAGCAGGGAGAAGGAGGTGATTGTCCCTCTGTATAAGGTAATTGTCAGGCCACGCCTTGAGTACTGCGTACAGGTCTGGAGGCCTCATTTTAGGAAGGATGTAGATTTACTTGAGCGTGTACAGAGAAGGGCAGCAAGATTGGTGAGGGGAATGAAGGGATCCTCTTACCAAGAGAGGCTTAAGTTCTGCAAATTGCAGTGGCTGGAGACTAGGCACCTGCGCGGTGATTTGATTGAGGTGTATAAGGCCTTGAATGGGTTGAGCACGCTGAATTCTGATGGGATCCTTCCACTTGTTCAGATTAGGAACCTAAGGGGGCATACATTCAAATTAAGAAAAGACAGATCTAGAATAGATGTGCGGAAATTTGCCTTTAGCCAGCGGGTGGTTAATTGCTGGAACAAACTTCCATCTGTCGTTGTGGAAGTTGATAGGTTGAATAAATTTAAGGAGGAACTGGACAGGCATTTGGAGGGAATGGTGTGATTTTTTTTTTTTTTTTTTTGGCTGATGCTGTATAAGCTCATACACTTGCTTTCTTGCATCACATGCCACTACTACTACTATTACTACTACTACTTCTTTATAGCAAATTTTTTTGGATTCCTTTTGGTAATTACTTTTAATATAGTTTATGTAGAACGAAGAAAATTTCCATATTGTTTCCATCCCTGGCCTTTTGGCAATTAGAAAGCGCGAATTAATGGTTAAACGGATTACTGTTCCGCAAGGCTTAAGTTTTGCGAATTACAGTGTCTGGAAACTAGGCACCAGCGAGGTGATCTGGTAGAGGTGTATAAAGCCTTGAATGGTTTGAGCATGCTCAATGCTGATGGGATTCTTCCTCTAGCTCAGAAAAATCACCTGAGAGGGCATAAATTCAAATTGAGGAAAGACAGATGTAGGATAGACGTGCGGAAATTTGCCTTTAGCCAGCGGGTGGTTGGTTGGTGGAACAGACTTCCATCCCTTGTCGTGGAAGTTGATACCCTAAATAAGTTTAAGGCTCAGCTGGACAGGTATTTCGAACGAACAGAGGGGTGAAGTGGAAGTGGTTATTTTTATTTATTTATGTTACGTTATTTATGTTACCATAAGCTTGCTTTCTTGCATCAAATGCCTCTACTAATGCTAATGCTAATGCTAAAGCTAATGTAAGCGGTGCCCGTAAAACGGGTGCAGCTACTTATCCCACATAACGAGCTAGTCGACTGGTTTTTACAGCTAGTCAGAAGTTTAAGGAGGCTTCCCGACACGGATAATATCCTTTGGTCAAACTGTGTTCTTTGTTTATAATTAAAAAAAAAAAAAAATTATTAAAGGATATACTACCTTATCATTATACGGTGCCTGATTCCAGAAATTTTTGTGATTTTCTGAGAGTAGAAAAAATTATAAATTTGGGATTTATGATCACTTACGGAAAAAATATTAGGGAGGTACAGTGTTTTACAAACTTCGAAAATAACAGAAAAACTCCAATTACAAATTTTTAGAAAGCAAGGCCCGTTTTGTGACGTCACAGTTCTGAGCTTTTTGGTATGTTCTTTAAAAAAAAGCAATTTTAACGGAGAACGAAAAATGGAAACTAATTTTAATAATTATTCTGGACGCAATATTATTCTGTGCAAAAAAATAATCTTGCATTAAGAGGTTCAAATGAGATAATTGGGAATTTGAAATATGAAATATTGCTCAATATTATTGCACTTATAAGTCATTATAATAAAGAACTTGAATAACAAATTTCAAATCATCGAGAAGGAACTGTGAATTATTTATCACATAAATTCAAAACGAATTTATATGTTTAATTGGAAATGAAATTCGGGCCAGCATGGCACGAATTTCATTTTCAATTAAACTTACCTTTTTTAAATTTCAAAAATTAAAAAAAGGTACGTACTTCTCTTTGTTAATTGATTGCACACCCGATTTATCACATCAAGAACAAATGTCCCAAATAATTAGATACTGTATGCGCAAATTACAGACGGAAAAAATCAATAGTACTAGTAGTAGTAGTACTAGTGGTGGCATGTGAGCAAGAAAGCAAGTGTATGAGCTTATGCAGCATTAGCCAAAAAAAAAAAAAAAAATCACACCATCATCTAATATCAAGTCATCTAATATCATGTTCCACAGGAGCGGCCCCAGAACAGATCCCTGGGGGCAGCACTTGCGTTGTGTTTGCCAAGAACTCCTCAAGGAGCTGCCCATTCCTAGTTCGTCTTCGATCAGGTATTTGGCTGTACCAGGCCGAGGACCGACAGTTCACTTTTGCATAGAATGTGATTCTCTGCTTTGGGAGTGCGTCAAGCAGAAACTGCTGGTACCTGATGGTGAAAGTGATCTCCTCCCTGGCCAGCAGTACAGCGCAACAGCATAGAGAGGGTCCGTGCATAGTTGGCTTATTCTGGTTACTGTAAAGTTGGAGTTACGGACCACAATGGAGGCCAAGGAGTGTCTTCCTCACACTGTATGATCTTATATACTATTGAATAGCCACGTACTCTTTTGGAGTGGGTGTACGGTCCCTGCAATATAATTATATTAGCATTTTCTTCGTCTGCTTTTGCTCTTAGTTGATCGATCACTGCTTTGACCCCCCTGCGCATTTTGCTGTAATATAATGATCTTGGTGCTATTAAATTTTTTATGGTGCCTCTTCATAATCTATTCTAATTTCGAACAAACTCTTAGCTTTAACATATGTTGGGCACTTGGGGTCCCAGATGGAATGTGTATGCTCCATTTTCAGGGACTTACAATTTGCACAGATCAGTTCTTGTGCTTTATTGGGGCAATCGTTGTGGTCGTCCAAGGGCAGTGACCACAGGCAGAAGATTCCTGGGTGCATATGGGGGAGGTGTGACCGAATCTAGAGCACTTAAAGCATTTTGGCATGGCCACTTACTCCCTAACACGATGGGCTTCCCCCTCTATGTAAAGTTTCATCTGGTTCTTAAGTATCTGCCAGGCCGCTGGGGTCAGTTCCACTGTCCATTTGTTGTTAGTCCCGTTCTTGATTTGTTTGAGTATCTACGCTGCACTAATTTCTATGATTGCTGGTCCTCAACGATATCTTGCAGGTTTCTTGTAAGTAATGATTTCTGTAATTAGTTGGTCAGGTGTTATTTCCTTGTCCACATCAAATATTATGATGGAAGGACTCTTCGTCCTAGGTGGTTCAGCAGAAAGCCCAAGCATAGCTATCTTCGAGTTAGTCATTATTGCCATGCCTTCTCTGGAGTCAGTCTCTATAATAAGTTGAACATTGCGAGTTTTCCTTATGGACTTGATTTTGGTAGCCTTAAGGTCCTCTTTTAATTCTGCCGTCACAGTAGATTTCAGCCCCTCGCTGGTCTGCACTCTGCCTATATCAGTTGGCCTAAGAACCACTAAATTTGATGCCTTAAAGAGGGACTGTTTTCTAGGCTGTGCCCCTTTTGTATTCCTTGTCTTATTCTGGGAGTTCCTCAGTGCATCTGCATGTGAGGGAGTGTGCTGTGGCATTTGTTTGCCCTTCTCATCCATTTAAGCTTCCAGCTTAGCTGTAGCTCTTTCATGCTCTGTATGAGCGTTCATTAAAATCGTTTCCATCTTTGTCCATATCGTTATGATTTCATTGCGCAACTCAGTTGTAATCGTACTATGTGACTTTGCCATGAGCATCTCTAGTTGGTTCTCAGAGTTAACAATTCTGTCAGGACTACTCCTTCTGGAAGTATAAGTTCCAGTGCAGGAGAAGAGTCAGTTTGTTTAGTGGATTCGTCAGTCACTTCTAATGGATCACAGTTGTGATTGTTCTTCTCAGTATTGGCTAGATTGGGGTTATCAGCCTTCTGTGTTTGTCCTTCACTATCAGGCTGCTTTGGTGGTTTTTCAAATTTATTTTTACTAGCTGGACCTTGCCTGGAACTTTCAAATACTTCGGAAGTCTTCCGAAGTCCGAAGTCGACCTTGACTATCATAGGAGGAGTTTTGAGCTGCTTCTCAATCCGGTCCAATTTCTTATCTGATGACTCTAGCGGCATTTCGGATAATTGATCTTCTTCGAATGATCGGGAATATAATGCATCTTTGACGTGGGTTCCGTTGAGGCGACAAAGAGAATATCTTATATTGGTATTCAGTGAATACTTCACCGTATGGCGGCTAGGTGATTCTTTGGGCGGCCACCTACTCTCCAAGTCGCCCAAATGATAACATAATTCTAGAGTTAGGAAAAAAAGCCCTTAGCGACAGTTTAAAATGCTGAGGTCTGCCCAATGCCGCCAACACCACTTCGCGTTCATAGGCCAAAAAGCCAAAGACAGCACTGATCCGGTAGAAAAATTTCCGATCTTTCAAATGGCACCACAATAAACAGAGTCCGTCTATTCCGTGACAAGCAATAAGAAATCGAAGGTAAACATATTCATCATATACAATGTACACAGTATAATATACGTTGGCCACATGGGACAGAAAATAGCGGAAAACGTTCAATTCCATAGAATAAACATCATAGCCAAGTAGAGACAGATATGATAATTGGAATGTAAGGTGTAAGGTGTAAAGTATATTGTTGTCATGCGGCCCCAGGGGTTTCCCCCATCTCCGCATTGCTTTCTTTGTGGGTGTACCAGTTTCCTGGGAATGCCAGAGGTTTAAAAGTGTGTGGGTATTGTACCTGTGTAATGTCGTGTACCGTTGTTCATCTGGTCATTTAGCCGCTGGACCCCTGCTGGGGCCCAGCGTTGCCCCACCTTTGCCCCGTGGAGGCAGACCAGGAAACACCAGTAGACTAAGATTTACTCTGGCAGGTCCTGCCGCTTAATTTCCTGAGATTGCGGCACTGGGCGAAGATTATTTTTCGGCTAGATTAAATTTAGTGTGTAGGGCGCTCGCGTTGTGTATAGATAGAGTGGGGGAGGGGAGGAAGAAGGTTGGAGGGAAAAGGCAGAAGTATGGGGGACACAGAAGAGATTCCCCCAGGTGGTCAGTGAGGCATGCCCATGACTCACCAGAAGGAAAGGTGGGGTATCAGGGGGGGCGAGGCGACTGGTCATCTCGTCCTCCTGCCAGGAAGGGGTATTAAAGGAGAGCCAGGCTAGTGCTTGGCTCAGGCCGCCAAAACAGCTGCTATTCGTCCTTCATTCAGATTTTTTGTCTATCTTCATGGTTGCTTAGTAGTCCATCTTTGGTGTTGTGCGCATTTTGGCTTCTAGCCATTACGTGGCTAATATGCATTCAGGTCCCGTCTTCTTCTGTACAGGGCTTCAGCGAATTTTGAGAAGGCAATATATTCCTGTCTCCCGTCCAGGAGGTGTTGTTCTCTATCTCTGGGCAAAAAAAGTGATCCGAGTGATGAGTTGGCAGCGGAGGCCATCATAAAGCTGGCATTCATGCATGAGGTGGTGCCAGCTCTCCAGCTCTCCACAGCAGCAAGTAGGGTCATCTGTAATGCCCAGGGCTGTAAGTTTAGCCTTAAAGGCACCATGTCCTGTTAGCAGGAAGGTCGCGTGGAGTCCAGGCGTGAACCATGCTGGAGCCATTGGATAGAGTTTTCCAACGTTGGGGAAGAATCGTTTGGTGACTTCTCCCTTTGGGGAATTCTCCCATCTGGTTTGCCAGGTTTGCATGAGATGATTTGCAAGTCTCTTTTTCTCAGTCAAATGATTTGTGGTAGGATCTGCGTCGAAGCCGGCGAAGGTGCAGGCCCTTCCCTTGGAGAGTTCATATAATACTCCACATTTAGCTACTTCGAGGTCTAAAGATAGGGTTCCCGCCAGCACCTGCAGCGCGTGGGTGCTAACTGTTCTGCAGGCCCGGGTTATAGCGAGCAGCATGGCTCTATGGATAGAGTCGAGGATTCTGTGATTTACAGCCATGGTGACTTTGGGGTACCAAGCTCCGGAAGCATAGGTAGCTATCGGCAGGAAGGCGGCTTTGTAAAACAGCTTGAGGGTCTTCTTTTTCAATCCCCAATCCCTTTTTGCGACTCTGGTAACAAGGGCTGTATAGCCCCATATCTTCTTACGGATGTATTTCAAGTGTGCCTGGAAGCAGAGAGTGGGGTCCAGTATTACTCTCAGGTATCTAAGTTCCTTGGACAGTTGTAATGTGATACCATCAATCTTAATCTGTGGGGGTCTCCTGTAATCTAGGGCACCCTTGAGGAGAACGGAGTCCGTTTTGGTTGCAGAGATCCTAAGGAAGTTGATATTGGTCCACTCTTGTAGGATTTTAAGGGCATGATTTGCCTTTCTTTCCAGCTGGATTCTGCTGTTTCCCTCTATCATCAGGATGAGGTCGTCTGCAAAGGCTTGTGAAGACGCCTCTCCAATATCGGTATTTAGGAATTCATCCAAAACGATGTTCCATAACGTAGGTCCTAAAACGGAGCCTTGTGGACAGCCTCTGTTGATTTTTCTGGTGAGTATTTTACATGGAGCATTCACCATGATGAGTCTACTGGAGAGGTAGCTTTGGATTATCGATAGAGGTTGCCTGGCATCCCACTCCCCCGGAGCCGGGCCAGGACGCTCGGCCACCAAAGGGTGTCAAACGCCCCAGCAAAGTCGATAGAGATAGCCAGGAAATATTTGTTTTCTGTGGCAGCTGCACGTGCAAGGACGTTCTTCAGGGCATGTACAGTCGACGTTCTCGGTCTAAAGCCGTACTGGTTTGGGGACATTAGGTTTGCCTGTAGGGAGTGAGCCTGTATTCTGGTTAACAGGAGTCGTTCCAAGAGTGTACTGCAGATTGTTAGTAGGGCTATTGGTCTGTAGGAAGTTGGTTGGTCTGCTGGTTTTGTCGGGTTTTTAATTATGAGTTTAATATTTGCTTTTTTCCAGTCCTTCGGATAGGTTCCAGTTTGGAGACATAGATTGAAGAGGTTCAGTAGCATGTCAGGGGCTATCTCCACCACCTTCCTGATGATTTCCGGCTCCAAGAGGTCCGGACCCGGACATTTCTTACTTTTAATAAGGTGCGCAGCCGCTTGTAGTTCCTCTATTGTGAAATCCGGTTCCCTGTCTTCTGTTCGGTAGTCGTCATTCTCTGTGCACATCTTGATTTGTTGGGGTGTCTGTGGGTCTACATGAGGGTGGAAGGTTGCGTCCAAAATATTGTTAACAGATGCCTCCCAAGAATTGGTAGCATCTCCCTGTGGTGTTATGGTGGTTGAAATTGCCTCTACCCTGGGAAGTTTATTAGTGGTTACTTTGTAGACCACCCCCCAGGGGTCAGTGTTGCCAGTGTTGCGACCAGATTTTCCCACGAGAGATGTTTACCTCTGCGTATGAGCGAGGTGTACTGGTTTCTGGCCTCTTTGTAGATTTCCCGTAGTGCATCCATTTCGGGGGCAGGCCAGGAGCGTCTGGCTCTCTGGAATGCTTTTCGTTTGTCCCGGACTTCTCTTCGGAGCCTCTGGAGCTCCGGACTCCACCATGGTACAGCACCTGAGGCAGATTTTCTTCGTTTTATGGCAGCATTCGCTGCTTTAGTAATGATCGCTGTGACTATTTTTTGGAGTTGGTCAGGGTCTTGGATTGTTTGAATTGCAGCTTGCTGTGTATCTTTTTCTGCTATTAGGGTGTCTCTGAATTGGTTCCAGTTTGCAGTGTTCAGCGCATATCTCTGCAGCATTTTTCTCTGAGGATATTGTCTCTGATGGTCTCTGTTGAGTTGGAAGGTCAGAACCCTGTGGTCGGACGTTGTCCAGGCATCCTGAACCGTCCAGTCTGTTATATTGCCAGCAATGTTTCTAGTGGCTAGGGAGACATCGATGGTTGATTCCCATCGTAGGTTGCAGTAAGTCGGTAGTTGATTAGGTTGGTTTAGCACTGTTATCGTTGATGTTGCTAGGAATTCCTCCAGGCGCTGCCCATTCCTTGTCCCCTGCCTGTCCGGGGTATGGCTGTACCAAGCTGGTGACCTGCAGTTCAAGTCCGCTCCTATTATTAGTTTCTGGTCAGGGAGGATATTTGTTACATGTTCTAGGTACCTTGTAGCCATCGTTATGTCCTCTCCAGGACGGCAATAAAGGGCTACGACGTAGAAGGCTCCCAGTGCTGAGATAAGATGCGCACAGACTGCCCAGGCCGTGCAGAGGTGAGTGATCCTGGTAACTGTTATATCTGGGTTTCTGACCACAATAGCGGCCGAGGGGATTTCATTTTCAGGTTGTATGATCTTGTATTGTAGGGGGTATCCCCTTACTTGATTGGCGGCTGCGTATGGTTCTTGGAGTATGATGATATCTATATTTTCGTCGTCGGCTTTCATCCTGACCTGGTCGGCCACTGCCCTGGTTCTATGAGCGTTTAGCTGGAAGAATTTGATTACTTTAGTGTTGAATTGTTTATGGTGTGGTGCCATAATCTGTTCTGGATTGGGTCAAGCTCTTGTATTTTTGGTATATGGGACACACGCTGTCTCTGAGGGAATGGGAGGCATCCATTTTCTTACTTTTGCAGTTTGCACAAACGGCGTCTGTGCTCTTATTTGGGCAGTCGGTGAAGTTGTGGCCCTTGCCAGCGCAGTGGCCGCAGGTTCGCACAGCCTGGGAGCATGTGTGCGATGTGTGTCCGAACTTGCAGCAGTTGTAGCATTTGATGATAGCCACATGTTCGCGGAATCGGTGGCAACTCCAATATATATAAACTCTAGTCTGATTTATAAGTATTTGCCAAGCCAGCGGGCTCAGTTCTACAGACCAGTTGACTGTGCTCGAGGACTTGGTCTTGATGGTGTGCTTGGGTATCACATGATCATTTAGATTTTGATCTGGCAAATGTTTGGACAGATTTCTATCAAACAATTCTCTTGCGACCTCCTCGGGTTTGATATCCTTATCAAGGTCGTATATAAGGATGGAGGGCCCCTTCCTTCTTGGGGGTTCCGCTCTGAGTCCCAGGGTTGCTATCTTGGGGTTGGCTATTATTTCGTTTATTTCCTCTGTGGTCTCTGTTTCGATGACTACACCTGGATTCCTTGTCTTTCGTACCGATTTTATTTTCGTGGTCCTTAGGTCATCGGAGATTTTATTAATTATTGCCTGCTTAATGCCTTCACTAGAATGTTTGTCCACTTTATTAAAGGGTCTCAACACTACAATGTTAGGTCGCCGAGTGGTGGATTTCTCCTTGGCTTGTATTGCCACCCAACCAATGTTGGGTGGCTGTGTGGTCACACTGAGCCGGTATCCTCAGCGCATCTGCATAGGAGGGAGTACGCTGTGGCATATTTTTTGCTCCTCCTTCCTTATAAGCCTGCAGTTTAGCTGTGGCTATTTCAGATTCTAAGTATGTTTGGAATAAAACGGACTCCATTTTATTCCATAAAGTAGCAATTTGGCTTCTGAGACCTGCTGAGATTCTGTTGCTCTGGTCCCTAAATAGGTATTCTAGGGCTGTCTTGAGAGTGCGTACTTGATCCAAGGGGGATCCCTCTGGGAGTGCAGGGTCCAGGGGGGAATCCTTCGACTTGGTTTCAACTTGTTTTCCTGGTTGTAGGGAGCCAGGATCATCATGAGCGTCCTTTGATTGGCTCTGGCTTCTAGTTGCTCTGTCCAAATTAGAGACATTAGCATTAGCATTAGCATTAGTAGAGGCATTTGATGCAAGAAAGCAAGCTTATGCAGCATGAGCCAAAAAAAAAAAAAAAAAAAACCACTTCCACTTCACCCCTCTGTTCGTTCAGAATACCTGTCCAGCTGAGCCTTAAACATATTTAGGCTATCAACCTCCACCGCAAGGGATGGAAGTCTGTTCCACCAACCAACCACGCGCTGGCTAAAGGCAAATTTCCGCACGTCTATCCTACATCTGTCTTTCCTCAATTTGAATTTATGCCCTCTCAGGTGATTTTTCTGAGCTAGAGGAAGAATCCCATCAGCATTCAGCATGCTTAAACCATTCAAGGCTTTATACACCTCTATCAGATCACCTCGCTGGTGCCTAGTCTCCAGACACTGTAATTTGCAAAACTTAAGCCTTTCTTCGTAAGAGCACCCCTTTGTTCCATTCACTAATCTTGTTGCCCTTCTCTGTACTCGTTCCAGCAGCTCTACATCCTTCTTGAAATGAGGCCTCCAGACCTGTATACAGTACTCTAGGTGTGGCCTGACCATCGCCTTATACAATGGAATAATCACCTCCTTATCCCTGCTGGAAAAATTCCTGTATATCATTGACAATACTCAATGAGCTACTCTTGCAGCCCGTCTGCACTGCTCAGAGAACTTCATATCTGCCTGCACAACCACCCCCAAGTCCCTTTCATTCTCTACCACTGTCAGTCTTGTACCACAGAGTTGATACGTTGCTCTGGGGTTGCTGTTTCCCATGTGTAGTACTTTACATTTGTCAATGTTAAACTTCATTTGCCACCTCTCAGCCCATCTGCTCAACCTTTCCAGATCCTGTTGCAGCAGCATAGTGTCAGTAGTGTCCTTGACAACCCTGCCAACCTTTGTATCGTCTGCAAACTTGGACATTAAGCCCGATATACCATCATCAATATCATTTATAAATACAGAAAACAATAATGGACCCAACACTGAGCCCTAAGGGACTCCACTAATAACATCAGTGTCCATTGATTACCACTCTCTGTCTTCTCCCCCTCAACCACCCCTTTATCCATAGCAGCAATTTGCCTCCAATGTCACACTGCTCCAATTTGTGTAGCAGTCTTCCATGTGCAACAGTATCAAAAGCCTTTCTAAGATCCAAGTATATAATATCAAAGTTATTCCCTGCATCCAGTTCTTTTGTGACTGCATCATAGTATCCGATCAAGTTGGTCAGGCAAGACTTCCCCTTAACAAAACCATGCTGTGTCTGAGCTATAACTGAAGTCTTGTCTAAATGATCCTGCAGTGCTTCTTTAACCAGTGCCTCCATTAATTTTCCTGGAACAGAAGTTAAGCTCACAGGTCTATAATTACTTGTGTCAGCCTTTGATCCTCCTTTGTGAATTGGGGTCACATTTGCACATTTCCAGTCTATGGGTACCTCCCCTGAGTCCAAGGAAGCTCTCATAATTATGGCTAAGGGTTTGCTTACTTCCTTTGCTGCCTCCTTTAATATAACTGGATAGATCCCATCCACCCCGGGTGCCTTTCTTGTGTTTATCTTCAACAGTTTCTCCTCCACTTTACTCCCAGTTATTTCAAGATTCTGTAGCTTACTGCTAGAGTTGAATACACGTCTGGCATTCCCCTCGCTGAATAACTCCTCATGTGTGAATGTCGATGCAAAATATTCATTTAGTTTGTTAGCTACCTGAGCAGGATCATCAACACTTGACCCATCAATATCAAGTGGACCAATCTGATTCATCCCCTTCCTTCTAGAGTTTACATAAGTAAAGAACTCTTTGCTGTTTTTCTTTGCATCCCTTGCCAAGGATTTCTCGTAATCTGCCTTCGCCTGCCTAACCTCCTTTGTAACTTGGTTGCATATCAACTTGTATCTATCATAGGCTTCTGTGTCATGTGTTAATTTGTAAGTATCCCATGCATTTTTCTTCTCTGCCATATGCCTCATTAGTTCATCTGACATCCATTTTGGCCTAAACCTTGAACAATATTTCTTAGTTGGTATGTAAAGCCTAGTAGCTTCCAAGATAAGTTCTTTGAATGCTTCCCATTTTGAATTTGCTGTTGGTAACATCATCAGTTGGTCCCACTGTATAGAATTTAAATACTGTCTCAGTCAATCGTAGTCGCCTTTACGGAAGCAATAACCCTTCCCTTTACCCCTAATGGTAGTTACCTCTTTGAGTAAATCCCACTTCAGCACACTGTGATCACTGCCACCTAGTGGTTCATTTATCTGCAGATTCTTAATGCATGAAGAATCACTGCTGATAATCAAATCAAGAGTATTACTCCCTCTAGTTGCCTCCCGAACATGCTGATGTAGAAAACAATCATCCAATAAATCCACAAAAGCCCTGCTAGTGTGTGAGTAACCAGCCCCCAAAATCCAGTCAATATCTGGGAAATTAAAATCTGCCATTATAAGACACTCTGATTTACTGGCCCACTCTATTTCCCTGTACAGTTTCTTATTATACTCATCAGAGTCATTAGGCCTATAGCACACTCCTACTCTCAATTTTGATCTCCCAATGCTTATGTCACACCAAACTGACTCGATACTCCACTGTCCAGCGATGTCCACTGGCTTCACTTCCTTGGATTTTATGTATTTCTTAACTAATAGCATAACACCTCCCCCCTTCCTATCCTGTCTATCCTTTCTGTAGACGTTGTACTCCCCAAATTGCAGTTCCGCATCCCTTATATCTGTGTGACACCACGTCTCTGATATCCCAACAATATCTGCCTTCGATGTTTTGAGCAATACCTCAAATTCATCAAATTTATTTACTAAACTCCTAGCATTGGTGTACACGCAAGTATACCTGCACCTGTTTCTATTCTTAGCTACCCTAATACAACCCATGTGTTTACTTGTGCCGCAATGGCTCCCAGCAGTCTCTGAAATACCATGCATCTTGTTTTTCAGGCTTCTGCTCATTCTAATAGAAGCAGTGCAAGAATCTCTTTCACCTCTGCCAGTGGCTACTGTCAATCTATTGGTCTTTGTCTCCCCCCAAGCTAGCAGTTTTCCGACCCACCTAACACTACCTCGATAGCATCAGCAAATATTCTTGCACCCTTTCTATTTAAGTGTATCCCATCCCTGTAGAAGCAATCTCTCCTGTTAACAAGTACAGTCCAGGCTGAAAAAAATTCTACCCCTTGAGCCTTGCACAATCTTTCCTGGGCCGAATTGATCGACAAGGCTCTCATCATATACTCCCTCCTATCGTGTCTGGGCAGAATTGCAGACACTTTCAAATTCAACCCTAATTCTCGGCTTTTGTTCAACAGTGACCTGTACTTGTTAAGTAATTCTGCCGGTCTCCTACTCTTAATATTATTAGTGCCAACGTGTACAACTATATCACCTTTTGTGCCCTTAAAAGATGATATTCGCTCTACAACGTCCTCAACCTTTGCCCCTGGCAGACATACCCTGGTCCTGTTCCACCTATCTTTTTTACAAAGCATGTTCCCCGTTTCCCTGACAATAGAGTCACCAACAACTACTAGTTCCTTCGGGACCAGCGCATTCTGCCTTGGGGGTTGTCTCTGTGTCACGCGATGCCCAAGTGCAAGCTCTGGCGTTGATGTGGGCAGCTGAGAGCTTGATGGGCCCCTCAATTTAGTTTCTTCGAGGGCATCCACCCTGTCCTTCAAGCTCTCATATAGGCCCAAAAGAACGCCGAGTTGTTGCCTGATATCGATACACTCCTTGCATCGCGCACACACAAAGACATCCCCCTTGGCCGTATCATGTCCCGTACCCGATTGCTCTGCAATCGGGTACGAGACTATTTGATTTTTATTTTTTCTTTTAGCCAAAGGTGTCGGTTTAACTTCTTCAGTATGGAATTGGTGTTCAGGGTTAACTTGTTCACAGTCAGAGTCACAATCTTTTTCGTGTGGTTCTCCCACCATGTTTGTATCCATTTCGGATTTTCGAAGCTATCCGGATTAGTGAGGTCTAGACGCGTTATTTTGTTTGAGGGCTCTGAGAGCTGTTGGAGGATAAAAACCACTAGTCCGTGGGTATATTTGTTGCCGTGTGATCTGCAGGCGAAGATTTGGGCTCTCCCCCACTGGCAGTATGGGGGGGGGAAACAGCCTAGTATATAAGTGGCCCTAGGAAAACGGGGTTAATTTCTCTGGGGGTTTTTCTTAGCGCCGATAACAGTGGTGACATCAGTTTTTGCACTACACGTATATTTGCTAAGATCCATTCTGTTTCACGGTATGTCTATTGCAGAGGGGGGGGGGAGACAAAAAATACATGTTTCACTAGCACAGTAACGGTAATTCAGCACAGTAATTCAGCACAGATGATGGAACGCTCTTGCAGCTCGGGTTTAGCACAAGTTGGGGCACCTCCCCAGTCAAATGCAGGGTATTTACGTGGCCACCGCTTTACATCGGCGCCTCTCTATATCCTTGCTGCCAGCCACATGGTGACCACTGCGGTCTCGCAAACAAAGGATATAGATGAAAACGCAAATAGCCTGCTAAATTCCCAGTTGAAATTTAAATATTTCTTACCGTGAGAGTACACTAGTTGACTTCTTTAGTTGAGAACACTTTTTATGGCAATAACTATAATTAAAACGCATATTTAAGCACATTTTTCCTTAGCGTTGATCAGCAAGTCCGACTAGTATGGCAGCCCTCTGGCTGTTTGTAGAATAATTTTTCTAAGAACTGATGAAATCGCCCGTCGAAAAGCACGTTACGATCGTCAGCCAATATGGCGGCGCCTTTGTTTATACAACGTAGGGAGCGATCGTGACAAACTCTAGCGCTGATATCAAGGAAAATACAAGGCGGTAATTTGAATTGCATATCATCAAATACTACAAGTAAAAATATTCATTAGATATACCCAATAAACTTGAAATTGGCAGGTAAATACAACTCTACACTGTGCTGTCGCTTTATTGGGTAGACCATTGCTGCGCACACAAATAGTTGTCCCACAACGTTGCCAGTCACATTACCACAGTTGTGGATATAAATGCAGCAGAACAATCTTTCTCCTATCAGTTAAGCGTACAAATCCTAGCAAGTATGGAGAAAGGAGTGATCTAACTGACTTCGAACGTGGCATGGTTGCAGGTGCAAGATGTGATGGACAAAGCATCTCTCAAACGGCAGTTTTCCTGAGCTTTTCATGCACCACAGTTTCAAGGGTGTATCAAGAATGGTGCAAAGAACAGAAAACATCCTCTCAACTGCACTCCTGTGGAAGAAAATCGCTTGTTGATGAGAGAGGTCTGAGGAGGATGGCTAGAATTGTGCAAGCAAACAGACGGGTCACAATGTCACACATCACGTCAGAATACAACGTTGATGGGCAGAACGAAATATTTCAACGGACCACTAGTCGCACTTTGTCGCAAATGGGGTACAACAGCCACATCGCATACTTTTGTTATCAATGAAGAACAAGAGAGCATGCCTCCTGTGGTCACAGCAACACCAGCACTCGACTATCGAGAATTGGAAAACAGTTGCTTGGTCTGACGAGTAGAAGTTCTTGGTGCATCATGTTGATGGAAGGCCAAGAATTTGGCGAAAACAACATGAATCCATGGATCCGTCGTGTCTGACGACTACTGTGGGGGCAGTGTTGTGGTGTGGGGAATATTTTCTTGGCATACGTTGGGTCCATTGATACCCATAGATTTACGTCTGAATGCCACATCGTACTTAAACATCATTGCTGAACAAGTGCGTCCGTTCATGTTGAGTTTACGCTCAGTCAAATGGTTTCTTCCAGCAGAATAATGCGCTGGTGCACAAAGCCCGAATCATTATGGAATGGTTCCATGAAGATAACAATGACTTTCCTTGCTGCAATGGCCCGCTCATTCCCTGGATATCGATCTTTGGGATGAGCTTGAAAGGGCTGTTCGCTGCAGGCCTACACCTCCGTCGAATCTCAAGGAACTGCATGGTACTCCATGCCTCCACAAGGTTTTCAGCATCTTGTTCAAGCCGTGCCTAGACCAATTCAAGCAGTTTTGAAGGCTAAAGGAGGATCAACGTTCTGTTAGGTAAGTGTATCTAATAAAGTGGCAGCAGGGTGTATATGAGCATCATGGTAACGAGGTAATGGCTGCCATAGCAAAACATACTGATAAGCCAAAACATTATGACCAGTGAGTCGTTATGCAAGTCGCACCAACTGCAGGTGAACTACGGCGTAGGTCGGGACACGGTATAAAAAACACCTGATACTGAGCTCCGTTAATCAGTGTTACTCTTGTTCTTCAAATGGGAAAGGCAGCGGACTTAAGCGAGGTTGACAACGACTGGATCAGAGCATATGCAAAACGGAACAACTGCTGCTCACGGTCAGCCGTAGTTAATACCTACCGAAAGTTGTCCGAGGATGAAAAACCACACGAACCTCCGGCGAGGCGTTGGACGACCACGGCTCATCGATGCTCGAGATGTGTGAAAGCTCTCCCGATGGGACGTGGCAACGAATGGCGACTGTGGCTTAACTCGCCAGTAATTGGAAATCTCGTGACAGGAGTAATGCGTCCCATCACATAGTACATCGAACCCCGCTGAAAATGGGACTGCATAGCAGCAGACCGCTCCAAGCGCCCATGCTAACCATGGTTCAGCAGCGACAGCGCCTACCATGGGCACACTTTGATCTTAGCCAAAAGGCCGAGAAGCGCCTAACATGGGCACGCGAGCATCGAAACTGGACCTTGAGTGTTTGGAAAAAGGTCCGATGAATCACGTTTACTGTTGCAGTGTGTGGATGGCCGGGTACGTGTGCATCGTTCAACTGGGAAAGTGATGGCGTCTGGATGCACTGTGGGACGAAAACAAGCAGGTGGCTGCGGTGTCATGCTGTGGGTGATGTTCTGCTGAGATACCCTGGGTCCAGTTATCCTTGTGCCGTGCACTCGGACGTCTACCACCTACCTAAACTGTGGTGGCCGAGCAGCGTGAACCGACTCTGGGAGGCCAGGGTTCCCGACAAACTGTACATTATCCGGAGCTACCTCACTGACAGAACGATCATCGTGAACACCCCCCTACAACACAATACAGAGACAAATGCACAGAGGCTGCCCCCACAAAGCTCAATGCTGGGACCAACTATGTGGCACTTGCTGATGGACGATTTCCTGAAAAAGGATCTGGAGAAAGTTCATTTACAGGCTTTCGCGGACAACCTTGTCTTGACAATTGCAGCCAACTCCAGACTACAGTTGGAGACCCAGGCAAACCGCACCATACAAACCCTCCAAAACTGGGTTGGACTTCACTTGCTCCAAATCTCACACACTAAAACTAACTCTATACTCCTCAAGGGAACGCTGGATATACGCAGATCTCCCCAGATAATAAGCAATACAATCATCCGATTCAGCAAAGAACTCAAATATCTAGGAGTAATACTCGATACGCACTGTCGTTCAAACCACACCTCAACCACCTGAGAAGGAAGATACGCTTTTGCACTGCCCTGGTTAAAAGAATCGCCCGGCAAGAGTGGGGATTATACCAATGCACAGAGAGGGCGCTGACTCTCTTTAAAAGTTACAGCTGTCAGTTACAGGCTCCGCAAAAACGATAAGTGTTTGCCTTTTATTTACATGATTGTTATTTTATATTGTACTTAATACGTAGTCATATAGTTATAGTTACGCTGGTGATTTTTTATTTTACTTTAGATAAAGAATTTTTGTGGATTTTACTTACGATAGGTAAAACCGTTATTTAGTTCGATTTTTGTAGCCATTGTTTTTGTATATAGTGGTAGGGAATTCAAATTTTTTAATTGAGGTAGCTAGGTAGCTGAAACGCATAATTATATAGTAATACGCTTCACTGTTTCTATTTAATAGTTTCTATTCGAATACTATTGACATTTAATTCATTGATTTTATTAATTTAAACTACCATGCCCCAAACTAGAGCAGCAAAGCAACAGGCACAAAGTGGCAGGAGTGCTGTGACTCGTGGGAGAACTGAGGGGGGCGATTCTCCAGCGCATCACAGCCTAAAGAAATGTGCAGCTTGTGAAATGTTTGCCGAACTCTCTGGAACGGAACATGATATTGCCATGGGGGATGTCTTTGTGTGTGCGCGATGTAAGGAGTGTAAGGAAATCAGGCGACAACTCAGCGTTGTTATGGGCCTATATGAGAGTTTGAAGGACAGGGTGGATGCTCTCGAAAGATATAAATTGAGGGCCCATCAGGCTCTCAGCTGCCCACATCAACGCCAGAGCTTGCACTTGGTCATCACGCAACACAGCGGCAACCCCTAAGGCAGAATGCGCTCACAGGAACTAGTAATTGTTGGTGACTCTATTGTCAGGGAAACGGGGAACATGCTTTGTAAAAAGGATAGGTGGAACAGGACCAGGGTATGTCTGTCAGGGGCAAAGGTTGATGACGTTGTAGAGCGGATATCATCTTTCAAGGGCACAAAAGGTGATATAGTTGTACACGTTGGAACTAATGATATTAAGAGTAGGAGACCGGCAGAATTACTCAAAAAGTACAGGTCACTGTTGAAAAAAAGCCGTAAAATAGGGTTGAATTTGAAAGTGTCTGCAATTCTGCCCAGACACGATAGGAGGGAGTACATGATGAGAGCCTTGTCGATCAATTCGGCCCTGGAAAGATTGGGCAAGGCTCAAGGGGTAGAATTTTTTTCAGCCTGGACTGTACTTGTTAACAGGAGAGATTGCTTCCACAGGGATGGGATACACTTAAATAGAAAGGGTGCAAGAATATTTGCTGATGCTATCGAGGCAGTGTTAGGTGGGTCGAAAAACTGCTAGTTTGGGGGGGATACAAAGACTAAGAGTTTAACAGTAACCGCAGGCAGAGGTGAAGGTGATTCTTGCACAACTTCTATTAGAATAAGAAGCGACCTGGAGCGAGGGGTGTTGGGGGTTTCAGGAACGGATGGCAGCCATCATGGAATAGTTGGGTATATGGGATGTGTTAGGGTAACAAGGAATAGGCATAGGAGCATGTATGCTTGCATGTATACCAATGTTAGAAGTATAGTAAATAAATTTGATGAATTTGAAGTGTTGGTCAAGACATCAAAGGCGGATATTGTTGGGATAGCAGAGACGTGGTGTCACAAAGAAATAAGGAATGCAGAACTGGAATTTGGGGAGTACAATGTGTACAGAAAGGATAGACAGGACAGAAAGGGAGGGGGTATTATGCTGTTAATTAAGAAAAACATAAAATCAAAGGAAGTGCATCCAGTTGATATAGATGAACAGTGCACTGTTGAGTCAGTTTGGTGTGACATAAGCACTGCGAAAGCAAAAATGAGTTGGAGTGTGTTATAGGCCTAATGACTTCAATGAGTACAATGAACAATTGTACAGAGAAATAGAGTGGGCCAGTAAATCAGAATGTCTTATAATGGGGGATTTTAACTTCCCAGATATTGACTGGAACTTGTGGGTTGGTCACTCACACTCTAGTCAGACTTTTGTGGATTTATTGGATGATTGTTTTCTGCAGCAGCATGTTCGAGAGGCAACCAGAGAAAGTAACACTCTTGATCTGGTTATCAGCAGTGATCATTCGTGTATTAAGAATTTGCAGATAAAGGGACCACTAGGTGGCAGTGATCACAGTGTGCTGAAGTGGGATTTATTCAAAGAGGTAACTACCGTCAGGGGTAAAGGGAAGGGTTTTTGCTTCCATAAAGGGGAGTACAGTGGTCTCAGACAGTTTTTAAATTCTGTACAGTGGGATCAACTGACGATGTTACAAACAGTAAATTCTAAGTGGGAAGCATTCAAGGAATTAATCGTGGATGCTACTAGACTTTTCATACCGATTAAGAAATATTGTTCAAGGTTTAGGCCTAAATGGTTATCAAATGAACTAATGAGACTCGTGACAGAGAAAACAAATGCATGGGATGCATATAAATTATCAGGCGACGCAGAAGCCTGTGGCAGATATAAACTAGTCTGTAATCAGGTCACAAAGGAGGTTCGGCAGGCGAAGGCGGATTACGAGAAATCTTTGGCAAAAGATGCTAAGAAAAACAGCAAGGATTTCTTTACTTATATAAACTCTAAAAGTAAGGGGATGAATATGATTGGTCCACTTGACATCGATGGTTCGACTGTTGATGATCCTGCTCAGATAGCAAACAAACTGAATGAGTATTTTGCATCTACATTCACACGTGAGGAATTATTACAGTTTGAAAATTGAAGAAGGTTATCAAATTGTAGCAGTGTGCTTAATGATTTTGTAATAACTGAGAGCAAAGTGGAGGAGAAATTGTTGAAGTTAAACATAAGAAAGGCACCTGGGGTGGATGGGATCTATCCAGTTATTTTAAAGGAGGCGGCAAAGCAACTAAGCAAACCCTTAGCCATAATTATGAGAGCATCCTTGAACTCAGGGGAGGTTCCCACTGACTGGAGATGTGCAAATGTATCCCCAATTCACAAAGGTGGATCGAAGGGTGACACGAGCAATTACAGACCAGTTAGTTTAACTTCTGTTCCGGGTAGAATAATGGAGTCACTGGTTAAAGATGCATTGCAGGATCATCTAGACAAGACTGCAGCAATAATTCAGACACAGCATGGGTTTGTTAAGGGAAAGTCTTGTCTGACAAATTTGATTGGTTATTATGATGTGGTCACAAAGGAACTGGATGCAAAAAATAATTTTGATATCATATACTTGGATTTCAGGAAAGCTTTTGACACTGTTGCGCATGGAAGACTACTGTACAAATTGGAGCAGAATGGTATTAAGGGTAAGTTGCTACAATGGATAAAAGGATGGTTAAGTGGGAGAAGACAGAGGGTGGTAATCAATGGGTGCTGCTCTTCGTGGACTAATGTTATTAGTGGAGTCCCACAGGGTTCGGTGTTGGGTCCACTGTTGTTTTGTGTATTTATCAATGATATTGATGAAGGTATATCAGGTTTAATGTCGAAGTTTGCAGATGACACAAAGGTTGGCAGGGTTGTTAATGACAGTCATGGCAGTGTGCTACTGCAACAGAATCTAGATAATTTGGGCAGATGGGCTAAGAAGTGGCAACTGAAGTTTAACCTTGACAAATGCAAAGTACTGCATATGGGTAGAAGTAACCCCAGAGAAACGTACCAACTGTGTGGTACTACACTTAAGGTGGTAGAAAATGAAAAAGACCTGGGAGTAATTGTGCAGTCAGATATGAAGTTTTCTGAGCAATGCAGACAGGCTGCTAGGGCAGGTCATGGGGTTTTGTCAATGATATATAGGAATTTTGCTAGCAGGGAAAAGGAGGTGATTGTCCCTCTGTATAAGGCAATGGTCAGGCCACGCCTTGAGTACTGCGTACAGGTCTGGAGGCCTCATTTTAGGAAGGATGTAGATTTGCTTGAGCGTGTACAGAGAAGGGCAGCAAGATTGGTGAGGGGAATGAAGGGATCCTCTTACCAAGAGAGGCTTAAGTTCTGCAAATTGCAGTGGCTGGAGTCTAGGCTCCTGCGCGGTGATCTGATTGAGGTCTATAAGGCCTTGAATGGGTTGAGCACGCTGAATTCTGATGGGATCCTTCCACTTGTTCAGATTAGGAACCTAAGGGGGCATACATTCAAATTAAGAAAAGACAGATATAGAATAGATGTGCGGAAATTTGCCTTTAGCCAGCGGGTGGTTAATTGCTGGAACAAACTTCCATCTGTCGTTGTGGAAGTTGATAGGTTGAATAAATTTAAGGAGGAACTGGACAGGCATTTGGAGGGAATGGTGTGATTTTTTTTTTTTTTTTTTGGCTGATGCTGCATAAGCTCCTACACTTGCTTTCTTGCATCACGTGCCACTACTACTACTACTACTACGACGACAAGGCACTTCTGCCAATGGCAACATATCCAGCGGGTCAACGGTATAAAAATGTCGGCACTACTGTCAAGCTAAGGATTGGGATTCCACCCATAGAACTATGCTATTGTCTGCTACCCGAGCCTGCAGCACGGTGAGCACATACGCACTACAGATTATCGCAGGCGTCCTCCCCTTCGACCTTGAGGTGGTCAAAAAAGGCATGCTCTATGAGCTCACCAGGGGCTCAGCCTGTACACACCAGGATTTCAATGGAAACCCCACAAACAACTATGCTACAGAAAAAAGACGGCTCCAGACTCACTTGCTGCAGGTGCACTGGGATGCCTCCACAAAGGGACAAATCACCAAAAAATTCCTCCCCAAAGTTGACAGATTTCAGCCGAAGACACCGACCTGGTACTTACCAGGCTTATTCATGACTAACCTCTTAACAGGACATGGTGCCATAAAGGCCAAGTTTACCTCACTCGGAATTACAGACGATCCCAACTGTACCTGTGGCTATGTTCTAGTCATCACGGCTCTGTGGGGAGGGGCACTGTCCTGCTTGAAGAGTCTATTGCCCTGTGGGTGCACGATGACCATGAAGGGTTGTAGATGGTCTGCAAGGATGGACAAGAAACCTGGACTGTTCGTAGATACATCTAGATATACTTGAGGTCCTATGTGCCAGTTGACCGTGCCCGACCATTACCGACCACCCACCTGCCTGAACAGTTCCTTGTTGACATGATGGGTGCATAGCTTTGTGCACTTTCCACCAGATACAACCCTCCCGTCCACTCGAAATAACTGGAAACAGGACTCATTGGACCACGAGTCTAGTGCCGATGTTCTTGGTCCACCTGAGGTGTATAGTCCTGTGTTGTGGTGATAGCAATGAGACTCTGGTGGGTCCATGGCTCCCATAATCTAATGGAGCTAATGATCGCCTGGTCTTGGGACGTTTCTGGTCCCTCCCTCGTTGAAATTGGCGGTGATTTGTGCCACTGTCGCTTTCTGGTTAGCTGAAACAATGCGAGACAGATGTCAACGTTCATCCACCTTTCTCCGCTCACAGCAATACACTTGACACTGTCAAATGGGGATAATGCAATTTTTGTATCACCTCCGCGATAGAATGACCCACATCTCGTGCATCCACTATCATCTCTCTTTCAATGTCGGTTAACTCACATTTATCCATACTGATATCGAATTACCATCTACATGAATGCAGTGAACCTATATACCTGTCAAGCAGCGGGTTCGTCCAGCAAGAAGAGGTGATAGCATCGCATTGCCCAGGAAACCTGGTAACCCATGAATTCTGTCCTTTCAGTGTATATCTGTAATAGTATGTATTCTTTGCTTTGCTTTGCCTGTTTGCTGGACAAAAAACCAGTTTCTGCAAGACAAAACTATGCAACTTTAACCAAGACCTGTGCCACTTTAAAAAAACCAATAGAAGTTTCTTCTATGGTACTGGGAGAAACTTATTTTCTCCCAGTACCATAGAATGATCCTGTTTATACCATGATTTATTGGGGCCTCCGTAGCCAGGTGGGAAGGAACTACAGTGATTAGACCGGGGTTCAAGCCTGTCACCACCAAATACGGAGGATGTGGAAAGGTCAGGGAATGACTAGCGCATATCCTGGAGCAATATAGCCTTAGTTGCTAGTGCTCCTGAAAAAAAAAAACAAAACAACAAACAAACATCATGATTTATTGTAAACTCCTCTGACCTGGTGATTCTGCCATGGTATAAACAGGATCATTCAATGGTATTTTTTTAGGCCTGGCTTAGCTGAGTGGCCATTAGCAAGAGTGCAGTAATGCATGCTCTTTGAGTGGACTGTCGTTCAAGCCCACATGGGGGCTAAATATGGTTAATGACTATTCATTGTCAAAATAATTTAACTTCTCTGACCTAGTGGTTGTGCCAGAGTATAAACAAGAACATATGCTTTAAGACAGTAATCTGGTATTTAATACTAAAACTAGAGGTGCAATTTACAATAAATACTCTAATAGTTTTCATACATAATATTGACAATTATGAAACTTCCTTGTCACATTTACCTGATATGATTCTAGTACATCCTGCTTAAATTTCTCAGTATGGAGTGAGCACCATTCATGTATAAAAATAATCTTCTTCAAGAGCAGTGTTTCCATTTACAACGGGTTTCCTCAGCCTACAAGTTATTTCTTGTCAGGAATTTTTTCCCGCCATAAAGTGCGGTTCAGGGTGTCTTGGTCGGTTAAGCCTCGGGCTGTCATGCACTCCCGTACTCCATCCATTCATGTCCTCCTAGGTCTTCCTCTTTTCCTTCCTAAAGGAGGTAGCCATTCCAGGATAGCCTTTGGATATCTGTTTTCTTGCATCCGTTTTACATGTCCATACCAAATGTTAGACGCTTTTCTTTGATGGTGTCAATAAGTCTTTTTCACTTCCATTTTTTTCCCTTATGTCTTCATTCCGTTTTCTGCCTCTTCTAGAAGTTCCTGCTGAGCGTCTCCAAAAATCCATTTCTGTGGAGAGCAATTGGTTTTCCGCTCGCCTATTCAATGTCCAGGTTTCCGCTCCATACAATAGAAGATTTTGTACAATCGTTTGAAATATAAGTTTCTTTGTTTTATTTCTACACAGAACCGAGTTTAACAAGCCGATAGCCTTTCTGCCGTCTGCAATTCTCTTATTGATCTCTGCTTAGGATGATCCATCACTTTGTAAGATTGATCCCAAATATTTGAATATATCGACTTGTTTGATTTTAAAACCTGCGATATTTAGAACGTGTCCTGGTCCTGAAGACAACATTTCTAAAGATTCTTGCTAAAAATCAATTTTAGCAAGACAACAGTCTTGCTAAAATTGATTTTTAGACCTCATTGTTTATATTCCTCAACCAATTGATAACATGCATATTTTGCATCTTCTAAGTCTTGTGCTATCACCACCTGATCGTCTGCAAAAGTAAATTGTGAATATAGGTGTTCTTATTAATCGGCAATCCCGTTTTATTGCATTTTTTTGACCAGGATCTTAGGCAGATGTCGATATAAATTTTGAAAAGCGTTGGTGACATGCAACAACCTTGTAATAATCTTTTTGAAGTGTGGAATTCAGGTGACAAAGCTGATCCCACTTTAATTCTGAATCTATTATTCCTGTAAATTGCCTTAATAATGTTAATCAGTTGTCCATCAATATTTGCCTCTTTCGGTGCTTCCCATAAGTTTTCTTGGAACATTGTCAAGGTCAATGAAAATCATAAGGATTTTTTCCCTTTTGATTGGCATTTTTCAAGGATCTGTCGTACTGTTGAGATATGGTCTATACATGACCTCCCGGCTGAAAAACCACTTTGTTCTAATACCTCGATTCGGTCTTCTAAATAGTTCCTGATCTATTTTTCAAGGATCTTTAACAGTGGGTTCAGGATGCATATTCCTCTGTAATTTGAACAGCTTTACCGATCGTCCTTCTTATAAATTGATGTAATATATCCTGTTATCATTTCTTTCGGTATTTCTTCTCCTCTCAGTATACTATATAATAGTTTTGGTACCAGAACAGCCACTCCTCTTCCTCCATATTTCATAATTTCCATGTAAACTCCTCCAGGTCCAGGTGATTTGCCATTTCTTCCTTTAGCAGGAGTTCCACTTTCGTAACAGAAACTTTTAAGCCCGAGTCCTCTACATCAAAATCCTCCATCGTCTTGAACTCTTCCCGGTCTTCTTTTAAAAGTCGTTCATAGTACTCCGTCCAATCTTTCAAAGGTATTAATTGCAAACCAGCGTTGTGTTTATTCTGTTTTCTCAAGTCTTTAACGATCTTCCACGATTCCGCTGATTGCTTGAAGCCCAATTTGCTATTAATAGTTGCACATTTCCTTTCCCATTCTTCATTTTTCGCTTCTGCTACCAACCGATTGGCTATTTTCTTCTTTTCAACATAAATCTTCCTATATGCATCATTCCTATCACCCAGCCATTTCTGATATGCAAGTTTCTTTTTCTCTACAGCAGCTCTTACTTTCTTTGGTTCTTTTTGCCTAGGATTTCAAGAGATATTTTTTTAACAGTATTTATTAAATATTTGTAGATTTTTTCAGTATTACCTTTTATCTCTATGTTAATTGCAGCATCCAGTCTCTGGGTGAAGTTGTTTCTAATGCTGTCGTCCTGGAGTAGGTCAACGTTAAATTGATCCACTTGTAGCATTTCTCTTTCCCTGCATTGTTGGTTGTCCACACATATTTTATTAATCCAGTTCCACCTCAGTGTTGTTTTAACAAGAAAATGGTCAGATCCACATTCGGCTCCTCTATAAACTCTGACATCTTTCAATACATATGTCCCTGAATGTTTTGAAATAATGTAATCTATAATCTGGACTATTCTCTGTAAGCCAGGTCAAGCTCTTGCTCTTTCACTCTTATCAACTCCACTCCAAAAATGGTAAATAACTGATCTAATTTGTCTCGTCTCCTGTGACCAAGTATATTTATGGATATCCTTGTGTTGGAAAAATGTGTTTATTCTCAAGTCGAACTGTTCACAAAGATTGCATAGTCTATCTCCATTGTCGTTCCTCTCTTTCTCTCCAAATCTTCCAATAACTTTGCTATTTTGTTCAGTTCCTACTCTTGCATTGAAATCTCCGATTAGAAATATCTCTTTGTTCTTAGGGATTTTTTCTATTAGTTCTCTCAATATCCTCTCAAAATTCATCCTTCGTGGTATTGGCGGTGTCATTAGTCGTGGCATATATTCCCAAAATACATATTTCTCTCCCATACATTGTCAGTTCCAATGAGATCATTCTTTCATTAATAAATTGCCAGTTTTTGATGCTGTCTCAATTTCTTTTTAACAGCAATAGAAACTCCTGCTCTTGCTCTTTCACTCTTATCAACTACACTACAAAAATGGTAGTATTCTTCCTTGAATATTCCAGCATCCCAAAATCATAGTCCTTTTCCGTTTGCTGAGTCGTTCTGAAAGTGCAGTCCCTTTTCATTTTCACTTGTAGGTCGTTTAGCATTTTTGTATTTTTTACACTGAACGAGGAGCTAGCCCGCTGCAACCCCCAACCTGGAGGGCCGGGGTATCTCTCGTAGTCTGGCCCCTACCCTTTGACGAGTCCGGCTCTTGGGAGGCCCTACCAGTAGCTAAGCTACCACCGACTTAGCTCTCTGGGTCATCGGGACACGCAAGCCCCCCCCCCCCCCCCCCCCCACCGCGACAAGGTGGAGAATACCATCGGGGGAGATAAAAATAATTTTATACATAAATAGAGAAAAATATAGACAAAGCTAATTTGTAGAATTATAAATTTGCAGAATTCCTGACATAAAAACATTTTTATGGAAAGTAAATTACAAATGAAACTGCCAAAAGAACAGACACACTGACTAGTATTTAATAACTGGGCAGCCTGCTACAGAATATATGAATATATTTTAAATGATGAGAATAATGCAAAAATATCTGCAACTTAGTTTAGAAGCCTAGGGACTACAACTATTCAAAATTATGAAAAAGGAATATTTAATTTGTTTACAAAATCTCAATGTAAAAATGATTACAAACAAATATTAACGTATTTCTGTGAGAAAAATGCTAAGATTGGGGCCAAATATAAACTCTCAATGCATTGAGATTATTGTGTACATAGAAACTAGATTAAAAAGTTGTTCCTGAGGGAGCAGGAAAAAAGGAATGTCCAACTTCAAGCTAACTGCTTTATTGTAGTCAATATACCAGGGCGACAGTTAACAATGGGCTGTGCATATTTTGTGGTGAATGGGCTCTATCTCACAATCTGCATTCCAATGTCCATATCCATTACCCTGGAGCAAGACAGTTGTTTCATGGAAAGAGTAACTGAACACAGAAAATGAGAGGGCAAGAGTTTTTCATTTTCACAGAACTGCAGTTCAGCTGTTTTGACAGCTTGACCTGAAAACCATTTTCTGTGCCCTTTTCTCAGTTTATAATTGCTATGCTAGCTAGCCATATTGAAGAGATACTGCTAAACTTGATATTTATTCTGTGTAAATGAAAAACTATTAGAGAAATTACAACTAGAATAAAAATTTCACCAGATTTTGAGGCATCACGTGAATTCAAATTAACATAAAAGTTACAACTAAACACGAGTGACCAAATGGTTTCTTCGCAATGCTTTTATCTTCATAAAGTTGTGTAAAGCCCTTGCCTTAAACATATTAGACAAGTGGTACCTGATTCTCCATTTAATGATTTTGCACTACATGTTTAACATAATTTAACATATATTTAACATAATTAATAACATAACATAATTAATTATAATTAATTAATAAATTAATAGAATCATGACTCAGACCAGAGCAGCAAAGCAAAAGGCTCAAGCTAATGGAAGTGCTGGGGCTCAGAGCAGAACTGAGGGGGGGCAGTTGTCCTCTGACTCACAGCCTTATAAAATGCACTGTTTGCTTGATGTTTGCAGAGCAATCGGGACGGGACGTGATACTGCCATGGGGGATGTCTTTGTGTGTGCGCGATGCAAGGAGTGTATCGATATCAGGCAACAACTCAACGTTCTTGTGGGCCTATATGAGAGCTTGAAGGACAGGGTAGATGCCCTCGAAGAAACTAAATTGAGGGGCCCATCAAGCTCTCAGCTGCCCACATCAATGCCAGAGCTTGCACTTGGGCATCACGTGACACAGAGGCAACCCCAAGGCAGAATGCGCTGGTCCAGAAGGAACTAGTAGTTGTTGGTGACTCTATTGTCAGGGAAACGGGGAACATGCTTTGTAAAAAGGATAGGTGGAACAGGACCAGGGTATGTCTGCCAGGGGCAAAGGTTGATGACGTTGTGGAGCAGATATCATCTTTTAAGGGCACAAAAGGTGATATAGTTGTACACGTTGGTACTAATGATATTAAGAGTAGGAGAACGGCAGAATTACTTAACAAGTACAGATCACTGTTGAACAAAAGCCGAGATTTCGGGTTGAATTTGAAAGTGTCTGCAATTCTGCCCAGACACGATAGGAGGGAGTATATGATGAGAGCCTTGTCGATCAATTCAGCCCTGGAAAGATTGTGCAAGGCTCAAGGGGTAGAATTTTTTTCAGCCTGGACTGTACTTGTTAACAGGAGAGATTGCTTCTACAGGGATGGGATACACTTAAAGAGAAAGGGTGCAAGAATATTTGCTGATGCTATCGAGGCAGTGTTATGTGGGTCGGAAAACTGCTAGCTTGGGGGGAGACAAAGACCAATAGATTGACAGTAGCCACTGGCAGAGGTGAAAGAGATTCTTGCACTGCTTCTATTAGAATGAGCAGAAGCCTGAAAAACAAGATGTGTGATATTTCAGAGACTGCTGGGAGCCATTGCGGTACAAGTAAACACATGGGTTGTGTTAGGGTAGCTAAGAATAGAAACATGTGCAGGTATACTTGCGTGTACAGCAATGCTAGGAGTTTAGTAAATAAATTTGATGAATTTGAGGTATTGCTCAAAACATCAAAGGCAGATATTGTTGGGATATCAGAGACGTGGTGTCACACAGATATAAGGGATGCAGAACTGGAATTTGGGGAGTACAACGTCTACAGAAAGGATAGACAGGATAGGAAGGGGGGAGAGGTTATGCTATTAGTTAAGAAACACATAAAAACCAAGGAAGTGAAGCCAGTCGACATCGCTGGACAGTGCAGTGTTGAGTCAGTTTGGTGTGACATAAGCATTGGGAGATCAAAATTGAGAGTAGGAGTGTGCTATAGGCCTAATGACTCTGACGAGTATAATAAGAAACTGTACAGGGAAATAGAGTGGACCAGTAAATCAGAGAGTCTTATAATGGGAGATTTTAATTTCCCAGATATTGACTGGAATTTGGGGGCTGGTCACTCACACACCAGCAGGGCTTTTGTGGATTTATTGGATGATTGTTTTCTACATCAGCATGTTTGGGAGGCAACTAGAGGGAGTAATACTCTTGATTTGATTATCAGCAGTGATTCTTCATGCATTAAGAATCTGCAGATAAATGAACCACTAGGTGGTAGTGATCACAGTGTGCTGAAGTGGGATTTACTCAAAGAGGTAGCTACCATTAGGGGTAAAGGGAAGGGTTATTGCTTCCGTAAAGGCGACTACGATGGACTGAGACAGTATTTAAATTCTATACAGTTGGACCAACTGATGATGTTACCAACAGCAAATTCAAAATGGGAAGCATTCAAAGAACTTATCTTGGAAGCTACTAGGCTTTACATACCAACTAAGAAATATTGTTCAAGGTTTAAGCCAAAATGGATGTCAGATGAACTAATGAGGCATATGGCAGAGAAGAAAAATGCATGGGATACTTACAAATTAACACATGACACAGAAGCCTATGATAGATACAAGTTGATATGCAACCAAGTTACAAAGGAGGTTAGGCAGGCGAAGACAGATTACGAGAAATCCTTGGCAAGGGATGCAAAGAAAAACAGCAAAGAGTTCTTTACTTATGTAAACTCTAGAAGGAAGGGGATGAATCAGATTGGTCCACTTGATATTGATGGGTCAACTGTTGATGACCCTGCTCAGGTAGCTAACAAACTAAATGAATATTTTGCATCAACATTCACACATGAGGAGTTATTCAGCGAGGGGAATGCCAGAGGTGTATTCAACTCTAGCAGTAAGCTACAGAATCTTGAAATAACTGGGAGTAAAGTGGAGGAGAAACTGTTGGAGATAAACACAAGAAAGGCACCCGGGGTGGATGGGATCTATCCAGTTATATTAAAGGAGGCAGCAAAGGAAGTAAGCAAACCCTTAGCCATAATTATGAGAGCTTCCTTGGACTCAGGGGAGGTATCCATAGACTGGAAATGTGCAAATGTGACCCCAATTCACAAAGGAAGATCAAAGGCTGACACAAGTAATTATAGAGCTGTGAGCTTAACTTCTGTTCCAGGAAAATTAACGGAGGCACTGGTTAAAGAAGCACTGCAGGATCATTTAGACAAGACTTCAGTTATAGCTCGGACACAGCATGGCTTTGTTAAGGGGAAGTCTTGCCTGACCAATTTGATTGGATACTATGATGCAGTCACAAAAGAACTGGATGCAGGGAATAGCTTTGATATTATATACTTGGATCTTAGAAAGGCTTTTGATACTGTTGCACATGGAAGACTGCTAAACAAATTGGAGCAGTGTGACATTGGAGGCAAATTGCTGCTATGGATAAAGGGGTGGTTGGGGGGGGGGGCAGAAGACAGAGAGTGGTAATCAATGGACATTGCTCATCGTGGATTAATGTTATTAGTGGAGTCCCTCAGGGCTCAGTGTTGGGTCCATTATTGTTTTCTGTATTTATATATGATACTGATGATGGTATATCAAGCTTAATGTCCAAGTTTGCAGACGATACAAAGGTTGGCAGGGTTGTCAAGGACACTACTGACACTATGCTGCTGCAACAGGATCTGGAAAGGTTGAGCAGGTGGGCTGAGAGGTGGCAAATGAAGTTTAACATTGACAAATTAAAGTACTACACATGGGAAACAGCAACCCCAGAGCAACGTATCAACTCTGTGGTACTACACTGACAGTGGTAGAGAATGAAAGGGAATTGGGGGTGGTTGTGCAGGCAGATATGAAGTTCTCTGTGCAGTGCAGACGGGCTGCAAGAGTAGCTCATGGAGTATTGTCAATGATATACAGGAATTTTTCCAGCAGGGATAAGGAGGTGTTTATTCCATTGTATAAGGCAATGGTCAGGCCACACCTAGAGTACTGTATACAGGGTCTGGAGGCCTCATTTCAAGGAGGATGTAGATCTGCTGGAACGAGTACAGAGAAGGGCAACAAGATTAGTGAATGGAACAAAGGGGTGCTCTTACGAAGAAAGGCTTAAGTTTTGCAAATTACAGTGTGTGGAGACTAGGCACCAGCGAGGTGATCTGATAGAGGTGTATAAAGCCTTGAATGGTTTAAGCATGCGCAATGCTGATGGGATTCTTCCTCTAGCTCAGAAAAATCACCTGAGAGGGCATAAATTCAAATTGAGGAAAGACAGATGTAGGATAGACGTGCGGAAATTTGCCTTTAGCCAGCGGGTGGTTGGTTGGTGGAACAGACTTCCATCCCTTGTGGTGGAGGTTGATAGCCTAAATAAGTGTAAGGCTCAGCTGGACAGGTATTTTGAACGAACAGAGGGGTGAAGTGGAAGTGGGTTTTTTTTTTTTTTTTTTTTTGGCTGATGCTGCATAAGCTTGCTTTCTTGCATCAAATGCCTCTACTAATGCTAATGCTAATGTGCAAAATTGCTGAATGGGGAATCAGTTTTTATGTTATTTATTTTTTTATTAAAGGACATTTTTAACTCCACTATTACATAGTTTTATGTGACCTCTAGCAAACTATTTTCTTGGAAGTTGCTGTTTAGTGATAATTATCTAGTACAGGCAGTTCTCGCTTTACAAGTTCTTTTTTTCAAATATCAAGTATTAACAGAATCAAAAATATGAACATTAATTACAATAAATAAATGCTAAACATTCATAAATATGGCATTTCAAACCACGCATGTAGCTATACAATTCATTACTATTGTGTATGCATTCATTTGTTCAGGCAGAGATAACGAGGGAGGTCCAACTCTTAAAGAATTGTTCCGCAGGCTGTTTCTGTTATGTGAGCTTACCCATGTGCTGTTGGTTCAATCTTGTCATCAATCGAAGCTCTGTGAATTATACAACTGCCGGTAAGAACGCACGCTAATATGTGTATCCAGAGTTTTATGATAGTCCAGTAGTTTGGATTAGGACAAAATCTTGTGCCTTCAAGACACTCAGATTGACACTGAGAGCAAGCTCGCAGCATCGAAGATTGCCCTGTGATTTCACCCAAAAACCTTTCTTTGTAATTGGATCTTTGAGCGCCACTTAACTAGGGTTCAAAATCAATGGTCTACTTAGTGAATTATGTGTAGCAGAGAAATGTTACTAGGCAAAATGATCAACAAAACAAGGTTTATTACACATATGTCATTCAAATAGTTACAAAAGAACCGGTCAAAGTTTTAGTATAATTGGCAATTGATTGTTCGGAAACTAACTGCATAGCAGGTATAATCTTGCTGCTACTAGTATTACAATTTTACAGTGTTCTCACGAGTACTCACAATGGCTGGTGTACAACTATTCTACTGCTAGGGGAAGTATGTCAATTAAACAATTACAATTAGTATTTTTGACAACTAGGTCATTAAGTCTCATTACCTGTTAAATTCTAATTCCTAAAAGTAGATAAACAATTGTCAGAATGTATCTATGAGAAAAGAGGTCAGTGGGTATGGATAAATTACAGGGATTGGGGGAAGTAGGATTAACTTTGAGTAGTCAGGTTTGGTTTGTTCTAAAAAAGGTTAATCAACTTACCAACAAATCGTCGTACTCCTTCTGCACTTCTGGCTACGGCTCTCTGCTCCATAAATAGTTTTGGTGATATCTGTTCAATCAACATGATCTGCGATCTTCCTCGGTTCTTATTCTGGCGCTCTTCATGGCTCTGTTGACTACACTGGGCTCTAGAAGATCTCTCTTCAAACTCTGTAAACTCATGAATCTAATCAGCGACTGCCAAATCTCTTTTCACAACTCTGAACGCTCCAAAATCTAGCCAAAACATGCCTTTATAACTCCGAATCCTTCAAAATCTACCCAGATTCTCACATTTTCTATCCCCTTTTCATATATATATCCCTGCCTCCCCCCTTCCTAAGTTTCCCTGACCTCACGGGTTATGTGGGGCAAAGAATTACACTTGGGGACTGTCAACTTTTAGGATTTGACACTGCTAAAAATGATGTTATATGTAGAAGGGAAATCTCATATTTGTGTGGGGCAGTTTCTTTTGTTTTATAATCGTGGTCATCGAACATAAATTGATACACTTTTACGTATGGAATTTTGAAATAACAGTCAATGTTTACTGGATTCAATTGCATAAGATATCATGTCTCTTGTTCTGCTTGATCACCTTTCTCCGACAAAAGTCGCGTACTCCCCTCGTCATTCATGGGGCTATTACTTGTTCGCTGCCCGCCGGCCTGTCATTGGGAGAGGGGCCTGACGTCACTAATTGACTAGACACCCAAACGGAGGTATAATGTTTCAACGACCGCATCCCCTGGGGCATCCAAAAACGAAAGTGAAAAGCAACTAATTACGATGTGGAGTGACGCTATTTTAGTTATACGCTATTTTAGTTATATAGGCCACAGAAAAAGTATAGGGCACTTTGAGGAATAAATGCTTCTTAAAAGCAGGCGAAAGAGATAAAATAAATAATATTTTTTAATAGAATTTTGGAAAGAATTCCATATTTTAGATGCAATCAAAATAATAAAACGAGCCTGGGACAAAAAACATCAGTTTATTGATAATTTTGAAGGATTTCAAGAACTAGCAAAGACTGTATAAAATGAAACAGAAGTTGTTAATATTACTGACCAATTGCTTGAATTTTTACAATGGATGTCACTGATCTGCTTCAAACATACAATAGGCGTCTTCGTAGCCTGGTGGGAAGGAGCAGCAGTAGTGCGTAGCACACGCTTCTTGATTAGACCGGGGTTCGAGCCCGTCACCACCAAATACGGAGGATGCGGAAAGGTCAGGGAATGACCACCGCATATCCTGGAGCAATATGGCCTTAGTTGCTAATGCTCCTAAAAACCAAAATAACTAACAAATAACATCAAACATACAATGGAGAGCTCACAAATGAAGACCTCCTTGAAATGGCAAAATGTGAAGAAACTGAGGAAGATTTAACAGCTGAAACTTCTGAGTTTCTTCACTCTCAAGGGGACTGACGAAGCTTTTCAACACAGAAAAAAGCAATTGAGATTTGAGTCACAAAATTAAAATTTAGAGCACACTGGAAAAGTTGCTACAGATTTAAAAAATGCTTATGTATGCTTTCGTGAAATTTATAAGGAAAAGAGAAGACTGTCTTAGAAACAAATGACACTTGAAGCATTTCCGAAGAAGATGACTCTTTGTGCTTCCACAAACCAGCAACGAGTGAAGAACCATCAAGGAGTGTGCATTTAGTCGATGATGATGATGAATAAACATTCTTTAACATTTGGACGACATAAATAATTTCTTTATTATTATAATTTGCTTAATTTTGAAGGCTATGTTTTCATTTCTTTGGATAAATGAATCATTGTTTAAGCATAAACTATTGTTTTGTTGACCTTTATTTAACTCTATGGTCAAATTTCATTGTTGAGAACATAACCGGTTTTTAACATTACCTCTATGAGAAATAAATTCCCACTTTAAGAGTTTGCTTTACGCACATGCATTAGGAACGAATTAACTTGTAAAGTCAGGAACTACTTGTACTATAATTTGAGTTCACTAGTGGTAAACAACCAACCAACTTTCTGTAAGTGATGATACTACCAAATACATATATTCAATTTAAAGATTTAGAGATTTGTTTCCATTATGACTTGCATTCTATTTCCAGCATAAACACATCTAAGGCTTTTTAAATAGGTGGCTTGATTAAACATTTTGCCACCAAATTTTCTTCTGATAAAGTACTTTTAACATTATTCAAGAATTTGCAAATATATACTTTTCAAACATAGTATATTTAACGTAAATAATATATTAATTACATTTTCTGTTTATATACTGGAGGAGCCACACAGAGCTAGAGAAGTTATAACTAGAATAGAATTTCTACAGATTTTGAGGCATCACATGAATTGAAACACACAGCGTAACTCTGAACTTTTAATTTACTATTCAATTATGGTTACAACATTATAAACGTCAAATAAGTACTGTACTATCTGATGCAGAAAGTTTAATAAACAATAAATGACACGTAGCTTTCGAGGTTAAATAGACCCTTTAATTGGCAATTCTAACAGGATAAAGACATTAGGGAAAATTTTAATGAATACAGAGTTGTGCATGCAGTGATGCATGCATGAGATTAAACATTCAACTACTAGGTTGCTGTTGATTGTTGTTGCACGTACGTGTGTGGATTTGCTGCCAGCATTTATCCAGTTTCAAGATAGTTGCTTCTAAAATAGGGTGTAGCCTTGTGCCCTTGCAGCGATTCACAGTTCCTGAATTGCAAGAGATGTTAAGTGACTCTAGCGAGAGACGGTGGCAAACGTGTCTGGATTGGTCAATCACTTCGTAATCGCACTTGGTGTTAAGGTCATGGTGGGTCATCCATAAGTGTTTCGTGATTGCGGATTGGTCAGCCTTACCAAGGTGGGTTTGACCTATCGTGCTCTGCAAGCAGTCTTGAAGGCATCTCGAGCTCTCTCCTATGTAGCAGCTGCCACAATCTTTGCAAGTTATTTGGTATACCACACCGCTGTGCAAAAGAGGGGGCGACTGGAGCCTTCACATTAGAAACCAGAGAACGCAAGCTTCTACTGGGTAGCTGCACTCATTTTATGCGGTATTCCCAGAGGATTTTTGAAATCTGGCCCGACATGCCCAGATAGTAAGGAATGTAGGCGGTGGCATATTGTCATGCGTTGATGACGGCCTTGGGGGGATTGCGAGCTCCTGCACTTGCAATAAGCACTTGTCTAAAATGCGGGCTGGATAGCCACAACTGACCAGGTCTGTTCTCACTCTGGAAATCTCGCTACGCTTAGCTTCATCTGAAGTGGAATGGCTCCAAGCACGGGAGAATAGGGTGCATACAGGGCTGTTGAGATGGCGAGGGGCGTGGTCAGATCTGCAATTGGTAAACTGCCCACACCACATTGGCTTATGGTATACCAAGGTTTCCAGGTGTGGGCCCCCCCCACATTTTACCAGGACATCTAAGAATGGAAGGGACCGTCAACTTCCAATTTTAAAGTGAACTGGATGAACACCGACAACGAATTGAGGTACTCCAGCAATGCTGTTTCAGAACCATGTGGGATGACAGTGAAGATGTCATCGACATATCTGCATCATGATGTAATAGGCACTGGCAGGTCCAGGAATATCTGTTCTTCCAATTCCTCCATGGCGATGTTGGCCACGATGGAGCTAATGATGGGCACCCATGGCAGTACCGTGTACCTGCTTTTATAAGGAATCCCCGAAGGTAATGATGCTGCCTGATAAGAATAGATTGAGGGTGGTACAGATGTCTTCTGTGGTTAGTCATGTTCTGCTCAGTAGATTTGATCATTCTCCAGAAGCCTTTTGGTGCAGTTTATGGCCTGTTGGACTGGGATTGATGTAAACAGTGACGCTACATCGAATGACACCATAATCTTGCTGTCAAAAATTGAGAGCTCTTTAATAAGGTGAATGAACTCGCCGCTGTTAGTGACAGTGTGGGCGGTATTTCCCACAAGAGGTGTAAGGAGTCGTGCAATATACTTAGATAATTCATATGTAGGTGCATTGCAGCAGGACGCAATGGGCCAGAGGGAGACGGCTGGCTTATGAATCTTAGGTAGGCCACAAAACTGAGACAGTTGGCAGCCCATGGCATGCAGAAGCCACCGAGTCAAAGCAGAAATTCTGATTTAAACCATGCATAGACTAGTTTGTTAATGCTTGACTCCAGACGTCCCAGGACTTTGATAGGCGGATCTGTCACGGGTTCATAGATGTTCGGGCTTTGTAGCAGGATGAGGGCGTTCTCTAGATAACCTGACCAGTCCAATTGACAGTGCGGCGTCCCTTGTCTGCGGGAAGCACGACGATGGTGTCTTTTCTTATGGAGGAAAGAGCAGTGTGCTGTCAGTGGTTAAGGTTGGAGCGAGCGGGCCATGTGCATCGGAGGATTGAGGCTGTTTTGAAGCAGATTTCATTAGCAGCTTCCTCAGGGAGGTTGGTAATGCTTTCTTCTATTCCCATAGCAAGTTGTGCGATCGGTGGCTTCAATGGCAAGGCAGCGAACTTCATTCCGGTGGTCAAAACGTTGAGCTGTTCGGCAGGTAATTGTTTGCTGCTCAAATTAGAAACGAAGCAAGCAAATTAGTTGAATGGGTGTTTGTCCTCGAGGAGTGGGCTTCTCTGCTCAAACTCACAAATTTACTCAAAAATCAAACTCTCAAACTCACAAATTAACCGTACCTCTGATGCTTACCGTTCACGGTAAGCATCAGAGGTACGGTTAGCTTGGCGACAAATATTATGAATAAGGTTAGAAAATACTGTAAGTGAGATCCTACCTCTCAGTTCTTGTAAGAGTCTAGATTTGTTGTAGTTGGCTCTCTTGATTTTGTTGTGAAGATGGGTAATTCACAATTTCAATGTATGCAGACTGAAGCATGCATGATCCATAAATGTCTGTTCTTTTATAATGATGTAATCATAAAATTTATTTCCAATTATGTCAGATGGGTAAATTATGTTCATTTAGCATTTTTTTTGCTTTATGCATTACTTATTAGGAACATGTTTACTGCATTAATCAGGAAATTATTGTATGCATATTTATTTCAAACTTTTAATTTTAAGTGTAAAAACCTTTTCATTAAATAATTGCTCATATACATGCCATATTGTAATACTACTTACTCTAAGGTAGTAATACTCTGTAATACTACTTACTCCACTACTTTAATATTTCATTTTAAATTGACAAACAACCTTTTTTTTCTTTTAATTTAGTAGTACATCAGGCACTTTTCTGTCAAAACAGAAACTGAATACATAGTAGAAGAGGTGAAATATTTATTTTTATATAATACTAGAAACAATTATTAATGGATGGTTAATGGATCACAAAACTTGTTAAAAAAATTTCCTGGAACTTTCCTTGATTCCTTGAATATGCCAGGAAATTTTTTTCAAAAATGTTTGTTGTTGTTGCTTTTGGTTTTTAGGAGCATTAGCAACTAAGGCCATATTGCTCCGGGGATATGCAGTAGTCATTTCCTGACCTTTCTGCATCCTCCGTATTTGGTGGTCATGGGCTCGAACCCTGGTCTAATCAAGAAGCATGTGCTATGCACTGCTGCTCCTGCCCACCTGGCTACGGAGGCGGCAAAAAAAAAAAAAAAAAAAAAAAGTTTGTAATCTCTCTTCTGACAGAATTAATGTCAGTCTTTTTATTTTTAACTAACATGTATAAAGTTATGATTTAAAGGAGTTATTCAAACTTTTAGTCTAGGCAATGTAGTGAATTTAGATAATAACTAAACTTATGCTTTTCTTGGGCCAAAAAACTTGAATGTATCTAACCCTGCAGCACAGAGTAGTAAGATACAGAGTGAACACTTGCTCAATTCCTCCCAGCGCCATGAGTATCAGACCCTTGAACTAACGCAGCTGAACTAACGTGGCAATTAAAATGCACAGAGTACTAACATGCATGCCCATTGCTAAAAAAACCTGTTACTGTATTTGAAAAGATTAGTATTCATTGGGTGCAGCAAGTTCATTTTTCATAGCATTTTTGGTTACTATTATAATTATTTGTGTTTTTTTATTTTTATCATGTAATTGTTTGTGACATCATGAACGGGAAGAAGCCTTACTTATGTAAGAAATCTGGAGTGCTACTGCACCGTTTTCCGAAAGAACATTTAAGGTAATTTATCATAATTGATAGAACCAGGAAATAGCATGTTATATATATTAGAACCGGAAGCCCAAGTGTGGCTCAAGCATACATACTTTTATTTTATTTCATCATTACATTAAATTATAGTTTTATATATATATAGTTATATATATATATATATATATCTCACAGGACAGTTCACGTGATGATATTACTATTTCAAATTACAGAAGACTACATGTAATTCAGATATCTTTCATGGGTAAAGTGTTTTCGGGTCAAACGGCACCAGGGGTTTCCTCCATCTTCGCGTATGTAAATGAGAAACTTCATAAATGTAATGAGAAACTTCATAAATTAAAGGAATTTGAATTATAAAATATGTCTTTGTCTTTTTTTGTGTGTTGTAATGCCAATAGAAATAAACAGTTGAGATTAGACAAAGTGACCAGATGTAGATTTATGGAGTTAAGGTCAAATAATTAATAATTTAAAATATAATGGCCGGACTTTGGCTAAAATGCAGCCTAGAAGGAGATTAATATGACAGTACTTTGCCAGTTACAATAGACATTAATAAATAAAGAACTTTATATACACACTAGTGGGTTCAGGTGTATGATAATAAAAGGTTTCAGCACAGTGAGGCCGACCGGGCTAGCCGAGTGGGTAAAGTACCTGCCCGGCAACCCAAAGGTAGCGGGTTCGATTCCCGCCTCGGGCTTGGATCAAAGTACTGCAAAAAAACCTTGGGAGGTGCAATATGGCCACAGAAGCCAATGCGCCAACAACTATCAAATCAAAAAAAAAAAAAAAAAAAAAGCACAGTGAGACAGGTGCACTGGTCTTACTGTAATGAAACCTGCTATTATTACTCACCTGAACCCAGTAATGTGTATATAAAATTCTTTATTTATTAATGTTTACTGTAACTGGCACGCATGAGTGTCATATTAATCTCCTTCTAGGCTGCCTTTTAGTCAGTGCCTGGCCATTATGTTATTAAAACCATTCAAAATATTTTAAAATAGTTTAAAATATATATATTATAATTTGATAATAATTTATATATTTAAATATATATGTGAAAAAAAAAATAAATAAACTAACATATGTATACTTTAGAAATTAATTTAAAGTATAAGAAGGGATAAAAAAATGAGGAGGAAAAGAAAAAGGCAGAGGGAAAAAACAAAGCAGATTTGAACTGAGGATGAAGAAAACGGCTTCATTTAACACTACCACATGGCTATCATAACCATTAACTAATGTTTGCCGTTATCTCTACTTATGTTAATATTCCCTTATTCTTCTGCTTTTATAGCTTTTTTGTTTTGTATTGGAACAAGAATTAATTATGAATATGTTATACTAATAATCAGTGATTCGATATATTGTCCATTGCAATAACAAAACTGTAGAAAATTCTCCATGAACTCTTCGCAATGTTCTGGCCTGTTTCTAGGGGTTCAGTACTGGCACCGCCACTTTCTATGTGTTTTAACATGTAAAAAAAATTAACATTATCGCCTATGGGAGTGTCCACTCTGTATCTTACTACTCTGTGCCCTGCAGTATCTAACCCTGCACTACATGCTATCAACCATCCCTTAAATTTAAATATTAGATGAGTGTGAGTTTTAACATGCATCCAATAATCTCTTTAATATCAACATATATCTCTGATTATCTTTTAACTGGAAAAGTGCATCTATAGAAAATCTGTTTTAGTGTACAAAATGGCCACATACCCACCTGTGTGTTTCTGAGAGTTTAGCATTTTACTTCAATTTTGCTAACCCCACAATGCTATGCATTGGAAGAGAAATATTCAGGAAATCCAAGTGTCAAAATACATAATATAATTTTTGAGTATACCATTTTAAACTACTACTTGCCCTTTCCCTCAAAACATCAAGCACTATATGCAACAACAAAACTGTGACTTTTGACACATGTTTACTATAAAGATAGTATCTCCTATTACCATTTAATAACACAACTGTATTGATTAGTGTTTATCCTCTGATAAGATAATTAATACCATACCATCAAAACAGCTGTCTAGGTGGCACAGCAACTTACTTCAAATTTAAATAAATGGCACTAATTATGCAATTATGCTCCTCCATAGGAAAGTGCTATTTATTTTATTCAGAGTAATCTAATACTGAGGTAGTGCATTGTGGAGGTGAAGTATATAAAAAATCTAGAACATGTCAAAAAACTTTTTTCCATATAAAGTTTACTTTGTAGGCCTAGATTAATACAATATGGCATTATCCAACTTTTATCATCAAAATAAAATTACAACTTTACAATGCTAAAGCTTTTACTGAAAAATAAGAGAAATATACATGCCACAATGGTCCTATTTAAAACAGTAATAAACTATCTATGACCAAAGTGCTCGCTGCAGACCAGCAAGATAGTTATAATCTGCCAAATGCCTCCATATAATACGGGACATTCTCCACTTTCGTATTTTCCCTCGCGCTCTTGATGTTATCACACAACGACCATGGGCATAACTTAAACAGCTCCGACGCGGCAATGCAGCAATTTCAGCATCAGCACATTCCTGTCAAGACATCACACAATATAATGTTAAACCTTAAGTTTTATTTTTTATTAAAAAACATGTGTCAGATAATTTTAAATTAAAGTTAATAAATATACAATATACTACATATATAGATACCTTTACTTATTTTCTGTATAACTAAAAAATTCCCTATTGGTAAGCAAGCTTATCAATAGGAAATAGTTAAACAGAAAATATGTAAAAAGGCTCTATAATACAAAGGGAATTGTTGAGCCTGGGCCCTCACTGTTAGTAACAGAGTTTGCAATCATTTTAGATCAGTTATACATGGCAAAAAATGCTAGAAAGTATAACTTAATATACAGTAAACTCCTGTTATAACACTCCTGCTTATAGCACTCTCACAATTTTAATGATCTTTTCTTGTGGCCCCCCCCCCCCAAGGCCAATCTGTATGAAGTTCCATACAATTTTTAATGTCTATAATGCTCCCATTAAAAACATTTTCCCACTTATATTACCCTTTTAAGGTACCAAGAAAGAATAAACCTAGATATAACTCTCCTTCCTTGGCCGACCGGGCTAGCCGAGTGGGTAAAGTACCTGCCCGGCAACCCAAAGGTCGCGGGTTCGATTCCCGCCTTGGGCTTGGATCAAAGTACTGCAAAAACCTTGGGAGGTGCAATATGGCCACAGAAGCCGATGCGCCAACAACTACCAAAAACAAAAACATAACTCTCCTTCCTCTGATTTTTGGTTTAGGGAAAGTGATGATGGAGACTAAATTCAACAAATTGTTTATGGTGCAGGTGACATTTATTCATTTCAAATTTAACTCAGAGGTTTAAAGTTAGAATGATAACTCAACTATTCAGTGTCTAGTCATTTATCATTATATTTACATGCATTTTCTCCTCAGCATTTTTTTTTTAATTAGCACTGTTTATCTGCTTTCTTTACTAGCACAGTAATCAGTGTCTTTTTGTGTGTATGTTCAATGCAGTATCGATAAATTTTAATGACAGCATTATTATTATTATTATCGTTATTGCTCTTATATTATTTCTCACTGACTGGGGTGTTCCACCCCATGACAGGTTGCTACCAAGTAGACAGGGTGGCTATTATTATTATTATTGCTCTTATATTATTTCTCCCTGGTTGGGGGTTCCACCTCGTGATGGGTATTGCTACCAAGTACACAGAGTAGTTGTTATTTCTGACGTTACTGTTGTTCGAGGAACTCGACCTTGGGATGGATGGGATCTATCCAGTTCTATTAAAGGAGGCAGCAAAGGAAGTAAGCAAACTCTTAGCCATAATCATGAGAGCTTCCTCGGACTCAAGGGAGGTAGCCATGGACTGGAGATTTGCAAATGTGACCCCAATTCACAAAGGAGGATCAAAGGGCAACACAAGTAATTATAGACCTGTTAGTTTAACTTCTGTTCCAGGGAAATTAATGGAGGCACTGTTAAAGAAGCACTGCAGGATCATCTAGACAAGACTTTAGTTATAGCTCGGACAGCATGGGTTTGTTAAGGAGAAGTCTTGTTTGACCAATTTGATTGGATACTATGATGTGGTGACAAAGGAACTAGATGCAAAGAATAATTTTAATATATATTTGGACCTTAGAAAGGCTTTTGATACTGTTGCACATGGAAAACTGCTGCACAAATTGGAGCAGTGCAGCATTGGAAGCAAATTGCTGCTATGGATAAAGGGATGGTTGAGTGGGAGAAAAAAAAAGTGGTAATCAATGGGCACTGCTCTTTGTGGACTAATGTTAATAGTGGAGTCCCTCAGGGTTCAGGGTTGGGTCTATTGTTGTTTTCTGTATGAAATGATATTGATGATGGTATATTAGGCTTAATGTCCAAGTTTGCAGCCAATATGAAGGTTGGCAGGATTGTTAATGACACTAATGACAGTATGTTGCTGCAACGGGATCTAGAAAAGTTGAGCAGTTGGGCTGAGAGGTGGCAAATGAAGTTTAACATTGACAAATGTGAAGTACTACATATGAGAAGCATTAACCCCAGAGTAACGTATCAATTCTGCGGTTCTACATTGACAGTGGTAGAGAACGAAAAGGACCTGGGGGTAATTGTGCAGGCAGATATGAAGTTTTCTGAGCAGTGCAGACAGTCTGCAAGAGTAGCTCATGGTGTTGTGTCAATGATATACAGGAATTTTTCTATCAGGGATAAGGAGGTGATTATCCCCTTGTATAAGGCGATGGTCAGGCCACACCTTGAGTACTATATACTGGTCTGGAGGCCTCATTTTAAGAACAATGTAGACCTGTTGGAACGAGAACAGAGAAGGGCAACAAGATTAGTGAATGGAAAAAAGGGTTGCTCTTACCAAGAAAGGCTTAAAAGGTTTTGCAGATTAAAGTGTTTGGAGACTAGGCACCTGTGAGGTGATCTGATTGAGATGTATAAAGCCTTGAATGGTTTGAGCATGCTCAATGCTGATGAGATTCTTTCTCTTGCTCAGAACAATCACCTGAGAGGGCATAAATTCAAATTGAGGAAAGACAGTTGTAGGATAGATGTGTGGAAGTTTGCCTTTAGCCAGCGGGTAGTTGATTGGTGGAACAGACTTCCATCTTTTGTTGTGAAAGTTGATAGCCTAAATAAATTTAGGGCTGAGCTGGACAGGTATTTGGAACGAACGGAGGGGTGAAATTGGAGCGGTTTTTTTTTTTTTTTTTTTTTGGCTGATGCTGCATAAGCTTGCTTTCTTGCATCATATGCTTCTACTAATGCTAACGCTCTGATTATCCTATAGGTGTTCAGGATTGTGACTTTCTGGAGTTCCTTGTAGGTGTTTGCTGGGAGACCTATTGCTGCTAGGCTGTTATGTACAGTCTTTGGCACCATACCTGTAGTTGACACGATGATTGAGATGGTCACTGCTTGTTGCATATACCACATCTCTTTGATCTCCTGTCTTAGGTTTGTGTTTGTGTCATTGTTATTATTATCCTGTTAATACTATATTTATCACATTTATAATACTCAAGATATATTTGGTTTAATTTAATAACAACTTTTTTAAAAATCTTCATTCTTTTTAATGATATAGAAAAAGTGCAAAAGTACATTAATTGTGAAGATTGAAAACCTAAATGTACTATACTTGTATTCAATTTACATAGAAGCCACTGTTTTATAAAAACTACAAAAAAAAAAAAAAAAAAAAAAAGCGAGAGAGAGAGATTAGGTTACATTCATTTAGACACAAAAGAACTTGTATCACACAAGGGAACCTCAGGGTAAACAATGTGTATTACGTTTGAAGGGGACAGGAAAAGCATGAATTATAGCTAGCAATTGAAAAATGCAAAAAAAAAAAAAAAAAAATGATTAAAGTAAAAGTCAAAAGAAATATAGGCAAGACCAACATAAGAAAAATTCACAGAAATCAATCTTCCAGATTTTGATGGGAGGGGGAATCAATCTGAACAATTAATTTCAAAAGAGTGTGTAGCAGGGTTCTCATTTCCTGTAATTACTTTGTATAAAGTGCAAATATTAAAATTATATTATATAGGTACTAAATTTTTGTAGATCAAAACATTAAGCTAATTTGAAATGAGTTTCTGCATTTCTGTGCTTAGAATGTTTTTGGCCTATACTGTGTTTCTATTGGAACATGAAGCAGTCTGAGAAGCAAGGTGCCAGTAATTTCAGATCAGCTGGGTTCCTCATGGCACAAGCAAATACATGGGTTGTGTTAGGGTTACTAAGCATAAAAACAGGTGCAGATATACTTGCATGTACACTAATGCTAGGAGCATAGTAAATAAATTTGATCAAGTTGTGAGGATATTGTAGACATGGTGTCACTCAGACATAAGGAATGCAGAATGTACACAACATGTACAGAAAGGACATACAGGACAGGGGAGAAGAAGGTGTTATGTTCTTAGTTAAAAATCTAAGGCTGTGCATCCAGCTGACATAGGTGGTCAGTGAAATGTGGAGTCAGTCTGGAGTGACATAAGCACTAGGAAAAAAAAAAATGAGTAGGAGTCTTGTTATAGGTCTACCAACTGTAATGAGTACAATGAGCAACTGTACAAACTAACATTTGACCAGTAAATCAGAATGTCTTATAATGGGGGGGGATATTAACTTTCCAGATATTGACTAGAACTTGTGGGTTGGTCACTCACACACTAGCAAGATTTTGTAGATTTAGTGGGGGACTGTTTCCTTCACCAGCAGGTTAGAGAGGCAACAAGAAAAAGCAATACTCTTGATCTGATTATCAGCTGTAACTTTTCATGCATTAAGAATCTGCAGATAAACGACCCAGTGATCACAGTATTGATGTGGGATTTACTTAAAGATACAACTACTGTCAAGGGCAAAGGGAAGGTCTTTTGCTTTTTTAAGGATGACTACAGTGGTCTTAGGCAGTTTTAAAATTCTATGCAGCACAACCAATTGTTAATGTTACCAACAGCAAATTCTTAAATTCTAAATGGAAAGTATTCAAGACCATCTAGGCAAGAATGCATTTAAACTACAATAACAATACAGATTTGCTAAGGGGTGATCTTGTCTGACAAATCTGTTTGGATACTATGATGCAGTAGCAAAGCAATTGGATGCAAAAAATAAATTTCAGAAAAGCTTTTTATATTGTTGCACATAAAAGACTGCTATACGAATTGGAGCAGTGTGGCATTAAGGACTGGTTACTTTAACAGATAAGGGGATGGCTGAGTGGGAGAAGACAGAGAGTAGTTATTAATGGGGATTACTCTTTGTGGACTAATGCTATTAATAGAGTTACACAGAGTTCAATGGTAGGGGCCATTGTTATTTTCTGTGTTTATTAATGATACTGATGAAGGCATATCAGGTTTCATGACTAAGTGTGCAGATGATACAGGAGGTTGGCAATGAGATTAATGACAGTAATCAGGGTATGTTATTGCAACAAAGAACTACACAAATTGGGCAGAAGAGCTTAGAAGTGGCAATTGAAGTTTGCATTGCATTGACAAATGCATGGTACTTCATATGGGTAGCAGTAGTCCCACATTAATGTATCAACTGTATAGTACCACACTCAAGGTAGTGGAAAATGAAAATGACTTGGGGTAATTGTGCAGTCAGATATGAGTTTTATGAACACTGGATACAGGCTGCCAGCACAGCTCACAGGTTTTGTCAATAACATACAGGAACTTTGCTACCAGGGGTATGGAGGTGATTGTCCCATTGTACAAAGCAATAGTTAGGCAGTATCTTGAATACAGCATACAGGTCTGGAAGCCTCATTTTAGAAAGTATGTGGATCTGATAGAATGGGTGCAGAGAAGGGTAACAAGACTGGTGAAAGGAAAAAAAAAAAAAAAAAAGGGTGCTCTTACAAGGAAAGGCTTCAATTCTGCAAACTGCATCACCTGAAGAATGGGCACCCATGAGGAGATCTGGTTGAGGTGCTTATGGCTTTAAATGCCTTCAGTCGACTGTTGGAATAAACTCCCACCTGGCGTTGTCATGGTGAGTAGTTTAATAAATTCAAGGAAGAATTAACAAACAATTAGAGTGGACGGACAGGTAATATGGTTTTCTATTTTTTATTTTTATGTGAAAACATCTTCGACGGAACCTAGGAAGTAAAACCGATTGGTTACGAAAATGCGAGACGGAAATGACACAAATGACGGCACTTTCTAGGTTATGCCAGTTACTTCAGTAGAGTAATTTTTTTATTTATTTATTTTTTTTAATGAAAACCCCAAACACGAGAAGTATTAGAACCTATAGTACTTAGTACCATGCTTGGGTCGGAGGATGAGAAGACGAAAGAAGATATTTGCTGAAATTAGACTTGAACTTCTGTAGATTTTTGTTTTCTGGAAGGTTGTTCCAGAAAACAGCAGTTGAATGAATAAACGAGGAAGATGAAAAGTTGGTTCTATGAGTTTGAAGTTGGACAGTAAATAGATGTTGGCTGGTGGCAGCATGTGTTTGGACTGTTGTGAAAGAGAGAGTGGGAATTATAGAAGCCAATTCAGAAGAACAGTGCCAATGGAAGTATCTGTATAAAAGGCATGCAGCAGAAACAGTACATCTATGAGACAGAGTGGAGAGACTCTGTTAGAGTGGAGTCATTAATTAACCTAACTGCCCTCTTCTGAATGGAATCTAGAAGCCTGAGAGAGGTTTTGGGGGCACCACCCCAGATGTGGGAACTATATTCCATGGTAGGGCGGATTTGCAATTTGTACAGCATGAACAGCTGTTTGGAAGAAAAGTTACACCGAGAGCAAAAGAGAAAACCAAGTTTTTTAGATGCAGAGGAAGCAATATTTGTAATGTGCTTGTGTCAAGAGAGATTAGAAGTCAGGGTAATCTCCAAAAGAGATATATCGTTTTGCCTAGAAATCAGAGTGTCACCAAACATAAGCATAGTAGCAGAAGAATCCTTTTTGCGAGATATAAGACAAGAATGAGTTTTAGAAGGATTGAAATCAACTAAGTTGTCTTTGCCCCACTGGAGAATTACCTGGAGATTGGCATTTAAGGAATTGGTAGCAGATATTCGAGAAGTTGAAGCAGATTGAGCAGGGCAAGGTTTCTCAAAATGGAAAGTGGAATGCAATGTGCTATCATCGGCAAAACTATGGATAGGATTTCCAGTCAATGGAAGAAGGTCATTAATATACAAGAGGAAAAGAGTGGGGGGAAAGAACTGAACCTTGGGGGGACATCAGCATTAGTGGAGAAGTTAGAAGACAGAGAGCCATCTACCATCACCCTCAGTGAGCGATCAGAGAGAAAACTGGATAACCAATTACAAAACACAGCTGGCAAACCATAAGATGGAAGCTTGTTTTAAAGACCTTTATGCCAAACACGATCACCCTCAGTTAGTGATCAGAGAGAAAATTGGATAACCAATTACAAAAGACAGCTGGCAAACCATAAGATGGAAGCTTGTTTTGAAGACCTTTATGCCAAACATGATCGAAAGCCTTTGAGATGTCAAGTGCAACTACTTGTGTTTCACCAAACCTTTCCATTGAATTAGTCCATAAATGGGTAACATAAGCCAGAATATCACCAGTGGATCGACACTGATGGAATCCATACTGGCGATCGTTGATCACACAGAAGGTTTCTAGGTAGTTTAAGAGTTGGTTGTTAATTGATTTCTCCATTACTTTAGAAAGAGTAGAAGTAATTGCAATGGGACGATAATTGGATGGGAGGGACTTGTCACCCTTTTTAGGAACTGGCTGGATATGAGCAAATTTCCAAGCAGAAGGAAAAACACCTTTGGAATAAGAAAGTGAAAAAAGGCGGCAAAGGATAGGAGTAAGTTCAGGAGCACAGGTTTTGAGAACAAGTGGAGAAATACCATCATGGACCTGGAGCTTTCTTAGCATCGAGATTTGTCAAAATCCTTCTGACATCCTTTTGACGGAAGACATTGAATGGAGCATGTTGAGAATGGTGGAAGGTGTTTTACCAAGATCATTAATATATGAGCTCGAAGAAAAATGGGATGCTAGCAGGTCAGCTTTATCCTTGGCTGAAGTGACAACAGAACCATCTGGTTTGGACAGAAGTGGGAGCAGAGATGGGCAAAAGTTGCGGCCAATAGCTTTGGCAAGAGACCAGAATGCTCGGCTACCATTAGGGCAAGAAGCAAGTTTTCTACTCTTAGCCTGTTCAAACTCTAGTTTGGACTGATTAATGACTGCTTTACAATTGTTGTGAGCTTTGGTGTAGGCAGAAAATGAAACTGAAGAATTGGAAACAAGCCAATTAAGTTATGCAATGTTCTTCTCTTGAACAGCCTTAGCACATTTATTGGAAAACCAAGGTTTAGATAAAGGACGAGATTTTAAAGTGGAGTGTGGAATAAAGGATTCCATTCCTACAAGAATAATTTCACTGACACAATCTGAGCAAATGTTGACATCAGAAGTTTTGAAACAGTAATCAGACCAAGGAAAAGAAGAAAAGAAATCACGCAAGTCATCCCATTTTGCATTCTTGTAATGCCAAACAATACAAGGTTGGAAATGGCCATGAGATAAAGGCTCCATTGGAGAAGAGACAATCACCAAGTTGTGATCTGAGGTACCTAAAGGAGCACTCACTTCGACCGTTTCCATAGAAGGGTTGTTTGTGAGAAAAAGATCAAGCATGTTGGCTGTATGGTTGGGATTGTCCGGTATTCTTGTGGGTAAATGAACAATCTGTGCAGGGTCATTAGAAATTGCAAAAGCCTCGGCATCTCAACCAGTTGGGTCGGTGTGACTAGAAAACAGAAGCCAGCTGGAATTGTGAACATTAAAATCACCATGGAAAATTACCTCACTGTTAGGAAAGTTGGACTGGAGAAAGTCAAGTTGCAAAGAGAAGAAGTCAAAGAGCTCCAAGTAATTAGTGGAGTTGGGAGATTGGTAGAGACAACAGATGAATTTGACACAATGAGGTAGAAAGATTTTAAGCCAGAGAAGACTGAAAAGTGGAGATTCCAAATTACCAGGTCTCTGACAGGGAATATCGAAACGGATATATGCATACGTACCATCTTTGAGGCAAAAGGAATCACACAACGAATAATTTGGGCAACTGAGATTAGCAGTAGTTGAATCAACTGATAACTGAGATTCTATCAGAAAAAGTATATGGGGTTTGGCAGACTGCAAGTGGAAATGGACATCGTTGGGATTAGAATTGAGACCACATATATCTGTGAAATGAACTAGGAAGCGTTTGGGAGGTTTAGATCTTTTCACAGATGAGCTTACTCTATTAGTTTGACAATTCATGGTGTATTCAATAGTAAGGAAAAGTGGGGGGAAAGTAAGGAAAAGCAGTAGTTGAATCAACTGATAACTGAGATTCTATCAGAAAAAGTATATGGGGTTTGGCAGACTGCAAGTGGAAATGGACATCGTTGGGATTAGAATTGAGACCACATATATCTGTGAAATGAACTAGGAAGCGTTTGGGAGGTTTAGATCTTTTCACAGATGAGCTTACTCTATTAGTTTGACAATTCATGGTGTATTCAATAGTAAGGAAAAGTGGGGGTGGACATGCTGTATGAAGTAATGAAATTTTTGGATATGGTGTACACATGGTAAGAATATACCCAGATCGTTGACAGACATAACGTGGCCTCGACAATGTCCCCCGCATACACACTACTCGGACTCCTTCCCGTTGCTATCTGGCAGAGTAGAGGTAGCAAGATTATACACTAGCTGATCCAGAAGCCTCCTAAAGAGTTACCAATAGGTTCGGTCCGGTGTACTAACTAGCGGCCGGCCTGCGAACACCGTTTTTGAGCTGTACCCTCGAAATGTAAGGAAGATTGGATTTCACCATGATATTCATCATAACCTCAAAAGTCATCAGGCATACTGCATGACGGAAGAGATGGAGAAGGGTTGACCGGAACTTAGCTCTAGAGACTAAACATGGGTTCCACCACTTCAAGCCACCAATAAGCAAAGTGGTGATATTGCACCGGTTGATGACAGTTATCTACCACCTAGTATTGCCTGGTAACACAGAAGGGCAGCATTCCTCCATGTGGTGTGGGTGCCACACTTCGACCCCTGCTTACATTGGTTCATACCTGGGTGGTCACCCAGTGTGCTTGTGCATGGAGGTTATTTATACCCAGGATTAGTGGGCAGGTAATAGTGGGCATGAGCATAAAGCGTTACATTGTTCATACTAAGTACTTTTTTTTTTTTGGCTTATGATGTATAAGATTGCTTTCTTGCATCATTGCCACTACTAATAATAAAGAGAAAATTTTTTAATTTTTTGGCTGAAAAGTTTTAACCACATACTAATTTACTATTTTGACCTACTAAAATTCAGCATTTACACAATATATTTTTAATATTTGCACTTGATATAAGGATATTACAAAAAAAAGGTCTGTACTTTAAGAGTCTTTTGAAACTGATTCTCCTTGTTGCTTTCCAGTTGGGAAGACTGATTTCTGTGGAGTATAAAATATATTTTCTCACAATTATTAATATATTTCCCAAGTCTGTCTATATTTCATTTGATTTTTACTTTAATACCATTCTTTTCTAGGTTTTTTTCAATTAGGGGAAAATGGAGAGCATGAATCATGCTTGGTAAGGCATAATTCATGCTCTCCATTTTCCCCTTCCCCCTTTTTAACATACCATTAAATTTTGCATACTAATATCAAACCATTCACAGATACAGGTACACTGGTGTCTAACTGAACTGTAACCTATGCTCTCCTCACATGAAGCATAGACAGTAGACTCTCGATTTTCCGGGTTAGATGGTAAAAAAAATTTCCCGAATAATCAATTTCCCGGTTAATCCAAAAATACAGTAAGTACCCAACATACGCAAGAGATACGTTCCAGGAGTTATTACTTAAGTCGAGTTTTACTTAAATCGGGAATGACTAATAAAACATTGCTACCAGGGCTCCCACTCCTGGGTTTTTCCACCCAGATCTGGGTTTTTTGATTGTCATCTGGGTTGATAGGTTTTTTTCACAAAAATATCTCATTATCTGGGTTTTTTCGGTAATTTTTAATTTTAAGTCAAAATTTATTTTTATTTCTTGTAAATACAATAAAATTTAATACATTTAATAACAGTTTACAATTTTCTTAATTTTATATTCTAACAATACTTATCATAATTTGTAATATCTCAAGTGCTTGTACAAAATACTACAAATGTAAAAGGATTTCAAAGTTTTCGCAGGGTTCTACACTATGAAATTACGCTTACATGTTCATACATGTAAGCATACATGATCGTGTTACTAACATGTATGCGCAGCCTATTGAGCAGGCGGAAGGCGGTCTTTACTGCACAGTCTTTCGTGATCGTTCGTGGTATTATTGCATTATTTGGTGTGATTTTTACATTTATGCGTGTACTACATACAGTGATATAATAAATTTAAATTGTAGTGACTATTTCTATTTTATGTTAATGGGTTAGTGATTTATTTTTTATTTTATAGAACATTTTAAATAAGATAACTGCTAATTAGCCATACCCACAAATTGCCCACAATGTCTGAAACTTGTTCCCCACAGAGAAAGATGAGTAAACGGTGGTATACTCAAAATTTTAGAAATGAATGGTTAGAAGATCCGGAATTAAAGGATTGGTTGAAAGAAGATAGTAATGAAAAAGGTGCGTCTTACTGTATTTGTTGTGAAATGAAATTAAAGAATGCCAATAAATCGATGTTACTACCGCATAAAAATACAGTTAAACATAATAAAAGTGCAAATATTGCTAAGACAAGTTCAACGTTAGACACATTCTTCACAAAACGTAAACCTACGGAGAATGAAGAAGTAGCAAAGGCAGAGTTAACAATTGCTGCACTCATTTCTGAGCATAATATTCCATTTGCGCAATGTGATCACCTTATAGAAGCATGTAAGAAAGCATTTCATGATAGCAATATTGCAAAACAAGTTCAGATGAAGGCAACTAAAGTCTCTTATCTTATACAAGATGGCATAGCCTATCATGAAAAAATATACATTTCTAACATATGCAGAAACAACAAGTTTTCAATGATAATAGATGAAAGTACAGATTTATCTTTATCGCAAGTTCTAGCTGTTGTTGTTAGATATTTTGATATTCAAAAACTTGATGTTGTAGATGTGTTACTTTACACTGCTTGTGTCGAAAATGGTACTTTAGAAGGGCTTTATCAAGCTGTAAAAGATCTTTTCATAGAAAAAAACATTCAAATAAGTAACCTTGTTGGCTTTGATAGTGATAATTGTGCCACTATGATGGGTACTAAGAGTGGGTTCCAGTCATTGCTAAAAAAGGATGTACCATCAGTATTTATAATGAGATGTGTTTGCCATTCTTTTGCATTATGTGCTAGTCATTCAGTCAAGGTACTACCATCATATCTAGAAATATTTATAAAAGATATTTCTTGTTATTTTTCCCGTAGTAGTAAAAGATTAAACGAGTTCAAAATGATTCAAGATGTTGTAGATACTGCTAAGCATAAAATCCCCAAATTAGCACAAACACGTTGGTTATCCCGTGGCGATGTAATAAAAATTATTATTGAGCAGTGGGATGCGTTAGTTCTTTATTTTCAGTCTCAATCAAAAATTGACAAAATCGATGGTGCAGGGAATATTTACAATACTATGATCACCAAAGGAACTAAGCATATGTTGTTGTTTTTAGGATATGTACTGGAGAAAATAAACTGTCTGAATATTGAATTTCAATCTGAGCATTTCAGATTGCACTTACTTCATTCAATGGTTTCAATTGAGTATAAAAATATTCTTAGTTTTTTTCATAAAAGAAGTCATTACTTCGTGCAAGCTGGTTGAAATTGATCCAAGCAATGCAATAAATCATAAGCCTCTGAATAAAATATATTTGGGAGGCCGTTATATGGTCTTATTAAATTCAACACCACTTGGTGACAGTGAAAGCAGGTTTAAAAATGATTGTTTAAAATTTCTTGTTGAACTTTGTATGGAAATCAGAAAAAGATTTCCTCTAAATGATGATGGAATTATCGCCAGTCTCAATGTTCTTGACCCAGCAGTGATACATGATCTTGCCAATTCGCCATCCTCAATTTTCCATTTAGCAATGCAGTTCCCTCACCTTGTTTCTGAAGACAAACTAGATCTTCTAGATGATGAATGGAGATCATTTCGTTTAAATCAAGATTTAGATTTCTCTTACAAAACCATCCCTGAGTTTTGGTATCTGTTACGTAATGTAAAAGATGGCTTTAATAATTCTAAATATGAGATTTTATCTAACTTTATGACCAGTCTAACTATTTTACCTCACTCTTCGGCAAGCGTAGAAAGAATCTTCTCCCAAGTAAACCATATAAAAACAAAATCCACAAACTCCCTTAAACCAGAAACTGTGAAAAATCGACTAATGGCAAAACAGGTGATAAATAGATCTAATCAAAATTGCTATACATGGAAACCTAAATCAGAATTGGTAAAAGAAGTCATACAAGGAACTTGTCATAAAAGATACGAAGAACGTTTGAAAAAAATGAAAGAACTTCAAAAAATAAATGTGGAGGGAACTGAATGGGATGAAAATTCTGATTACAATTAAATAAAAGATATTTTTGCATGGTAAGTTTTATCTTATTTGTGTTGCTATACTATATGATGAAAACTAGGTTTTTTTTGGGTTTATTTAAGTTGCAATCTAAGTTTTTTTAAAATTTGTGAGTGGGAGCCCTGATTGCTACTATATCCCCGATATGCCAAATTACAAAAACCACATAATATCTTAAGAAGAATGAAGAAAAATAGTTATATATTTTTAATTAGTTCAATTAAAAACTTTATCTGGGGACAGCAGTGAAGTAGCCAGAGTGGCACATCAGAAAAGAAAGCATTAAAGGAAGCAAAAACGCATGTTATTGTACTGTAAAAACTGATAGTATTTTGTAGCCTTAGTGATTATAGTTGACTTCATTGGTGCTGATCGTTTCAGCGCTTCTCGTATTCTGTCTTTCTCCTTTGTGTTCACTGTTGCCACTGACAAATCTGAATTCCACGCGATACCTGTTAATGTTTGGCCATTTTCGTACATCCTTATTGTTTTCATTTTCCAACTCAATCACTTTCCTTTTCTTGATAAATTTATAAGTACCGTTGTCACTTATTCTCTTAATCGGCACCACAATAACAGTCAAAATTAAATTTTCTGGAAAGAACTTCACCGGGTTAAGGTGAAAACTCACTATTATCACTCCATGCAAGCTCACATTTTACTGCATGACGGAAGACTTATTTAAAAGCACTGCCATAAAACAATAAAAACAATTTGCACTTTCCTGGTTATTGGGCTTTTCTGTTAGTGCAATTCATTATAAACGGGTAGTTTTTTTTTTGTTAGTTGTTGCCGCATCGGCTTCTGTGGCGATAATGCACCTCCCAAAGTTTTTGTATTTTACTCTGATCCAAGCCTGAGGTGGGATTCAAACCTGCAACCTTTGGGTTGCCAGGCAGGCACTTTACCCACCTGGCTAGCCCGGTCGCCAATAAATAAACGGGTAGTAAACTCAATCTCATTGCATTTGCGATTATACCGATAGCTGGAATTCTGTGGGTTTTTACATTATGGTGAAATGTGTGTCTCTTTCACTGAAATCTTTAGTCACATAAAAAATATATAAATAACGTAATGTACGTCCGAAGTTACGTAAGTTGGCAACTTACTGTATCGAAAAATGTTCAGCAACCTATGCAAAAAAGTATGGTGATAGAAAAAAAAAAAGAAAAAAAACTTACCACGCACTACTTGCGTGTCCAATACGATGTTTCCCTTTATTTTTATTGTGACGCGTATGATTTGGTCACCAACATTATAATGGTTCTTTAGAGATTTAACGGATACACTGTTTTCAAGCTTTTGAATAATTTCAAGTTTTTGTTTAATTGAATGCACAATTCTTGTGTTTGCCCATCATTTTTGCGATTTCTAAACAAAAAAAGAAAGAAAAGGTTACTCTAAAAGAAAATTCCGACATCTCTGACATAAATAACGAAACAAAATTTGCCTTTTTGCAGTGCGACAAAACACAACAATCAATGATACTCTAAAACAAACTAAACATTTGGTCTCTCTCTCTCTTTTTTTTTTTTTTTTGAGCAGCAGGTGTGAAGACAGTGGGGGGTGGCAAGATAATAGGTACACTAATCTCCCAATGACGACTTATAACGCCCTTCTTGTCACTTATTTACGACTTGCAAAACATCTGCTTATACCTTTCTATTTATTACTTGAATTTTATATAAGATTTCTGGTTGATTTTTTTTTTTTTTTAAATTTGGAGTCTTGAAGTGTCCCAGTTAATGTCTGCTGTATATTAAATTACACTTTTTAGAATTAATTTAATTATAAATACTGTACTATCATTACTTGAGGAAAGAATGAAAAATTGCACCCTCCCCTAAAATATATATATATAAAAAAATAAAATAATTAATTTTAAAAAAATGACTTATTTAAAATACATTTCTGGTACATGTTTCAATAAAAATAAAACAAAACTGTTTAAAGTGATTTTTATAATTATAAGCAGTACAGTAAACCCCCGTAAATAGCGAGGGTTACGTTCCTGAGAAATGCCACGAATACCGAAAATGGGAATACTGAGTTATGGCTCCCATAGTAATAAAGGGATTCCGTTCCAAAGTATGAAATATATAAGAAAAACTAGTATAAAATTTTTTCTATGTATGTATTACATAGACAAAAATATGTACCTTCATAATATGACTATGTACATAGAAAGTACATAGTGAAATGCAAGCATATGGCATCAAAATGAAAATAAGAAACAATTTAATATTAAATGTAATATTTATTAGAAATTTCAAACAAATCTTTCAAACCAGCGCCTTTGCTAGTTAAAAAACTTATCCCGCCAGTGCTATCACCAATTTCGCTAAAGTGTTGATGAAGGAGTTTTGCCTTTTTACAAATGATGAGTGAACTTAACGGAATTTTATTATGAGTTCAGTCTTCTATCAAATTTTTGAAGTAATTAGTGTGTTTTCACGGACGCTACGGTGGATTTTTTCTTCCGATTTTTTGATTGATCGTACCGTTGATCCATTGATTTTATAACGTTTTGCCACTGAGGAGACACTTCCACCATTAGAAATTTTGTCTAATAACTCAATTTTATTCACTAATGTCATCACCTTCTTTGATATTTTCACATTTCCCTTGTTATTCGTAGCCATATTTTTGTACGGGTTAGAAAGAACTTGTCCACACTAAAGTCACTTTCTTCCGCTAGCATGCTCGAAAAAGTCTGTTTTACACTGCAAAACGGTAGATTTATCACTTTTGTAAGCATATCAATTTATAAATTGATAAATTTATTCAATTTACAAGCATATAAATTAAAAGCAAATGACAAAACCTTCCATGACAAGCGCATAACACATACTGAACAAGGATTAGCGAAAAACATCCACGCTCGCGATTTTGTCAACCCCCCCCCACACACACTGAGCGCTATTTTGACCGGGAATGATAATTTTAGACACGCCCAAGTTTTTTTATGGCGGAAAATGTTCACGGCGCTTTAAAATTCACATTTTTTAGGTTTCATTTTATATTAAATCAGCGACCGCGAATAGCGGGGATTTATTGTATTTATTATTAATATATAATATTTATTTATTTGTAAAAGAATAAGAGAAGATTACCTCAATATGATACGTAGAACACTTCCGTATGATACTCTCCAGAAATTGAAACGAAAACAATTAAAAAAAATTGAAAATCTTATATTACAGTATTAGCATTAGTAGAGGAATATGATGCAAGAAAGCAAGCTTATGCAGCATCAGCCAAACAAAAAAAAAAACACAAAACACTCCCATTTCACCTCTCCGTTCATTCGAAATACCTATCCAGCTGAGCCTTAAATTTATTTAGGGATCTATCTATCTATGTATCTATGGGTGTATCTATCCTACAATCTGTCTTTCCTCAATTTGAATTCATGCCCTCTCAGGTGATTATTCTGAGCAAGAGAAAGAATCCCATCACCATTGAGCAAGCTCAAACCACTCAAGGCTTTATACACCTCTATCAGATCACCTTGCAAGTGCCTAGTCTCCAGACACTGTAATTTGCAAAACTTAAGCCTTTCTTTGTAAGAGCAACCCTTTGTTCCATTCACTAATCTTGTTGCCCTTCTCTGTACTCGTTCCAGCAGCTCTACATCTGTCTTGAAATGAGGCCTCCAGACTTGTACTCAAGGTGTGGCCTGACCATTGCCTTATACAAGGGAATAATCACCTCCTTATCCCTGCTAGAAAAATTCCTGTATTTCATTGACAAGACACGATGAGCTACTCTTGCAGCCCATCTGCATTGTTCAGAGAACTTCATATCTGCCTGCACAATTACCCCAGGTCCCTTTCATTCTCTATCACTGTCAGTGTAGTATCACAGAGTTGATACATTGCTCTGGGGTTACTGTTTGCCATATGTAATACTTTATATTTGTCAATGTTAAATTTCATTTGCCACCTCTCAGCCCATCTACTCAACCTTTCCAGATCCTGTTGCAACAGCATAGCTTCAGTAGAGTTATTAACAACCCTGCCAACCTTCGTATCGTCTGCAAACTTGGACATTAAGGTTGATATACCACCATCAATATTATTTATAAATACAGAAAACAATAATGGACCCAACACTGAACCCTGAGGGACTCCACTAATAACATTAGTCCACGATGAGCAGTGTTCATTGATAACCACTCTCTGTCTTCTCCCCCTCAACCATCCCTTTATCCATAACAGCAATTTGCCGCCAATGACACACTGCTCCAATTTGTGCAGCAGTCTTCCATGTGCAACAGTATCAAAAGCCTTTCTAAGATCCAAATACATAATATCAAAGTTATTCCCTGCATCCAGTTCTTTTGTGACTGCATCATAGTATCCAATCAAATTGGACAGACAAGACTTTCCCTTAACAAAACCATGCTGTGTATGAGCTATAACTGAAGTCTTGTCTAGATGATCCTGCAGTGCTTCTTTAACCAGTGCCTCCATTAATTTTCCTGGAACAGAAGTTAAACTCACAGGTCTATAATTACTTGTGTCAGCCTTTGATTCTCCTTTGTGAATTGGGGTCACATTTGCACATCTCCAGTCTGTGGGTACCTCCCCTGAGTCCAAGGAAGCTCTCATAATTATGGCTAAGGGTTTGCTTACTTCCTTTGCTGCCTCCTTTAATATAACTGGATAGATCCCATCCACCCCAGGTGCCTTTCTTGTGTTATCTTCAACAATTTCTCCTCCACTTTACTCTTTGTTATTACAAGATTCTCTAGCTTACTGCTAGCGTTGAATACACCTCTGGCTTTCCCCTCGCTAAATACCTCCTCATGTGTGAATGTCGATGCAAAATATTCATTTAGTTTGTTAGCTACCTGAGCAGGATCATCAATAGTTGACCCATCGATATCAAGGGGACCAATCTGATTCATCCCCTTCCTTCTAGAGTTTACATAAGTAAAGAACTCTTTGCTGTTTTTCTTTGCATCCCTTGCCAAAGATTTCTTGTAATCTGCCTTCGCCTGCCTAACCTCCTCTGTAACTTGGTTACAGATCAACTTGTATCTATCAGAGGCTTCTGTGTCATGTGTTAATTTGTATGTATCCCATGCATGTTTCTTCTCTGCCATATGCCTCATCTGTTCATCTGACATCCATTTAGGCCTAAACCTTGAACAATATTTCTTAGTTGGTATGTAAAGCCTAGTTTCCAAGATAAGTTAGAAAACTTAGCTTCCAAGGTAAGTTCTTTGAATGCTTCCCATTTTGCATTTGCTGTTGGTAACATCATCAGTTGGTCCCACTGCATAGAATTTAAATACTGTCTCAGTCCATCGTAGTCGCTTTTACGAAAGCAATAACCCTTCCCTACTCAAAGAGGTAACTACCTAATGGTAGTTACCTCTTTGAGTAAATCCCACTTCAGCACACTGTGATCACTGTCGCCTAGTGGTTCATTTATCTGCAGATTCTTAATGCATGAAGAATCACTGCTCATAATCAAATCAAGAGTATTCCTCCCTCTAGTTACCTCCCGAACATGCTGATGTAGAAAACAATCATCCAATAAATCCACAAAAGCCTTGCTAGTGTGTGAGTGACCAGCCCCCAAATTCCAGTCAATATCTGGGAAATTAAAATCTCCCATTATAAGACTCTCTGATTTACTGGCCCACTCTATTTCCCTGTACAGTTTCTTATTATACTCATCAGAGTCATTAGGCCTATAGCACACTCCTACTCTCAATTTTGATCTCCCAATGCTTATGTCACACCAAACTGACTCGATACTCCACTGTCCAGCGATGTCCACTGGCTTCACTTCCTTGGATTTTATGTATTTCTTAACTAATAGCATAAGTCCTCCTCCCTTCCTAACCTGTCTATCCCTTCTGTAGACATTGTACTCTAAAATTCCAGTTCTTCATTCCTTATACCTGTGTGACACCATGTCTCTGACATCCCCACAATATCTGCCTTTGATGTTTTGAGCAATACCTCAAATTCATCAAATTTATTTACTAAACTCCTAGCATTGGTGTACACGCAAGTATACATGCACCTATTTCTATTCTTAGCTACCCTAACACAACCCATGTGTTTACTTGTACCGCAATGACTCCCAGCAGTCTCTGAAATATCTTGCATCTTGTTTTTCAGGCTTCTGCTCATTCCAATAGAAGCAGTGCAAGAATCTCTTTCACCTCTGCCAGTGGCTACTGTTAATCTATTCATCTTTGTCTCCCTCCAAGCTAGCAGTTTTCCGACCCACCCAACACTGCCTCAATAGCATCAGCAAATATTCTTGCGCCCTTTCTATTTAAGTGTATCCCATCCCTATAGAAGCAATCTCTCCTGTTAACAAGTACAGTCCAGGCTGAAAAAAATTCTACCCCTTGAGCCTTGCACAATCTTTCCAGGGCCGAATTGTTCGACAAGGCTCTCATCATATACTCCCTCCTATCGTGTCTGGGCAGAATTGCAGACACTTTCAAATTCAACCCTATTTCACGGCTTTTTTTCAACAGTGACCTGTACTTGTTAAGCAATTCTGCCGGTCTCCTACTCTTGATATCATTAGTGCCAACGTGTACAACTATATCACCTTTTGTGCCCTTAAAAGATGATATCTGCTCTACGTCATCAACCTTTGCCCCTGACAGACATACCCTGGTCCTGTTCCACCTATCCTTTTTACAAAGCATGTTCCCCGTTTCCCTGACAATAGAGTCACCAACAACTACTAGTTCCTTTGGGACCAGCGCATTCTCCCTTGGGGGTTGCCGCTGTGTTGCGCGATGACCAAGTGCAAGCTCTGGTGTTGATGTGGGCAGCTGAGAGCTTGATGGGCCCCTCAATTTAGTTCCTTCGACGGCATCCACCCTGTCCTTCAAGCTCTCATATAGGCCCATAAGAACGCTGAGTTGTTGCCTGATTTCAATACACTCCTTGCATCGCGCACACACACACACACACACACACACACACACACACACACACACACACACACACACACACACAAAGACACAAAGACATCCCCCATGGCAATATCATGTTCCGTACCTGAATGCTCCACAAACATCATGCAAGCTGTGCATTTTAGAAGGCTGTGATTCAGAAGGCAACTGCCCCCTCAGTTCTCCTCCGAGCCACAGCACTTCCATTAGCTTGAGCCTTTTGTTTTGCTGCTCTGGTCTGAGTCATGATTTCTTTTAATTTAAATAAAATTTCAATTTCAGTTTATAACCCTAACTTATCTCCCAACACAGTTATAACGGGATATATATATTTTTAGTGTCAAGTATTAATTATCTCCGAGTTCCCTTTATATAACTTCCGTATCAGTTATGTATTAATTAATTATGTTACATTTGTAATCTAAGTCGGTATATGTATTTAGTTAAAAGTACAATTTAAATGCCAACGAAGTTCAACAAGTTTAATAGATTTTACCGATCACTGAAAATATTATAACCTATACTATACTAACGCTATCTAGGTTCTATATATAACAATCGTATGACAAAGACAAAGGCGGGAAGTTACGAACGGTAAAGATATATGGACACTTAAGTATTAATTAACTTTCAAATCTCGCTGTCTCAATTCAGAATAAACTAACGATCCTTACTAGGTCTATCAGCTACTTACAAAAAATATTCAATAAGCGGCTAAATAACTTCTCGTTCAGCGGAGTTGCGACTTGTAACACGTGGATACCCTTACCGATACTTTTCTGCAATTGCAAGGCCGAGTAAAGAATAACTACACCAAATTAATCAGAAAATCACAAAATAATGCTATACTACTAAATTTAAATCAATAAATAAGAAAAATCCACTTAGCGGCTTTGAACACGTCTGGCCTCTACTAACCTCGTCAGCAGACTAATCATAATCTACCTTTGCCTGCCTAATCTCCTTTGTGACTTCGTTACAGACCAGATTATATCTATCATAGGCTTCCATGTCACCCATTAATTTATATGTATCACATGCATTTTTTTTCTCTGCCATATGTCTCATTAGTTCATCTGATATCCATTTAGGCCTAAACCTTGAACAATATTTCTTAGTTGGCATGTAAAGCCTAGTAGCTTCCAAGTTAAGTTCTTTGAATGCTTCCCATTTTGAATTTGCTGTTAGCAACATCATCAGTTGGTCCCACCGTATAGAATTTAAATACTGTCTCTACCTCCGTAGTCACCTTTACGAAAGCAAAAACCCTTCCCTTTATCCTTGATGGTAGTTACCTCTTTGAGTAAATCCCACTTAAGCACACTGTCATCACTGCCACTTAGTGGTTCCTTTATCTGCAGATTCTTAATGCACGAAGAATCACTGCTGATAATCATATCAAGAGTATTAGTCCCTCTAGTTGCCTCCCGAACATGCTGATGTAGAAAACAATCATCCAATAAATCCACAAAAGCCTTGCTAGTGTGTGAGTGACCAACCCACAAATTCCAGTCAATATCTGGGAAATTAAAATCCCCCATTATAAGATTCTGATTTACTGAGCCACTCTATTTCCCTGTACAGTTTCTTATTATACTGATCAGAGTCATTAGGCGTATAGCACACTCCTACTCTAAATTTTGATTTCCTAATGCTTATGTCACACCAAACTGACTAGACACTGCACTGTCCAGCAAGGTCGACTGGCTTCACTTCCTTGGATTTTATGTGTTTCTTAACTAATAGCATAACCCCTCCTCCCTTCCTATCCTGTCTATCCTTTCTGTACACATTGTACTCCCCAAATTCCAGTTCTGTATTCCTTATATCTGTGTGACACGTCTCTGATATCCCAATAATATCTGCCTTTGATGTTTTGAGGAATACCTCAAATTCATCAAATTTATTTACCAAACTCGTAGCATTGGTGTACACGCAAGTATACATGCACCTGTTCCTATTCTTAGCTACCCTAACACAACCCATGTGTTTACTTGTACCGCAATGACTCCCAGCAGTCTGAAATATCCTGCAGTTGTTTTCCAGGCTGCTGCTCATTCCAATAGAAACAGTGCAATAATTACTTTCACCTCTGCCAGTGGCTACTGTTAATCTATTATTCCTTGTATTCCCCCAAGCTAGCAGTTTTCCGACCCACCTAACACTGCCTCGATAGTATCAGTAAATATTCTTGCCATGTCTTTGCCAGGGGCAAAGGTTGATGACGTTGTAGAGCGAATATCATCTTTTAAGGGCACAAAAGGTGATATAGTTGTACACGTTGGCACTAATGATATTAAGAGTAGGAGACCGACAGAATTACTTAACAAGTACAGGTCACTGTTGAACAAAAGCTAAGAATTAGCGTTGAATTTGAAAGTGTCTGCAATTCTGCCCAGACACGATAGGAGGGAGTATATGATGAGAGCCTTATCGATTAATTCGGCCCTGGAAAGATTGTGCAAGGCTCAAGGGGTAGAATTTTTTTCAGCCTGGACTGTACTTGTTAACAGGAGAGACTGCTTCTACAGGGATGGGATACACTTAAATAGAAAGTGTGCAAGAATATTTGCTGATGCTGTCGAGGCAGCGTTAGGTGGGTCGGAAAACTGCTGGCTTGGGGGGATATAAGGACTAATAGTTTAACAGTAGCCGTAGGCAGAGGTGAAGGTGATTCTTGCACAACTTCTATTAGAATAAGTAGCGTCCTGGAGCGAGGGGTGCTGGGGGTTTCAGGGACGGATGGCAGTCATCCTGAAATAGGTGGGGTATATGGGATGTGTATATAGGGTAACTAGGAATAGGAGCATGTATGCTTGCATGTATACCAATGCTAGAAGTATAGTAAATAAATTTGATGAATTTGAAGTGTTGGTCAAGACATCCAAGGCAGATATTGCTGGGATAGCAGAGACGTGGTGTCATACAGATATAAGGAATGCAGAACTGGAATTTGGAGAGTACAATGTGTACAGAAAGGATGGACAGGATAGAAAGGGAGGAGGTGTTATGCTGTTAATTAAGAAAAACATAAAATCAAAAGAAGTGCACCCTGTTGATATAGATGAACAGTGCACTGTTGAGTCAGTTTGGTGTGACGTAAGCACTGCGAAAGCAAAAATAAGAGTAGGAGTGTGTTATAGGCCTAATGACTCGAATGAGTACAATGAACAATTATACAGAGAAATATAGTGGGCCAGTAAATCAGAATGTCTTATAATGGGGGATTTTAACTTCCCAGATATTGACTGGAACTTGTGGGTTGGTCACTCGCACTAGTCAGACTTTTGTCTGATTAGTCTTGAGAGAGAGTAATACTCTTGATCTGGTTATCAGTGGTGATCATTCGTGTATTAAGAATTTGCAGATAAAGGAACCACTAGGTGGCAGTGATCACAGTGTACTGATGTTTGATTTACTTAAAGATATAATTACCATCAGGGGTAAAGGAAGGAGTTTTTGCTTCCGTTGTTGTTGTTATTTGCTTTTTAGGAGCATTAGCAACTAAGGCCATATTGCTCCGGGATATGCGGTGGTCATTCCCTGACCTTTCCGCATCCTCCGTATTTGGTGGTGACGGGCTCGAACCCCGGTCTAATTTGCTTCCGTAAAGGTGAGTAAAGTTTTTAAAATTCTGAACAGTGGGATCAACTGACGAGGTTACTAACAATAAATTCTAAGTGGGAAGCATTCAAGGAATTAATCGTGGATGCTACTAAAAGTTTCATACCTATTAAGAAATATTGTTCAAGGTTTAGGCCTAAATGGTTATCAAATGAACTAATGAGACTCGTGACAGAGAAGAAAAATGCATGGGATGCATATAAATTATCAAGCGACTCAGAAGCCTATGGCAGATATAAGCTAGTCTGTAATCAGGTCACAAAGGAGGTTAGGCAGGCGAAGGCAGATTACGAGAAATCTTGGCAAAAGATGCTAAGAAAAACAGCAAGGATTTCTTTACTTATATAAACTCTAAAAGGAAGGGGATGAATCTGATTGATCCACTTGATATCGATGGATCGACTGTTGAATGTCCTGCCCAGATAGGAAACAAACTGAATGAGTATTTTGCATCTACATTCACACATGAGGAGTTATTAAGGTTTGGAAATGGCAGAAGGTTATCAAATTGTAGCAGGATACTTAATGATTTTGTAATAACTGAGAGAAAAGTAGAGGAGAAATTGTTGAAGTTAAACATAAGAAAAGCACCTGGGGTGGATGGGATCTATCCAGTTATATTAAAGGAGGCAGCAAAGCAACTAAGCAAACCCTTGGCCATAATTATGAGAGCATCCTTGGACTCAGGGGGAGGGTCCCGCGGATTGGAGATGTGCAAATGTATCCCCAATTCACAAAGGGGGATTGAAGGATGACACGAGTAATTACAGACCGGTTAGTGTAACTTCTGTTCCGGGTAAAATAATGGAGTCACTGGTTAAAGATGCATTGCAGGATCATCTAGCATGGGTTTGTTAGAACCTTGATAAGACGAGTCACAATCACCGCAAGAAATGTTGTATACTGAGTCATTTATTTGTGTTGCAAATGAGGAAAGGACTGAGTGATTGTTCAGTATAGTGTGTAATTTCAGTATTGGCCTGGATAGAATTTTAAATTTGGTATCTTTAAAGAATCTGTTAAGTTGTTTGTACCGCTTTTCAACATATGGGACAGAAATAAAGTATTTTTTGATATTACTATTGTTGGTTGGTGTGTTTTTTTGTATTCTATCCTTAGCTTGTACCCTAATTCTGTCTATTGTAGCAAGTGGGTAACTTCTGTTTAAGAATCTACTGGTTAATATTTGTATTTCTGAGCCTAAAGCAGATTCTATCGTTGAATATTTATAAGCATTGAGAAATTGATTAAAGATAATTGATCTTTTGTAGGTGAATGGGTGATAGCTGTTATAATGCAGAAGAATACCGGAGTTTGTAAGTTTTCAATAGATGTTAAATTGGATTTTATTCATCTCCCGAATAAGCATGAAAATTAGAAAATTTAATGAATTAGTATCTGTATTCTCCCTGTCCAATGTAAATTTGAGTCTAGAATGAATATTATTAAACAAATGTAAAATTGTAAACTTGGATAGTTCCATGCTCACCCCTATTCGGTAATTTTCATTCCTGTGATCACGATATACGGTTGAAAAGCATTGTCAGCTTCAGGAAGGAAAATCGTTTTGCAATTTTTTCATTAAATTAATTTTTGACTTAATTTTTAATTGCATTAAATTGATTTTTAATTATTGTTAATTATTTCTTACTGTAATGTAAGATTTTCTATTTTTTAATTGTTCTCGTTTCAATTTCTGGAGAGTATCATATGGAAGTGTTCTACGTATCACATTGAGGTAAACTTCTCTTATTCTTTTACAAATATTGATATCAACGTAGAACGTATTGAGAATTATAGCTCTGGTTCATACTATAACATTTATTTATGCATCATTCATTTCAAAAATAATAACAATATTATTATAATATTTGAAACAAATGTTTCGTAAAAAATATCACCAATTAGAATAGTTTTAATTATGAATAAACAATATTTCTTTAATCAATTAATAATATATTACAGACAGACACAGAGCTTTTACGTGTATAGATTACAATTTTATTTTGTGAGCTTTGAGTGATGATAAGTCATCAATAATTTTGTCGAAATTTATTTTATTACATTTGATGGTCCTCTCAACTGATAAAATATCCATATCAGATAATTTTTATTGGCTTAATGTTGACTATAAATATTTTTTAATCAATTTCAGCTTGTCAATGACAACTAGTGGGATGACAACCAATATGGCACCACAGATAGCACTGACACAACAAAATTTTCAAAGATGATTTTCAGCTTTTAACCTGAGGCAAGAGCCTCATTCACCTCACCCATGGCACGGCTCTGGTTTTACCACATATAACATACTGTATATTTTAATATATTTAATTAAGCTTTAATTTAATAAATTTAAAACTGAAGCTAAATATTTTAGCATTATAAAATTAGAACTAAAAATTGTAATAATACCCTATATGGACAGCTTTCATAGTGAAAAATATTTCTTCCAGCAAAAGGATGATTTCTAAGAATGAGATGCCGAAAAATATTTAAGAAATTAGTTCACTGTAAGAACAGAATTTAATTACAATATACCACCGTTACCACTGGACTGTTTAATTTTCTGGCAAAGGCAACTAAGATCATCTGGCTATATATCCCGTGCATAATGCCAGAAAATTAAGTGTATTCTAAAGGCAGTCAGGTTTGATATGAAATTTTCTTGTGAAAAATTCTACCTCCAGCTGAAATAAACTCATTTAATACTATATAAAAATCCCACAAAAGATTTTCCTAATTATGGTCATCAATAGGATTCAAACTCAAATCATGTCAATGAAACAGGCTACTAATTAATCAAAAAAAGACACGCATATCATTATAATGGCTATTCATATATGCACATATACACCTAACCTCAAAATCTCTGGACCATTTTGTATTTGACTAGAAAAAAAATTCTCTTCAATGGAAGCTGTTACATTATAAGCCTTTAAAAGGGAAAATAAAATGATACAGTGAATTTTCTTTTGAAATAGAGCAAAACATAAATGATTTTTAAAGTGAAATGATGAAAATATCAGCTTAGAATGATATGTTTATTCTATGGATAACTGATTAACCCAGAAGACAGCTGTAACAGTTTGCATCTCCTTTTCTTAAATACAGACAGGATACTATTTTTGGGACATACTATAACAGCAAAGTTGTTTGTACAGAATACTATACAATATTCTGTGCTACCTACCTTCTGGTGTTCCAATTCTGAAAGGATAGCTCACCTATATTCAAGTAAAATTAACTATAAGGTAGGTAAGGAAAGTAGAGTACTCAAAATTCTCTGGGATAGATCTTCGAAACTACATCACTGTTATTATCAGCTAAAACTTAAAATGATCTATTCTGTAAAGGTTGCACAATTTTACCAGCTATAGCAGTTATTATTTCATTCAAAAGCAACAAGTAGATCTACACTTCTTTGCCACTATAATAAATAAAGGTAGTAACCAATAGAATAGGAAATGTTATACCATAAACGAAGTAAAAATATAGTATTGTTATATTATTCAACATTTCCACTCTCAACAAAATAACAGAATTTTTTTTTGTTTCTTTTTAACATGTTTACTGCCACCTAAATGTGTAAGAACCTGTTCAGTGTGCCGCAATTTTTGGAATACTGAAAAAAAAAAATCAAAATTCTAACTTCCCCAGAATTCCAAAATCTGTACTGTACATAATGGTTGAAAATTAAAATTCTGAAATTCAATGTTAAAAGTGAACACTTAGGCTGAGCTATAAATCAGAACGAATCTTAAAATTTTATAAAAAGTTTATTCATGTACATAAACTAACATCAACACAAGTCTATAAACAAAGCCAAGAATTACTACAAAGTGTTCAGTTAGTGTATCAGTACTGAACAGCTGTTAATTTCGTGTGCCTTTACCTAGTAGGCATTTGTTGGTTGACTGCTTCAGAATGAATGCTTATATGTGCTACAGCACAGCATGTTTTGAATGCAGATATGTATTGCAGCACGTCACTCCTAGTGCAATTTTGTGAATATATGCATAAAGGCAGTGAACATGTTAAACACATTTTCCAGACTTCAACTATGATAATTCAACTTAAATGGAACCAGGGCTGACTCAGATTATATGGATCACAAAAAAAAAAAAAAATAGTGCACCAAATGTTAGGGCATACATTGAGGGAAAAAAATTTTAGAAAGCTTATTTTTTTTTTTATTGCAGTAAGAATTAATTTACAGCTGTAATATCAATATTACAGCTGGATTAACCCTGGGTGCTCACATCTGGTGAGTATGGGCTTGGCACACCCAGGGTCCTGAGCTGGATATCATCATTCTTCTCTTTCTTGGTGATTCCCTTCTACTTTTGACTCTCTCTCTCTCTCTCTCTCTCTCTCTCTCTCAGGGTTACTCGGGAACTTTTTTTTTTTCCTGGTGCAGCATAAGCCTCAGGCTTCCTTGCATCATATGGATATTAATAATAAAAATAATAAAAGGAGTTAGAAAATGTGAATTGGAATATCATTGGTTTGGCTGAAACAAGAAGAAGAAGAAATGAATCACTTATAAGTTTATCAAGTGGAAATCTGCTGTACACCAATGGAAACAGTGAAAGGAGCAAAGGTGGAGTTGGCTTTCTGGTCCATAAAGATATAAAAAACAACATTTTGGAATTCAAAAGTACATCACCAAGGGTGCCAAGACTACTACTCAGGATTTCTAAGAGGTACAAGCTAAAGGTTATAATGATTTATGCACCAACATCGAGCCATGATGATGATGAAGAGGTTGAAGAAATGTACACCAAAATTGAGTCTTCTAGATGAGCAGAAAACCCACTACACTATCATTATGGGGGACTTCAATGCTAAGGTTGGAAAGAGACAAAACAGCACAGAAAGGGGACCTATAGGAAATTTTGAAATTGGTGAAAGACTTGTGGAATTTGCAGAATCTCAAGGATTGTCAGTAACGAACATTTTTTTCAAGAAAAGGGCGAACATAAAGTGGATGTGGAAGAGCCCAAATGGATTAACTTAATCCTCACTAACAGAAGATATATCGTGAATGATGTTACTGTCCAGAACAAGGCAAATGTTGGAAGTGATCACAGAATGGTAAGACGCACACTTGATATAGATGTAAGAAAAGAAAGGAAAAAACTGACTTGAGTAAATAATACGAAGGACTTTGAGATAACAAAATAGGAGAAAAGGCAGTATATATTGGAACTTAACAAGTTTGAGCTTCTGCAGACTGCTCAGGATCAAGATATCGACGAGGAATATTACAACTTTCTAAAAGTGATAAAGTGCAAGAAACCTATGGGTAAAAAGAAAGCCAAAGAAGAAAAAAATCAGAGGACATAAGATTTAACATAAGAAAAGTAGAACAACAATTAATGGAAAACAAAGGACTTAAATCAGCAGCCATGAGCAGTAATACAGAAATGATACTGAAACTGCATAATAGCGATGGTGTACTTATAAATAGCAGAGAAGGCATAATTCAAATAGCAGAAGACTACTATAGAGAATTATACAAGGAGTGAGGGACTGATGCCAGCAGTGGGGAAGATGGATTGCAAATTAGTAACACATACAACATACCCAATATCCTTCCTGATGAGGTAGAACATGCGTTGAAGAAAATGAAGAATCAGAAAGCCCTGGCGGAAAGACAAAGTTACTGTAGAGTTGTTAAAATTGGGAGGTAGAGACATGACACAAAAACTAGCAAGACTCTTCACAAAATGCATTAGAAAAGGTATGATGCCTAAGGAGTGGAAAAATGCAATCATAGTTTTGCTGCATAAGAAAGGAGATAAATCTGAAATTGGAAATTACAGACCGATTAGCTTGTTATCCCACATCTACGATTTGTTCATAAGAGTCATTACTAACAGATCAGAAAGAATACTTGATGAGAATCAACCGAAAGAGCAAGCTGGCTTTAGGACAGGATTCTCAACAATGGATCCCCTTCACATAATATCACAGCTAATGGAGAAAGCAAATGAATATAAAACACCATTATTCCTGGCATTTGTGGATTATAAAAAGGCATTTGCCTCCATACAGCATAAGGCAATGTTTTGGGCACTGGAAAGACAAGGCATAGATACCTCATATATTACAATTTTGAAGAAAATATATGAGAACGCTATCTCCTTTATTAGACTAGACAAAGACAGTAGCAAATTTAAAATCGAGAATGGAGTTCGACAAGGAGACATAATATCTCCAAAGTTGTTTACTGCTGCCCTTGAGGAAGCTTTCAGAAGATTGAATTGGTTGCAGGAAGGAGTCAATGTGAATTGAGAGTACCTAAACCATTTACGATTTTGCAGATGACATTGTGGTCATAAGCCACAATCCCAAAGAATTAGAGGAAAATCTTAATCAGTTATGCAGAGTTAGTAAGGATTTTGGACTAAAGATGAATATGAGTAAAACAAAAGTAATGATGAATAAGTATGCCACAGAAAGGGACATCATGATTGAAGGAGTAGTAATTGAAAAGGTGAAGTCATATACTTATCTGGGACAAGTCATCAGTTGTAATAATGATAAATGGCTGGAAGTCAAGAGGAGAATAAATTTTGGATGGATAGCATTCATGAAATATAGTCACACACTGAAGAGCAATATCCCAGTTTTTCAGAAACGTAAAATAATGAACCAATATATAGTACCCACCATGACTTATGGAAGTGAAATTTGGGCGCTCGTAAAAGAATAGAAGAGAAGCTGAGAACTACGAAGAATGGAACGAATTATATTGGGAATCAGACTGTTAGATAAGAAGAGAAACACATGGATTAGGCAGCAAACTCAAGTAAAGGACATTCTTATCAAAACTAAAGAACTAAAATGGTCTTGGGAAGGATGCATAGCTCAAAGACATGACAGAATGGTACCCAAGAGGAGCTAGAAGAAATCCTGGAAGACAATGACGAAGATGGACAGACGAAATTCATGAGTTTATGGGTAGTAAATGGTTGGCCATTGCACAAAACAGAAAGAACTGGAAAGTTGCCGGAGAGGCTTTCATCGTGCAGTGGATTGAAAATGGATGATGATGATGACCTATGAGGCAAAGGTTCTTTCAGTTCTGAAAGGAAACTAACAGAAGTGTATCAGGCATTGTTGAACAATGCTACATTCAGCAAGCATGTGCTTTACTGTAGGTGGCCGTGTGCAGTATGTACATTGCAGAGGATCATTCCCCATAAGCAGAAAGGGATGTGTGAGGTTAGTATGACCTATTCGGGTTCTGGCTAGAATTGCTTCTTCTTTTCTATTTTTATGGAGGCTAGAAGTCCATACTTGTGGTTAAGGTTTTAATTGAAACAGCTTGTTATTTCTTTGCATAGAAGTGGCCAGTGTTCCATACATGTTCTCCATATATTGTGTCTATAATCAGGATATGGGACTAGATCATTTGTTGAGGATATGCTGTAGGGATGCTTTGCAGCATCATCTGCACATTCATTTCCTGGAATCCAAGAGAAGATAAGTTTGCTGATGCTCACAACGATGTATCAGCTCATATTTTTTAAGCTTTAAAAAAGAATTGTAAGGTGAGGAGGTGCTTTTCAAAGCTAAAAGAGTACTCTGTGAGTCAGTATATATTATAGTTTTATTTATTGACAGGATGAGACGTTTTTCAGGGCAAGCTTAATGGCATGGAGCTCAGCAGTATAACTGCTACATTCGGCCAGAAGTGAAACTTTTGTGTACGAGCATAATGTAGTTGTTGGATGTTAATATATGCTATAGCATCCTTATCCCATTTCTCAAAGTAATCATCACAAAAAGTGTGAAGGTAGTCCACAGGGGGAAGGGGATCTGGATCTTTTGATTCTCTGAGGATATTATCACGCTGAATATTCCAGCATTCTGTTAGATTCTGCAATCTGATTCCATCAGGCTAAATTGTTTTGGATTTGTTTGCATAGTGGGTTGCCCACTGCAGATCATGTAGTAGTGACCAAATAGGATGATTGGGGAGGCATTTAATTTTAGCCGAGTAACTCATCAGTAACACCTTTCTTCTGATGCTGAGTAGAGGTTCACAAGCCTCAGCAAAAAGAATTTGAACTGTGGGCCTTCTGTATGCACCTAGGGCTATTCTAAGAGAAGAGTGCAAGATGGGCTAAGGTGCTCTCCCTAGCAGAGTCATAAACAGGTGCTCCGTAATCTAGCTGAGATCTAATTAGGGACCAATATAAGTGGAGCAGGGTATAACCTCTGCAAATCCATTGTATGATATATTCCATTATTTGGTTTTGTAAGCAGAAAATGAGTCTGTCTGCTTTTTTGTGAGTGGGTTGTTTATATCGGCTGAGTTTTGCTTTCTTCCATATCATCATCTGCATCTATTTCAAGCATTCTGATCTCTTGCCGAAGCTATTGGCCGCAACTTTTGCCCATCTCTGTTTCCACCTCTATTAAAACCAGATGGTTCTATTGCCACTGCACCCAAGGATAAAGCTAACCTGCTGTCATCAAATTTTTTTTCAAAGTCATGTTTGTTTGTTATTTGGTTTTTAGGAGCATTAGCAACTAAGGCCATATTGCTCTTGGGATATGCGGTGGTCATTCCCTGACCTTTCCGCATCCTCCATATTTGGTGGTCACGGGCTCGAACCCCGGTCTAATCAAAAAGCGTGTGCTATGCACTGCTGCTCCTGCCCACCTGGCTATGGAGGCACCCTCAAACTCATGTATTAATGATTTTGGTAAACCACCATTCCCAGTAAGTTCCATTCAATGTCTCCTGTAATCTTCCATCAAAAGGATTTTGACAAATCTCGATGCTACGAAAGCTCCAGGTCCTGGCGGTATTTCTCCACTTGTTCCCAAAATCTGTGCTCCTGAACTTATTGCTGTTCTGTGTTGCCTTTTTTTCACTTTCTTATTCCAAAGATGGTTTTTCTTCTGCTTGGAAATTTGCCCATATCCAGCCAGTTCCTAAAAAGGGTGACAAATGCTTGACATCCAATTATTGTCCCATTGCAATCACTTCTACTCTTCCTAAAGTAATGGAAAAATCAATTAATTACCCGCTCTTAAACTATCTTGAAACCTTACATCCAATCGATGATTGCCAGTATGGATTCCATCAGTGTCAATCCACTGGTGATATTGTGGCTTATGTTACTCATCTATGGGCAAATTCAATGGAAAAGTTTGTTGAAATTCAAGCAATTGCTCTTGACACTTCACAGGCTTTCGATCACGTTTGGCATAAAGGTCTTCTAAATAAGCTTCTATCTTATGGTTTGCCAACTGTTTTTTGTAATTGGGTATCCAATTTGCTCTCTAACTGCTCACTGCTGGTGATGGTAGATGGCTCCCTGTCTTCTAATTTCTCCACTATTGCTAGTATTCTCCAAGGTTCAGTTCTTTCTCCAACTCTTTTCCTCTTGCGTATTAATCACCTTCTTCCACTGACTGGAAATCCTATCCATAGTTTTGCTGATGATAGTACATTGCATTTCACCTTCTAGTTTGAGAAACCTTGCCCTGCTCGAACAGCTTCAACCTCTTGAATATCCACTATAAATTTCTTAAATGCTGATGTCCAGGTTATTCTCCAGTGGGGCAAAGATAATTTAGTTGATTTCAATCCTTCTAAAACTCAGTCCTGTCTTATATCTCGTAAAAAGGATTCATTTTCTCCTATGCTTATCTTTGATGTCACCCCAATTTCTAGGCAAGATGATATATCTCTTTTGGGATTACCCTGACTGCTAATCTCTCTTGGCATAAGCACATTATAAATATTGCTTCCTCTGCATATAAAAAACTGGGTTTTCTCTTTCGCTCTTGGCGTTACTTTTCTTCCAAACAGCTGTTCACTCTGTACAAAATTGCAAGTCCACCCTACCACGGAATATTGTTCCTACATCTGGGGTGGTGCCCCCTAAATCTCTCTCAGGATTCTCGATTCCATTCAAAAGAGGGCAGTTAGGTTAATTAATGACTGCTCTCTAACAGAGTCTCTCTACACTGTTTCTGCTGCATACCTTTCCTACATATACTTCCATGGGCACTGTTTATCTGAATTAGCTCCTATAATTCCTGCTCTCTCTTACAAAGCAGTCCAAATAAATGCTGCAACCAGTAAACATCCTTTTACTGTCCAACTTCAAACTCACAGAACAAACTTTTCCTCTTCCTCATTTATTCATTCAACCTTTCTTCATACATATATTCTGAAAATTACAATCTACAGAAGTTCAAGTCTAATGTCAACAGATATCTTTCATCTTCTCAACCTCCAACACATGCACGGTACTAAGTACTATAGGTTCTAATACTTGTTGTGTTTGGGTTTTCACATTAAAAAAAAAAAAAAAAAAGCAGGACACTGTGGAGTTGGTGTCTTGCATTCTGCTTGTGTGAGTTTTACGCTCGCAGTTTGGAGCTGCATCTCCATGGCATGATGTCTGAGAATGGCCAAATTTCTGACATTTAAAACATCCTAGAGGATTCGGAATACATGGCCGAATGCAGCAGTTTAAGCTGCTGACTGAAGCTGGTAGGTTTGGTGAACTGAAAGTTAAGATTATACTCCAGGCAGGGATTAAACTGCCGTCTTTTGGATCACAATTCTTTTTGCTTGAGTGACTTTTTAATTTTTAAGTTCCCAAACTCTTTCATCTTCAGAAACATTTAATAAATCCCATTCAGTGATCAATCCCTTGAAAGAATTGAGTGGTATGTGGGGTGACTTTTGGGATTCCACTCAAGGATGTGATCCATAATAATTGTTCAGGGTGTTGCAAATGGGTGGTCTCTATTAGTAAATCTCCTGATTAGAGACGTTTCATCATCTTCACTGAACCTGCAGGCTTTTAAAGGCACCTCAGAATGATGAAGGAGGAGCCACAGGTTGTGTTGATAGAGAATGTATTATCAGGAATTCTGGTAGTTTGTCTGCCAGTTTCCTTTTTCATTTTCTTTGAAAGAGACAGAGAAGTCATGGTCAGTTCGTGCTTGTCATTTTATTGAGAGTTCTGGGGCTCTAAACGTGGAAATTCATTGGTTTCCATTTCTGCTCCTTTTAGCCCCGAGGGTTGGTTTCTCCCTCAGATTACTGGCCCAACCAAGTGGGGCACGCGCCTCCTTAGCCAGGTGGGCAGGAGCAGTAATGCATAGCACACGCTTCTTGATTAGACCAGTGTTCAAGCCTGTGACCACCAAATATGGAGGATGCAGAAAGGTCAGGGAATGACCACCGCATATCCCCGGAGCAATATGGCCTTATTTGCTAATGCTCCTAAAAACCAAATAACAACAACAACCAAGTGGGGGCAGGAGCGGTGCCATCAGTGACCAAGCAGTTGTTGAGGTTTGTAGATTTGGTTAGTAATACAGGCAGGCCTCGATTAACGTGATTAATTCGTCCCGCGAGCGCATGGCGCTAAACGGAAACACGTTAATCGAATATAATAATCAATAGGAAAAATTATAATTGGTCCTTGACCTTCTGGAATGTCCATAAAGAATTTTAAAAATACTTTTTAAATAATTTTTTAACTGTATACAATGTAAAAGATAATGAAAATAATTATGGAATTAAATGTTTATTGCATAAACAATTTTTTGCATAAACAGTTTATTGCGGTTCTCAAACTGTGCGCCGTGGAATATTTTAAATTTTCGAGGGAAACATAGTGATACTTGACATCTGTCGGACACCGTGCGAACTACTAGCTCGAGGTAGTTCACAGTTTCAGCATTTCTTATTAAGTTGTTTGGTCCTAACTACTAAACGGAACTGTTAGGTATTTCTTTTGGTATGGGTGCACCTTGAAAAAATTACTGAGACACTAAGGGCGCTGTGAACTGAGAAAGTTTGGGAACCTCTGACATAAAATACACAATGAAGAAATGACTGTTGCGGAAATATTTGAACAGTGTTCACTTTCTATTTTCATCAATCAATTTCCGATAGCTGACAACAATCTTCTCTGGGCCCTGACGAAATAAATATCGCAGAGAACATCAAACTTTTTGTTTGAGGTTCTATGCGATATGAAAGATTTCATCTAATTCTTTTACTGTTATCTCCTTCGCAGTAACATTTTCATCTGGCTCATTTAAAAATTTGAATTTTATGCAAGTGTGCATTGACTTTATTAGCAGGAGACAAACAAGTAACAAGTCTTCTTCCGATGGTTGATGGAACACACCGAGGCGGGCAGCAGGCAAACGTTTGTTTATTGACCGTACGACTCACGGTAAGCTTAACGCACGATTCAAATCTTTTTCAACTATTGCATAAAAAAAAAAAAAAAAAAGATCGCGTTAACTGGAAATTTGCATCATGTAAAGTGAAAAGTGGTATAATTTTTCAAATAGCGTTAACTGAAAATTGCGTTAATCGAACTCGTGTTATGTGAGGCCTAGCTGTATACAGACTAAGAAAAAGAAAAGTGGATTTCCTTTCTGAGTTCTTACTTTAAACCTTGTAAGCGCAGAACCACTTGATGTAGACAAAAGTCACACTAGAAAAGAAACAAAACTATCTCTTTGATAGAGCACTCTATATTTGCAGGGAAAAAATTGCTTGTCACTTAGGGTGGTGAGGAGTGTGTGGAGGGGACCTGGGGGTGATTGTGCAGTCAGATATGAAGTTCTCTGAGCAATGCAGACAGGATACCAGGGTTTTGTCAGTGATGTGCAGGGGTTTTGCCGGCATGGATAGAGAGGTGAAGTCCTGTTGTGTTGGGCCACACCTTGGGTACTGCATGCAAGTCTAGATGCCTCATTATGGGAAGGATGTGGATCTGTTGGAACAAGTGCAGGAAGGGTACAGCAAAATTGGTAAGAAGAACAAAAGGGTACTTTTGCCAGGAAAGGCTTCAGTTCTGCAAACTGCAGTGCCTGGAGACCTGTGAGATCTGGATGAGGTGCTTTAAGGCTTTGAATGGACTGAGTAAGCTTAATGCTCAAGCTATACATATGAAAGGGACATAAATTCAAACTGAGGAAGGATGGTTGTAGGATAGATGTATGGAAATTTGATTTCAGCCAGCAGGTGGTTGACTGTTGGAACAAACTCCCATCTGGTGTTGTAGAGGTGGATTGTTTGAATAAATTCAAGGAAGAACTAAACAAATTGTTAGAAGGGACGGACAGGAGATTTAGAAAGTGTTGGAATTTTATTTTTTTGGTTGATGCTGTATAAGCTTGCTTTCTTGCATCATTTTCCCCTATTAATACTAATACTTGCATTGAAATAGTACTCAGCTTCTTTACTGAAAGAAAAGCATCCAAATCACAATCTGTATCATCATTATACATATTTATGAATAATGACTGAACTCTTTCTTCAATAAGCACATTATTCTTTCAATATGAATTCTCTACTCTACATATGAATTTTTAATGGCTTTGTTCCAAACTGCTAAAGTTATGCTTCGCATGGTTGAATGCAAAGGAATGCAAGGAAGGCTGTTGCCTTCCTTGTTGGCCGAACCAGATTATAAACAATTTAAGACACACGAATGGTGATTTTATAAACTTTCTTTCAGAAAGTACGCTAAAAATAGCACTTGTTTTATATCAAATTTCATTTCACTTACACGTAATTGTGTAGGAAGAATATCATTTTTCCTTAGTGAATTAATTTGCAGTCGAAGTTTAGCATATTCCTTTATTACTAGCCTCCGTTTGTGATCTCTCAACATTCGCCAATCAGTAAATTTAGTTCGGCATGGCACAATCTGGGTGTTTGACCTAGAAACATCCTAAAAAAAGACATTATCAAAATCATGCTGATCAATATATATCTAAAATAAATAATAAATTTATATTTTACAGTTATTAAAATGAAATAAATTTTAGCCTTTTTCTATACACTGGATATATACACAATAATAACATGTTTCCAGAGAGTACTGAAAAGCATTTGAGTAATTCTTATCTTATTGCATTCAGCAGATACAGCAGATGTGTGTTGGGGGGGGGGAATACATGTATGAAATAATGAAATTTTTGGATGCGCCATAGCAAGGATATCTTTTGATTTTGATTTGGTAGTTGTTGGCGCATCGGCTTCTGTGGCCATATTGCACCTCCCAAGGTTTTTGCAGTACTTTGATCCAAGCCCGAGGCGGGAATCGAACCCGCGACCTTTGGGTTGCCGGGCAGGTACTTTACCCACTCGGCTAGCCCTGTCGGCTAGCAAGGATATATCCAACTTCTTCATGTTTGTTTGTTATTTGGTTTTTAGGAGCATTAGCAACTACGGCCATATTGCTCTGGGGATATGCGGTGGTCATTCCCTGACCTTTCCGCATCCTCCGTATTTGGTGGTGACGGGCTCGAACCCCAGTCTAATCAAGAAGCATGTGTTACACACTGCTGCTCCTGCCCAGCTGGCTACGGAGGCGTTACTTCTTCATGTGGTGTGGCCTCAACAATTCCTTCCACATACTCAGACTCCCTCCAGTCACTAGCTGGCAAAGCAGAAGCAGTGAGATTATACACTAGCTGATCTGGATGCTTCCTAGAGAGTTACCAATAGTTGTTTGTTTGTTATTTGGTTTTTAGGAGCATTAGCAACTAGGGCCATATTGCTCCGGGATATGCGGTGGTCATTCCCTGACCTTTCCGCATCCTCCGTATTTGGTGGTGACGGGCTCGAACCCCGGTCTAATCAAGAAGCGTGTGCTACGCACTGCTGCTCCTTCCCACCTGGCTACGGAGGCGCCAGTTACCAATAGGTTCGGTCAGTGGGACTATCTAGTTGCTGGCCTGCAAAAATTATTTTAGAGCCGTACCCTCAAAATGTAAGGAGTTTTGGATCTTGCAATGAGGAGCTATTTGGATTTTAGGAGCATTCGCAACTAAGGCCATATTGCTCTGGGATATGTGGTGATCATTCTCTGACCTTTCCACATCCCCCGTATTTGGTGGTGAAGGGCTTGAACCCCGGTCTAATCAAGAAGCGTGTGCTACGCGCTGCTGCTCCTTCCCACCTGGCTACGGAGGTGCCAGTTACCAATAGGTTCTGTCAGTGGGACTATCTAGTTGCTGGCCTGCAAAAATTATTTTAGAGCTGTACCCTCAAAATGTAAGGAGTTTTGGATCTTGCAATGAGGAGCATCGTAACTTAAAGACATCACTCATACTGCATGGTGGAAGAGGTGGGGGTTGCTGAAGCTTTGCACTGGAGACTAAATATGGATTAGTTTTACCAATTTAAGCCTCCAATAAGAAAAATGGTGGTTTGCACCAGATGATAAGTCACCTACCATCTAGTAATGCCTGGTGATAGAGAAAGGTGGCATTCCTCTACATGATATGGATGCTGCTCCTCAATCCTTGCTTACATTGCTTCACACCTAGATGGTCACCTCCAGCACACTAAGTACACTGTTTCAGGACTTGCAAATGAGAGTAAACCCAGAGTTACTAATAGTTTCATCACTGCAAGGGTGCAAGCAGATTTGGATATCACAAAACAATCAATTCAGTGAATTTTTGTTCGCTTAACTCAAAAGTGGACCTGAATATCAGTTCTAGCAGTGTTTTAGACTCCAGATAGCAAGCCCCAGCCATTTCATACCTGAAAGAATGTCTAATGTATGTAACAAGCCACAGGAGACAATTATTGCATTTATCCAGTCCCTTTGTATGTACAATTATCATCGGTGTCATTACAGTTTTTACCAGGAATGGGAAGATCACACTTGGAAATGGGCATTACCAGGAATGGGAAGATCACACTTGGAAATGGGCATTTCCAAACACTGTCATAACTAAGATATAATGAATGTTTCTCGTGGCCATAGACACTAGCAGAATTAAAGAAAAGATGCAGAAATAACTGAATTATAATTTATTTTAAAAACATGACTATAATTTTTATTATCTAAATCAAATATTATAGAACCCCAGTGGCAAGCCAAATATTATTAAGCTCTAAGGATTACAGTTACCAATTCAAAAGAACAGTGCTCGTGGAAATATCTGTATGCTTAGCATACAGAATTAACTGAACACCTCTGTGACAAAAAGTGGAGCAAGTTTGTAGGAGAGGAACTATTAATCAACCTGATCTTTCTCTTTTGGATTGAGCTGATGAATTTCAGAAGTATTGGGGGAATCAACCCCACAAGTAAGAATAATAGATGGGCTGAGAAGTGGAAACTGAAGTTTAACATTGATAAATGCAAAGTACTGCATATGGGTAGCAGTAACCCCAGATTAACATACACTCAGGGTAGTGGAGAATGAAAAAGACCTGGGGGTGTGCAGTCAGATATGAAGTTTTCTCAGCAGTGCAGACAGGCTACCAGAGCAGCTCATGGGGTCTTGTCAATGATATGGGCCGCAACTTTTGCCCATCTCTGTTTCCACCTCTATTAAAACCAGATGGTTCTATTGCCACTGCACCCGAGGATAAAGCTGACCTGGGGGTGTTTTTCTTCTAGCTCCTCTTCGGTACCATTCTGTTTTCTTAGTCCATCTGTCATCATGTCTTCGAGCTGTGTCCTGCCCAAGACCATTTTAGTTCTTTAGTTTTCATAAAAATGTCCTTTTCTTGAGTTTGCTGCCTAATCCATGTGTTTCTCTTATTATCTAACGGTCTGATTCCCTATATAATTCATTCTATTCTTCGCTGTGTAGTTCTCAGCTTCTCTTCCATTGGTGAGTGCCCAAGTTTCACTTCCATAAGTCATGGTGAGGAGTATACATTGGTTCATTATTTTACGTTTCAGACAAACTGGGATATTGCTCTTCAGTATGTGACTATATTTCCTGAATGATATCCATCCAAAATTTATTCTTCACTTGACTTCCAGCCATTTATCATTATTACTGCTAATAACTTGTCCCAGATAAATATATGATTCCACCTTTTCAATTACTGCTCCTTCAATCATTATGCCCCTTTCTGTGGCATACTTGTTCATCATTACTTTTGTTTTAGCCATATTCATCTTTAGTCCAAAATCCTTACTAACTGTGCATAACTGATTAAGATTTTCCTCTAATCCTTTGGGATCATGGCTTATGACCACAATGTCATCTGTAAATTGTAAATGGTTTAGGTACTCTCCATTCGCATTGACTCCTTTCTGCGACCAGTCTAATCTACTGAAAGCTTCCTCAAGAGCAGCAGTAAACAACTTCAGAGATATTATGTCTCCTTGCTGAACTCCTTTCTCGATTTTAAATTTCCTACTGTCTTTGTCTAGTCTAATAAAGGAGGTATCGTTCTCATATATTTTCTTCAAAATCATAATATATGGGGTATCTATGCCTTGTCTTTCCAGTGCCCAAAACATTGTCTCATGCTGTATGGAGTCAAATGCCTTTTCATAATACACAAATGCCAGGCATAATGGTGTTTTTTATTCATTTGCTTTCTCCATTAGCTGTGATATTACATGAAGGTGATCCATTTCTTCAACCTTTTCATCATCATGGCTCGATGTTGGTGCATAAATCATTATAACCTTTAGCTTGTATCTCTTAGAAATCTTCTTAGAAAGCAGGTTTATACAGTATCATCAACCAAAAAAAAAAAAAAAAAACACTCCCCATTTCACCTATCCATTTCCTCCAATAGTTTTCTAGTTCTTTCTTTAATTTATTCAAACTATCCAATTCCACAACAGCAAATGGAAATTTGTTACAGCAATTAACCACTTGCTGACTAAAGGCAAACTTCCACACGTCTATTCTGCAACTGTCCTTCCTCGATTTGAATTTATGCCCTTTCATGCATAGTCTGGCAAGAGGAAGAATCTCATCAACACTGAGCTTGCTCAATCCATTCAGAGCATTAAATAAATCATATTTCTTCAAATTTTCAAGGTCACTTATCACTGGAACTGAAACACAAACATTGAAGTGGCATCTGGCAGACACCTCATGAATGGCAGTGTTTTTGTCAACTGTTTGCATTTATATGATGAAAGCAAAGTAAAAATGGACCAATTTTAATCATCCCCTTCCTTTTAGTGCTTACATATAAGTAAAGAAGTCTTTGCTGTTTTTGCATCCTTTGCTAAAGATGTCTCGTAATCTGCCTCCACTTGCCTAACCTCCTTTGTGATTTTATTACAGGCTAGTTTATATCTACCTTCTGTGTCAACTGATAATTTATATGCATCCCATGCACTTTTCTTCTCTGCCACAAGTCTCATTAGTTCATCTGACATTTATTTAGGCCTAAACTTTAAACAGTATTTCTTAGTTGGTATGAAAACCCAGTAGCATCTACGATTAGTTCCTTGAATGCTTTCCATTTAGAATTTGCTGATGGTAACATCATAAGTTGATCCCATTATATAAAATTTAAAAACTGTCTGAGACCACTGAAGTCACTTTCATGAAAGCAAAAATCCTTCCCTTTACCCTTGATGGTAGTTACATCTTTAAATATATCCCACAGTAATACACTGTGATCACTGCGACCTAGTGATTTTTATCAGATCAAGAGTATTTTCCCCTCTTGTTGTCTCTAATGTGCTGCTGTGGAAAACAGTCATCTAATAAACTCACAAAAGTCTTGCTAGTGTGTGAGTGACCAACCACAAGTTCCAGTGATATCTGGAAAGTTAAAATTTCCCATTATAAGACATTGGGATTTATTGGCCCAGTCTATTTCTCTGTACAGTTCATTGTACTCATCAGTCGTTGGACCTGTAACACACTCCTACCCTAATTTTTTTTTTGTCTTTTTTACAACAAAGGAATAATTTGAAAGTAATGTATACAAAGGAATAATGTATCTCGTTAACAAAGGAATAATATAAAATACAAATATAATAAGCCCTGTAAAAATTTAATAATAATAATAAGTACGTGAAAATTAAAAGTTTGATATGAGTGAGTCTAAAATACTTTTTTTGTATATCATGTAGTGAATCCAGATATCAGGGTCAAGGTTGAAGCAGGTGGCAACCTTGATAGAGTTGCTAATGAATTTGTAATGATGAATTTAAAATTTATAAATGCAAGGTACTGAATATGGTCAGCAGTAATTGTAGATTAATTAGTTGATGGAGAGCAAAAGAGACCTAGGAATAAGTTCAACATGAAGTTCTTTGAGTAATGCAGACAAGCTGCTAGGGCAGTTCAGGGTTCTATCAATGACATAGATTTGCCAGCAGGGACAAACACGCAATTATCCTATTGTACAAGGCAATGGTTATGCTGCATCATGAGCACTACATAGAGGTACAGAAGCCTCATTTTAAGGATATCGATCTGTTGGAATGGATGCAGAGAAAAGCAACCAGATTAGTCAAGGAAATGAAGAGCTACTCTTACCATTAAAGACTGGTTCTGCAAATTGCAGCACTTAGAAACTAGACACCTGACTGAAGTGTGTAAGGCTTTAAATGGATTGGGTAAACTGCTGATAGTATTCTTAATCTTTCTTGGATGACACAGATAAGGAGAGAAACTTAAATTGAAGAAAAATGTCTGCAGGATAGATGTGCAAAAATTTGCTTTTAGCCAGAGAGTAATTGACTGTTGGAGGATACTATCATCTTGTGTTATGGAAGTGGGTAGTTGTAATAAATTTAAAGAAGAATTAGACAAATTATTAGAAGAGTGGACAGATGAGTTGGGTAGTTTTTTTTTTTTTTCGTTTTGTTTGACTAACACTGTATAAGCTTGCTTCCTTGCATTATTTGCCACTATTAATACCAAAAAAAAAAATTTAGTTATGCTGTTTTTCAGGACAGAGCTCTTTATTAAATGAATAAAAATATAAAAAAATAATCATTGGAATTTAAATGAAACAGCAAATATTAGATATTCCACTGCAACAATCACTAACTACCATTTTCAAATCAAAATGTTTTTGCCAATGAATGACTACTATACCACTCAGCCGTCTAGGAACAGTTAGCATTAGCATTAGCATTAGTAGAGGCATATGATGCAAGAAAGCAAGCTTATTCAGCATCAGCCAAAAAAAAAAAAACCCTCTCCCATTTCACCCCTCCGTTCGTTCGAAATACCTGTCCAGTTGAGCTTTAAATTTGTTTAGGCTATCAACTTCAACAACAAGTGATGGAAGTCGGTTCCACCAACCAACCACCCGCTGGCCAAAGGCAAATTTCCGCACATCTATCCGACATCCGTCCTTCCTCAATTTGAATTTATGCCCTCTGAGGTGATTATTCTGAGAAAGATGAAGAATCCCATTGGCATTGAGCATGCTCAAATCATTCAAAGCCTTATACACCTCTATCAGATCACCTCGCCGGTGCCTAGTCTCCAGACTCTGTAATTTGCAAAACTTAAGCCTTTCTTCGTAAGAGCAACCCTTTGTTCCATTTACTAATCTTGTTGCCCTTCTCTGTACCCGTTCCAGCAGCTCTACATCCTTCTTGAAATGAGGCCTCCAGACCTGTATACAGTACTCAAGATGTGGCCTAACCATTGCCTTATACAAGGGAATAATCACCTCCTTATCCCTGCTAGAAAAATTCCTGTATATCATTGACAAGACACCATGAGCTACTCTTGCAGCTCGTCTGCACTGCTCAGAGAACTTCATATCTGCCTGCACAATTACCCCCAGGTCCTTTTCATTCTCCACCACTGTCAGTGTAGTACCGCAGAGTTGATACATTGCTCTGGGGTTACTGTTACCCATATGTAGTACTTTACATTTGTCAATGTTAAACTTCATTTGCCACCACTCAGCCCATCTGTTCAACCTTTCCAGATCCTGTTGCAGCAGCATAGCGTCAGTAGTGTCCTTAACGACCCTGCCAACCTTTGTATCATCTGCAAACTGGCCGACCGGGCTAGCCGAGTGGGTAAAGTACCTGCCCGGCAACCCAAAAGGTCGCGGGTTCGATTCCCGCCTCGGGCTTGGATCAAAGTACTGCAAAAAACCTTGGGAGGTGCAATATGGCCACAGAAGCTGATGCGCCAACAACTACCAAATCAAAAAAAAAAAAAAAAAAAAAAAAATCTGCAAACTTAGACATTAAACTTGATATCCCATCATCAATATCATTCATAAACACCGAAAACAACAATGGACCCAACACTGAACCTTGAGGAACTCCACTAATAACATTAGCCCACGTCGAGCAGTGTCCATTGATTACCACTCTCTGTCTTCTGCAACTCAACCATCCCCTTATCCATAGCAGCAATTTGCCTCCAATGCCACACTGCTCCAATTTGTGCACAGTCTTCCATGTGCAACAGTATCAAAAGCCTTTCTAAGATCCAAATATATAATATCAAAGTTATTCCCTGCATCCAGTTCTTTTGTGACTACATCATAGTATCCAATCAAATTGGTCAGGCAAGACCTGCCCTTAACAAAACCATGCTGCGTCTGAGCTATAACTGAATTCTTGTCTAGATGATCCTGCAGTGCTTCTTTAACCAGTGCCTCCATTAATTTACCTGGAACAGAAGTTAAACTAACAGGTCTATAATTACTTGTGTCAGCCTTTGATCCTCCTTTGTGAACTGGGGTTACATTTGCACATCTCCAGTCTATGGGTACCTCCCCTGAGTCCAAAGAAGTTCTCATAATTATGGCTAGGGGTTTGCATACTTCCTTTGCTGCCTCCTTTAATATAACTGGATAGATCACATCCACCCCAGGTGCCTTTTTTATGTTTATCCTCAACAATCTCTCCTCCACTTTCCTCTCAGTTATTACAAAATCATCCAGCTCACTGCCAATGTTTACTTTACCTACATCATTCTCCTTCCTGAATAACTCCTCATGCGTGAATGTAGATACAAAATACTCGTTTAGATTGTTAGCCACCTGAGCAGGATCCTCAACTGTTGAACCATCAATATCCAGTGGACCAATCTGATTCATCCCTTTCCTTCTCGAGTTCAAGCATGTAAAGAACTCCTTTCTGTTTTTCTTTGCATCCTTTGCCAAGGATTTTTCGTAGTCTGCCTTTGCCTGCCTAATCTCCTTTGTGACTTGGTTACAGACCAACTTATATCTATCATAGGCTTCCATGTCACCCATTAATTTGTATGTATCCCATGCATTTTTCTTCTCTGCCACATGTCTCATTAGTCCATCTGACAACCATTTAGGCCTAAACCTTGAACAATATTTCTTAGTTGGTATGTAAAGCCTGGTAGCCACCAAGATTAGTTCCTTGAATGCTTCCCATTTTGAGTTTGCTGTTGGTAACATCATCAGTTGGTCCCACTGTATAGAATATAAATACTGTCTCAGACCATCATAGTCGCCTTTACGAAAACAAAAACCCTTCCCTTTACCTCTGATGGTAGTTACCTCCTTGAGTAAATCCCACTTCAACACACTGTGATCACTGCCACCTAGTGGTTCATTTATCTGCAGGTTCTTAATGCATGAAGAATCACTACTGATAATCAGATCAAGAGTATTGCTCCCTCTTGTTGCCTCACGAACATGCTGATGTAGAAAACAATCATCCAATAAATCCACAAAAGCCTTGCTAGTGTGCGAGTGACCAACCCACAAATTCCAGTCAATATCTGGGAAATTAAAATCCCCCATTATAAGACTCTCTGATTTACTGGCCCACTGTATTTCCCTGTACAATATATTATTATACTCATCAGAGTCATTAGGCCTATAGCACACTCCTACTCTCAATTTTGATTTCCCTATGCTTATGTCACACCAAACTGACTCGACACTGCCCTGTCCATCGATGTCAACTGGCTTCACTTCCTTTGACTTTATGTGTTTCTTAATTAATAGCATAACCCCTCCTGTCCTGTCTATCCTTTCTATATACATTGTATTCCCCAAATTCCAGTTCCGCATTACTTATATCTGTGTGACACCACACAGATATAAGACAATATCTGCCTTTGATGTTTTGAGCAATACCTCAAATTCATCAACTTTATTTACCAAACTCCTAGCATTGGTGTACACGCAGGTATACATGCACCTGTTTCTATTCTTAGCTACCCTAACACAACCCATGTGTTTACTTGTAACGCAATGACTACCAGCAGTCTCTGAAATACCCTGCATCTTGTTTTTCAGACTTTTGCTCATTTGAATAGAAGCAGTGCAAGAATCACTTCCACCTCTGCCAGTGGCTACTGTTAATCTATTAGTCCTTGTATCCCCCCCAACTAGCAGTTTTCCGACCCACCTAACACTGCCTCGACAGCATCAGCAAAAATTCTTGCACCCTTTCTATTTAAGTGTATCCCATCCCTGTAGAAGCAATCTCTCCTGTTAACAAGTACAGTCCAGGCTGAAAAAAATTCTACCCCTTGAGCCTTGCACAATCCCTCCAGGGCCGAATTGATCGACAAGGCTCTCATCATATACTCCCTCCTATCGTGTCTGGGCAGAATTGCAGACACTTTCAAGTTCAACCCTAATTCACGGCTTTTTTTCAACAGTTATTACAACCCAACCCTCCAAGTGTCTGTATTATAACCTCTACTATTTAAAATGAAATATCTGCCTTCTGCTAGTGTGTTTCCAAATATCTCCAAGTTCCTGAACTGTGCTCAATCCTTCTTTGAGTGTACATTAATTCATCAACCTTTCCAGATTTTTCCATTAATCAAAATTACAAAAATTAAAAGTTAATTAAATTCTTCCTATTTCTTTTGCACTGATTGCTTTGGCTTCACCTTTCATCTTTTCTTACCGTGCTTGTATATGAGCCAAATTTCGCTGTCTTCTTGCTTCCTTTATGTTTTTTTTCAGCATTCTTGTCAATAACCTTGTTTCTTTTCTTCTCCTTACTTTCCTCATGCATGCTATGTATTCCCCTTTAACACTTGGCTCCATCTTTTGTGGCATCAATGGCTGATATGCACCCCCCCACACACACACTTGCAATTATAATAAAAGCATGATAAATATGACATAAAGCTGCCCAAGATTATTCTTTGAAGTTTTCTATCAGAATCCACTTTCAATATATGCATTACTGTTGTTGTTATTGGAGCTTAACAACACAGGCAGCTAAAGCCTAAATGTGTCTAGACATAACTGTAGGAAAAAGTTAAAACCAGTTTCACCGAAATTAGTCTTGTTTTTAAGAACTTGGGGGAAAAAAAAAAAAGGAATCCAATTGACCATTCATTAATTGAAAAGTTTTCAAAATTTTCTCTCAGTTCTTTTATCATTTTTTATATTATTCAAGAGTGCCTTGAACTGGTAAACAGATTTTACTATTTTACTGTGAAAGGAGCCTTAATTATTTTTTCTCCTCAAGTTCGTGGGATAATGTTTCCATGTGCCAGCTGCACCACGTTGGAGCTTGAATAATCTGCTGTCTTACCAAGCAGGCGGAAGCTCTAACAAAATTATATTTCAGAGGTTAGCACACAATCAGTTTCTGTGTTGCAAAAATTCATCAGAGGCCAATTTGTCATTTTGCAGCATACCACTAACTTCTAAAGCTATTCTGGCATCTAATCCAATATTAACTCTGAAAACCTGGTATCTGAATACAGATACTGGGTTGTAAATTTGAACTGACCAAAAGCTACTCTATTTTTTCGTTTATAAGCTCTTTCTGGACCAATCTGCTCATTTAATATCTTAAAAGAGCTTCCAATGAGTCATGAAGAAAGGTACAGATAGGTTTTGGAGTCTGATGTGTTTTGAAAATGGATCGATAAAGAGGCAACTGTCATAGAAATATGAAATTTATACAGCATAAGAGGATCGCAAAGACTTTTCCTTATATCATTTACACATTCTGATGACTATAAGTGCTTGGGCTGATTAAAATACTTCTTCAAATCACAGATTATATCAACAATCAACAACTCTTGTGGCTACTGATAAGTTTTGGAGAGTGCTGTAATTTCTTCTTGTTTAAATTTGAGGACAAAATGGCTTCAACTTAGAAAAATAAAAATATACTATTCTGTATTTTTTTAAATTGAGGCCATTTTGTTCCTGAATTTAAACAAGAAGAAATGGGCTACACTAGCTAAAACTTATCAGTAGCTGAATGGATTGTAGTTATAGTCTGTACAAAATTAATTGATTAATTATATTAACAAAACTAAAAATAATTATTAAACCATAGGAAGTCAAGAGGACTATCCTGTCCCCACCGCACTTTCTTTTTTTTCCTTCTAGCAGTCAGAAGGATTTAAACTGCTTTATGAACTAATGAGACTCGTAACAGAGAAAAAAAATGCATGGGATGCATATAAATTATCAAGTGACTCAGAAGCCTATGGCAGATATAAGCTAGTCTGTAATCAGGTCACAAAGGAGGTTAGGCAGACGAAGGCAGATTACGAGAAAACTTTGGCAAAAGATGCTAAGAAAAACAGCAAGGATTTCTTTACTTATATAAACTCTAAAAGGAAGGGGATGAATCTGATTGGTCCCCTTGACATCGATGGTTCGACTGTTGATGATCCTGCTCAGATAGCAAACAAACTTAATGAGTAATTTGCATCTACATTCACACATGAGGAAATATTAAGGTTTGAAAATGGCAGAAGGTTATCAAATTGTACCAGGATACTTAATGATTTTGTAATAACTGAGAGCAAAGAGGAGGAGAAATTGTGGAAGTGAAACATAAGAAAAGCACCTGGGGTGGATGGGATCTATCCAGTTATATTAAAGGAGGGCAGCAAAGCAACTAAGCAAACCCTTAGCCATAATTATGAGAGCATCCTTGGACTCAAGGGAGGTTCCCACGGACTGGAGATGTGCAAATGTATCCCCAATTCACAAAGGGGGATCGAAGGGTGACATGAGTAATTACAGGCCAGTTAGTTTAACTTCTGTTCCGGGTAAAATAATGGAGTCACTGGGTAAAGATGCATTGCAGGATCATCTAGACAAAACTGCAGCATGGGTTTGTTAAGGGAAAGTTTTGTCTGACAAATTTGATAGGATACTATGATGTGGTTACAAAGGAACTGGATGCAAAAAATAATTTTGATATCATATGTTTGGATTTCAGGAAAGCTTTTGACACTGTTGTGCATGGAAGACTATTGTACAAATTGGAGCAGAATGGTATTAAGGGTAAGTTGCTACAATGGATAAAAGAAGGGTTAAGTGGGAGAAGACAGAGCGTGGTAATCAATGGGTGCTGCTCTTCGTGGACTAATGTTATTAGTGGAGTCCCACAGGGTTCGGTGTTGGGTCCACTGTTGTTTTGTATATTTATCAATGATATTGATGAAGGTATATCAGGCTTAATGTCGAAGTTTGCAGATGATACAAAGGTTGGCAGGGTTGTTAATGACAGTAATGGCAGTAAATTATCTAGATCCTGTTGCTACTGCAACAGGATCTAGATAATTTGGGCAGATGGGCTAAGAAGTGGCAACTGAAGTTTAACCTTGACAAATGCAAAGTACAGCATATGGGTAGAAATAACCCCAGAGAAACGTATCAACTGTGTGATACTACACTTAAGGTGGTAGAAAATGAAAAAGACCTGGGAGTAATTGTGCAGGCAGATATGAAGTTTTTCTGAGCAATGCAGACAGGCTGCCAGGGGAGGTCATGGGGTTTTGTCAATGATATATAGGAATTTTGCTAGCAGGGAAAAGGAGGTGATTATCCCTTTGTATAAGGCAATGGTGAGGCCACGCCTTGAGTACTGCATACAGGTCTGGAGGCTTCATTTTAGGAAGGATGTAGATTTACTTGAGCATGTACAGAGAAGGGCAAAAAGATTGGTGAGGGGAATGAAGGGATCCTCTTACCAAGAGAGGCTTAAGTTCTGCAAATTGCAGTGGATGGAGACTAGGCACCTGCGCGGTGATCTGATTGAGGTGTATAAGGCCTTGAATGGGTTGAGCACCCTGAATTCTGATGGGATCCTTCCACTTGTTCAGATTACAAACCTAAGAGGGCATAAATTCAAATTAAGAAAAGACAGATGTAGAATAGATGTGTGGAAATTTGCCTTTAGCCAGCGGATGGTTAATTCCTGGAACAAACTTCCATCTGTCGTTGTGGAAGTTGATAGGTTGGATAAATTTAAGGAGGAACTGGACAGGCATTTGGAGGGAATGGTGTGATTTTTTGTTTTTTTTTGGCTGATGCTGCATAAGCTCATACACTTGCTTTCTTACATCACATGCCACTACTACTATTAATGAATGGTTGTAATGTTCACAGCAGAACAAACTTTTCTTTCGGAGGTTGTCCTGAAATTGCACCACTTTAATGATATCTTCAAAAGATTAACTGCCATTTATTTAAAAGATAAGACAATGGCATAACATTTTGGCAATGTGATGTAATGACATTGCCAAAAGGTTAATGTGCCTATTGCACTAACTCTGAAATAGTGCAATACTTTGGCAACTTGTTGTGAAGGAAAACCTTTTTTCTGCTATGAGCATTATGACCACTGCATTCAGAAAGCCAACTGGCTGTAGAGTGAATATGTCATCACTGACCATTTGGGGAGAGAGCTCATGATGCATGTGGAGAATATTGACCTGGAAAGATAGTATCGAGTATGTGATTTGCAGTTCATTTGAATCACCTTCCAAGAAGTACAATCAAAAAAGTTGGAATATTCCAGGGGCAAATAGTCAATTATGAAGACTATTGCTGGAAACTGGGATTATATGGTTTTGGAGCCATCAAGTTTCACAAAACTTGAGAGGAAATTCATGTCTAACATTGATACTTGCATAATCTGCTTAACGAGCAGGTGAATCCTTGCCATCCAGTGAAACTCGAACTTTTTTTTTTTTTTTTTTTGCACTGAAAACAAGGACAATGCTTCTAGGAATTTGTCAAACAAGTCTTAAGTTCTTGTGTGACTTAAAAAAAATTGAAGTATGGTGAGTGCTTACTCTGTTCTCACCATCCTTCCAGTACCTCAGGGCAACATCCATTTGATCAGGTTTAACCACTTAAGTTCCTCATTAAAACACATCACAAACACGATAAAAATGTCATCTTTTACAATTCATATGAAATCAATCTGTGCAGTACTAAATAAGAAGCTTTTATGGAAGCAAAGGTAAACTGTTGTGCTATCATACTATCTTTAAAAATTCTTCCAACTTTTCCTAAAAATTGACTGACCTGTGTTAATGTTTACAAATCTTTTCTGCTTCAACATAATAAAATAACAAATTTATCCATAGCTTAAAATTGTGCACTATGTGAAGCATGAACTGGTAGCCCAACATTGTCATTTACAGATACACTGGGAGTAAAAACTGAAAGGACATTTCATGATTATGAGATTGAGTTTTCAGTTCCTACCACTGGGTCATTCAGTTAGAAAGATCATTTATATAGAAATGAAATTTTGAAGAACTATGTTATGTTATCTATTTTGAGAGTCACTCATGAGCAGGTTGTAAGAAATAATTTTTACGTAGTTTATTTGAATTATAGAAAAGCATTTACCTCAGTCCTGCATGAAAGTAATGTGATGGGATTACAAAGATCCTTAACTGGATCACAGAGTGGCTGCAGAGCAGGAAGCATATGATTGTGAATGGGCTAACACAAGAAGTAGATCCCCCCCCCCCCAGAAGGATCAGTAGTGGACCACTATAATTTCTGATTTTCTTAAATGGCATCCAAAATCACACACAACATGATGTCAAAATTTTCATTTTCAATGCCAAGCAGTACTTCAGTATTACTTAGATAACAGCAATAGTCATAGCCATATAGTGCAAGGAAGCCACAGGCTTTTGCTGCACTGGCAAAAAAAAAACAAAAAAAAACGAATAGATAAGAAAATAATAATTATTTGCTTCCCTCTTCACATAATTAACTATCCAGTTGAACTCTGAATTTATTTAACCTGTCAGCCTCAACTACCTGTGAATGCAATCTGTTCCAGCAATCAATGACTCGCTGACTAAAAGGCAATCTAGACTAAGCCTCTTTCCCTGTAACTTGAATTTATGCCCCTGAGTTCTAGAATTCTCTATAACAGTGAAAATTCTGCCTTCATTGATTTTACTAAACTCTTTCAAAACCTTATAAACGTCAATAAGGTTGCCTCTGAGGTGCCTGATTGCCAAGCTCTGAAGTTCTATGCATTTTTTGAATGTCTCCAGCACTCCCATTCAAAATGTTTCCCAAATTATATTGCTTTTTAAAAGGTCCTAAATCCAGATAAACTCTCCTTCCTTATAATTTCTGGTTCTGGAAAAGGGATAATAAAAAGCACTGTAAGTATTTTTTGTTATGTGATAAGTTGTTGTTGCTGTTATTTGGTTTTTAAGAGCATTAGCAATTAAGGCCATATTGCTCCGGTCATTCCCTGACCTTTGCACATCCTCCGTATTTGGTGGTGACGGGCTCGAACCCCGGTCTAATCAAGAAGCGTGTGTTACGCACTACTGCTCCTTCCCACCTTTCTACGGAGGCGCCCGTTATGTGATAATCTACAGAAAATTTATAGTACAGTTGGTTTACTTCATGGAAATCATTTGGTGCGAGTAACATTAGCTTATTTCATGTTTGTTAAAGCTCCGAAGATAGAAATGTTTTAACAAACTCAGCGTGCAGTCAGTTACTGGTGAATTTACATTCCCCCTCAGATTTTTTTAAATTCAACATTCTTCACCCTTTCTGGTACAGTAATCCATATCTTTATTATGCATTCAATATGGCACTTTTTCAATAATATATTTCATTAATGATAATAGCATTATTATTATTATGTTTATAATACTCATGTGTAGTTTAATTTAATGAAATCTTTTAAAAAATTTTTCATTCTTTTCAAGAGCATGTAAAAATGAAGGTGCAGGTACCAAAAAAGAAAAGGAGTAGTACATTAAGTGTGCATGTTTTCAGCTTACATAAAAATCACTGTACAGTAATGCTAGAAGTACTTTGATAAGCAAAAAAAAAAAAAAAAAAATCAATGCCACCCAAAAAAAAAAAGGATATTGGCAAAATGTGAAAAACAGCCCATAAAAAGGGTTGCTTTATTTACAGATGAGTCCCCAAGAAAGTGCTATTAAGATTCTTAATTCATAATCAAGATTTTCCCAGAGATTTCAATATATATTGTTATATATATAATTATTAAAAATATGAATAAAACTTTTTTAAATTAAATTACTGCAAAGCTATTCTGATTTAAATACTAATTATCTAAATTCAGACTTTTTTTTTTTTTTTTTCCTAAATCATTGTGAATAATTTCAAAATTATTTTACTATTAAAAATCTTCTTGATGCTTCAATTAGCTAGACAGAAATGAAATTGTACTGCAGTCACAGCATGGATTTGTTAAGGGTCAATCTCATCTGACCAATCTAATTAGATGATATGATGTAGTAACAAAGGAACTGGAAGCAAACAATTTTGATATCATATTTGGATTTCAGGAAAGCTTTTGATACTGACGAACATAAAAGACTGCTGTATAAAATGGAGCAGTGTGGCATTAAGAGCAAGTTACTGCTATGGATAAAGAAATGGTTGAGTGGTTATTTAATGGACACTCTCTTCATGGACTAGTGTCATTAGTGGAACCCTCCACAGTTCAGTGTTAGGTACACTGTTGTTTTCTATATTTATTAATGAAAGTATATCAGGCTTAATGTCTAAGTTGCAGATGATACAAGGCAGGGTGGTTAATGAAAGTAATCAAGATATGCTACTGCAATAAGATCTAGGAAATTGATTCGATGGGTTGAAGTTTAACATTAACAAATGCAAGGTACTGCATATGGGTAGTAGTAATCTGTAGCCAAGTGGTCAGGAGCAGGAGTGCAGTGATACACGCTCTTTGAGTAGACTGGGGTTCAAGCCCCTGACTGCTGAATACGGTCGATCTGCCAACTCGCACTGGACCAGCGTGGCAGATTATGGTCCATTTCCCTCAGCATGAATTGTTGAGGAGGCTTCCATCCTGCAGTGGGTTGATAATGACAGCACTTTACTTTTTTTTAATCCCAGAGTAATTTATCAACTGTGTGGTACCAAACTCAGGGTAGTGGAAAATGTAAAAGACGTGGGTGCAGTAAGATATGAAGTTCGCTGAGCAGTGAAGACACAAGGCCAGGACAGATCATGCAGTTTTGTCAATGATATACAAAAACTTTGCTAGTTAGGTTAAGGAAGTGGCTAACCCTTTGTATAAGGCCATGGTTAGCCATAACTTGGTGTTATATACAGGTCTGGAGGCCTCACTTTAGGAAGGATGTAGATCTGCTGGAACAGCTGCAGAGAAAGGCAACCAGACTGGTGAAGAAAACAAGAGTGCTCTTACCTAGAAAGGGCTTAAGCTCTACAAATTGTAATGTCTGGTGACAACAAACTTGCAGGGCAATTTAATGGCATTCTTCCTCTTGCTGAGACTGCACACATGATGGAGCATAAATTCAAGTTGAGGAAGAATATTTGCAGGATAGATGTGTGGAAGTTTGCCTTCAGCAAGTGGGTGGTTGATTGTTGGAACAGGCTTCTATCTGTTGTTGTGGAAGTAGATGGTTTGAATAAACTAGATAAATTCTTTGAGGGTGTGGATGGGTGAAGTGTGCAGGGTTTTTTTTGTTGATGCTATATATAAGCTTGCTTTCTTGCATCATTTGCTGCTACTACTAATTGGGTTTGGCAAATCATAATAGATCACCATTTTCAATTAAGTAAAAAAGCTAAAAAAAATTTTTTTTAATAATTGAAAGAAAACAAAGGTATTAAATAGATGTCATGACAGTCTGAGCTAGAACAGCAGGTGTGAAAGAGTGAAGGTTAATAATAATTTATTTAACAAGCGATTATCATTATTTTACTAACATTTTATTATCTGAAACTGCAGAAAAGTGTTATTGTAAAAACTGTGGGTATTTTTTTTTTTTAGAATTAATTTCTTCCTCTTTTTGTTTATTTAACCTTGTTAATTTTGACTTATTCACTTTCCATTGATAAGACTAGCAAACTTTCAAGAAGCTCAGTGCAAAAATACCATCAAAACCCACCAAGTTATTCTTGGGTTCATAGGTTCTGTTTTTTATTATTATATTTTACCCAGCATTTTTTTCTTGAATTACCCCTTTCTCCTGTGTGTGTGTGTATGTATATACATATATATCGTTTGAAAATTATTTTTGATCTTAACATTAGGGCAGACACATACTCTATAATGAGCACATATTCTCTAGTTTATAGCAACTGAAAGCAGTGTTGCCAGCGTGAACGTTTTGTCGATAATTGAACAACTTATGCATTATGGACAATATAAACAAATAACACAGATGTATGAATAAAATACTTAATTTTAATTTCTATTATGAATTGTGGCGTAATACTTTCGTACAACTGATGCAACATGTGCCTGCTTGACATCCACGTGAAAAATCTCAGTTGCTAGTCATTTTTCGACACCGATTGCTTAACGTGGGATAACACAGCAAGGCGCGTTTTGCATACCTTGCGTAAAAAAAAAAAAAAAATAGTATTGAAGTCTAAAATACTGTCAATAACTGAACACCTTAGGGAAAATATAAATAAATAATGCAAATATATGAATACAAATTCTTAAGAAGAATGATAATAAGATATTAAAAAATCCATAATAACGAATACATTATTACATCGAAATTTTTGATAAGCTTTCCTTACCAAAAATTTTTTTCGGTAAGCTTATCGAAAATTTTTTTCAGAAGCCATAATTATTTTAATTTTATAACTTAAAATTAGTCTTCCTTATATAAATTAAGCTATTGAACATCACTCATTAATACGCATGTGATATACGCATTTTAAAAATGCGTATATTACATTATTTCCATCACTGTAAGATATTACAGAATGAATTACCTGCAAGTGCGGGAAGGAAATACATCCTGTATTGTAAATATTTGGTGAAGCTGCAGGACATCTGCAAAAATATCGATATATGTGAGAACAAACGTTTCTCAAAGCTGCCATGACTGCTATTGAATTTCACAGAATAATTGAAACAGCTTTGAACTAGCAATTTGGAAAATGAGAAAACAGCAGTTGTTTGAAAGCATAAAATATTCTATATTTCGAACAGAAATTAGTGACTCGACATTTTTTAAAAAACATTTTATTTGAAAAAAATCATCATGCGTACAATTTTGTATTAAAAATATGTAAACGTATTTAAAAAAATCTTTTTCAATGACATTTAATTGTGTAACTAATATGCTTTCAGCACTAGAGGGCATTTTAGACATATTTATATTCGCACTTTATTAAGTAATTTCGCTTACATAATTAGTTAAATCCTATTGGTACTGAATACCTAAAATAAAGCATATCATTTATTTTATAATTGATTGAACATATTTTGCCTATCTGGGCTAAATTTTGGAAAGAATTAAATGAATCTTTTAAGATGACGTCATTGAAGTGGTTTTCTGGGCCTACTCATATATAAAGCCACGTGATCCATTTCTGTGAACTCTTTCTTGTCGTGGCACGGTTGAGGTTAGTATGCGTGTTCGATTGTAATCTTTGGTAATCGGCCATTGTTTTAATTTTAGTGGTTTCTATTTCTTATAATATTAATTTACGAGTCTTTCTTATTCAACTGTAAGTTTTTAGTTTTATATTTTAAGTAATAAGTTCCAGCAGGAAGTAAAA